>NC_092711.1:44243380-44609005 GCF_047496885.1 Scyliorhinus torazame | reverse complement strand
CACTGACAGTGCTGGCTGTGTGGGGGGAGCACTGACAGTGCTGGCTGTGTGGGGGGAGCACTGACAGTGCTGGCTGTGTGGGGGGAGCACTGACAGTGCTAGCTGTGTGAGGGAGCACTGATAGTGCTGGCTGTGTGGGGAGCACTGACAGTGCTGGCTGTGTGGGGGGAGCACTGACAGTGCTGGCTGTGTGGGGGGAGCACTGACAGTGCTGGCTGTGTGGGAGAGCACTGACAGTGCTGGCTGTGTGGAGGGAGAACTGACAGTGCTGGCTGTGTGGGTGGGAGCACTGACAGTGCTGGCTGTGTGGGGAGCACTGACAGTGCTGGCTGTGTGGGGAGCACTGACAGTGCTGGCTGTGTGGGGGGAGCACTGACAGTGCTGACTGTGTGGTGGGAGCACTGACAGTGCTGGCTGTGTGGGCGAGCACTGACAGTGCTGGCTGTGTGGGGGGAGCACTGACAGTTATGACTGTGTGGGGGGAGCACTGACAGTGCTGACTGTGTGGTGGGAGCACTGACAGTGCTGGCTGTGTGGGGGGAGCACTGACAGTGCTGGCTGTGTGGGGGAGCACTGACAGGGCTGGCTGTGTGGTGGAAGCACTGACAGTGCTGGCTGTGTGGGGGGAGCACTGACAGTGCTGGCTGTGTGGGGAGCACTGACAGTGCTGGCTGTGTGGGGGGAGCACTGACAGTGCTGGCTTTGTGGAGGGAGCACTGAAAGAGCTGGCTGTGTGGTGGAAACACTGGCAGTGCTGGCTGTGTGGGGGAGCACTGACAGTGCTGGCTGTGTGGGGGGAGCACTGACAGTGCTGGCTGTGTGGGGGAGCACTGACAGTGCTGGCTGTGTGGGGGGAGCACTGACAGTGCTGGCTGTGTGGGGAGCACTGACAGTGCTGGCTGTGTGGGGAGCACTGACAGTGCTGGCTGTGTGGGGGGAGCACTGACAGTGCTGACTGTGTGGTGGGAGCACTGACAGTGCTGGCTGTGTGGGCGAGCACTGACAGTGCTGGCTGTGTGGGGGGAGCACTGACAGTTATGACTGTGTGGGGGAGCACTGACAGTGCTGACTGTGTGGTGGGAGCACTGACAGTGCTGGCTGTGTGGGGGGAGCACTGACAGTGCTGGCTGTGTGGGGGAGCACTGACAGGGCTGGCTGTGTGGTGGAAGCACTGACAGTGCTGGCTGTGTGGGGGGAGCACTGACAGTGCTGGCTGTGTGGGGAGCACTGACAGTGCTGGCTGTGTGGGGGGAGCACTGACAGTGCTGGCTTTGTGGAGGGAGCACTGAAAGAGCTGGCTGTGTGGTGGGAACACTGGCAGTGCTGGCTGTGTGGGGGAGCACTGACAGTGCTGGCTGTGTGGGGGGAGCACTGACAGTGCTGGCTGTGTGGGGGGAGCACTGACAGTGCTGGCTGTGTGGGGGGAGCACTGTCAGTGCTGGCTGTGTGGGCGGAGCACTGACAGTGCTGGCTGTGTGTGGGGAGCACTGGCAGTGCTGGCTGTGAGGGGGGAGCACTGACAGTGCTGGCTGTGTGGTGGGAGTACTGACAGTGCTGGCTGTGTGGTGGGAGCACTGACAGTGCTGTCTGTGGGGGAGCACTGACAGTGCTGGCTGTGTGGGGGAGCACTGACAGTGCTGGCTGTGTGGTGGGAGCACTGACAGTGCTGACTGTGTGGTGGGAGCACTGACAGTGCTGGCTGTGTGGTGGGAGCACTGACAGTGCTGTCTGTGTGGGGCGGAGCACTGACAGTGCTGGCTGTGTGTGGGGAGCACTGACAGTGCTGTCTGTGTGGTGGGAGCATTGACAGTGCTGGCTGTGTGTGGTGGATGCACTGACAGTGCTAGCTGTGTGGTGGGAGCATTGACAGTGCTGGCTGTGTGTGGGGAGCACTGACAGTGCTGGCTGTGTGGTGGGAGCATTGACAGTGCTGGCTGTGTGGGGGAGCACTGAGAGTGCTGGCTGTGTGGGGGAGCACTGAGAGTGCTGGCTGTGTGGGGGGAGCACAGACAGTGCTGGCTGTGTGGGGGGTCACTGACAGTGCTGGCTGTGTGGTGGGAACACTGACAGTGCTGGCTGTGTGTGGGAGCACTGACAGCGCTGGCTGTATGGGGGAGCACTGACAGTGCTGACTGTGTGGTGGGAGCACTGACAGTGCTGGCTGTGTGGGGAGCACTGACAGTGCTGGCTGTGTGGGGAGCACTGACAGTGCTGGCTGTGTGGGGGGAGCACTGACAGTGCTGACTGTGTGGTGGGAGCACTGACAGTGCTGGCTGTGTGGGCGAGCACTGACAGTGCTGGCTGTGTGGGGGGAGCACTGACAGTTATGACTGTGTGGGGGGAGCACTGACAGTGCTGACTGTGTGGTGGGAGCACTGACAGTGCTGGCTGTGTGGGGGGAGCACTGACAGTGCTGGCTGTGTGGGGGAGCACTGACAGGGCTGGCTGTGTGGTGGAAGCACTGACAGTGCTGGCTGTGTGGGGGGAGCACTGACAGTGCTGGCTGTGTGGGGAGCACTGACAGTGCTGGCTGTGTGGGGGGAGCACTGACAGTGCTGGCTTTGTGGAGGGAGCACTGAAAGAGCTGGCTGTGTAGTGGGAACACTGGCAGTGCTGGCTGTGTGGGGGAGCACTGACAGTGCTGGCTGTGTGGGGGGAGCACTGACAGTGCTGGCTGTGTGGGGGGAGCACTGACAGTGCTGGCTGTGTGGGGGGAGCACTGACAGTGCTGGCTGTGTGGGGAGCACTGACAGTGCTGGCTGTGTGGGGAGCACTGACAGTGCTGGCTGTGTGGGGGGAGCACTGACAGTGCTGACTGTGTGGTGGGAGCACTGACAGTGCTGGCTGTGTGGGCGAGCACTGACAGTGCTGGCTGTGTGGGGGGAGCACTGACAGTTATGACTGTGTGGGGGGAGCACTGACAGTGCTGACTGTGTGGTGGGAGCACTGACAGTGCTGGCTGTGTGGGGGGAGCACTGACAGTGCTGGCTGTGTGGGGGAGCACTGACAGGGCTGGCTGTGTGGTGGAAGCACTGACAGTGCTGGCTGTGTGGGGGGAGCACTGACAGTGCTGGCTGTGTGGGGAGCACTGACAGTGCTGGCTGTGTGGGGGGAGCACTGACAGTGCTGGCTTTGTGGAGGGAGCACTGAAAGAGCTGGCTGTGTGGTGGGAACACTGGCAGTGCTGGCTGTGTGGGGGAGCACTGACAGTGCTGGCTGTGTGGGGGGAGCACTGACAGTGCTGGCTGTGTGGGGGGAGCACTGACAGTGCTGGCTGTGTGGGGGGAGCACTGACAGTGCTGGCTGTGTGGGCGGAGCACTGACAGTGCTGGCTGTGTGGGGGGAGCACTGACAGTGCTGGCTGTGTGTGGGGAGCACTGGCAGTGCTGGCTGTGAGGGGGGAGCACTGACAGTGCTGGCTGTGTGGTGGGAGTACTGACAGTGCTGGCTGTGTGGTGGGAGCACTGACAGTGCTGTCTGTGGGGGAGCACTGACAGTGCTGGCTGTGTGGGGGAGCACTGACAGTGCTGGCTGTGTGGTGGGAGCACTGACAGTGCTGACTGTGTGGTGGGAGCACTGACAGTGCTGGCTGTGTGGTGGGAGCACTGACAGTGCTGTCTGTGTGGGGCGGAGCACTGACAGTGCTGGCTGTGTGTGGGGAGCACTGACAGTGCTGTCTGTGTGGTGGGAGCATTGACAGTGCTGGCTGTGTGTGGTGGATGCACTGACAGTGCTAGCTGTGTGGTGGGAACATTGACAGTGCTGGCTGTGTGTGGGGAGCACTGACAGTGCTGGCTGTGTGGTGGGAGCATTGACAGTGCTGGCTGTGTGGGGGAGCACTGAGAGTGCTGGCTGTGTGGGGGAGCACTGAGAGTGCTGGCTGTGTGGGGGGAGCACAGACAGTGCTGGCTGTGTGGGGGGTCACTGACAGTGCTGGCTGTGTGGTGGGAACACTGACAGTGCTGGCTGTGTGTGGGAGCACTGACAGCGCTGGCTGTATGGGGGAGCACTGACAGTGCTGACTGTGTGGTGGGAGCACTGACAGTGCTAGCTGTGTGGGCGAGCACTGACAGTGCTGGCTGTGTGGGGGGAGCACTGACAGTTATGACTGTGTGGGGGAGCACTGACAGTGCTGACTGTGTGGTGGGAGCACTGACAGTGCTGGCTGTGTGGGGGGAGCACTGACAGTGCTGGCTGTGTGGGGGAGCACTGACAGGGCTGGCTGTGTGGTGGAAGCACTGACAGTGCTGGCTGTGTGGGGGGAGCACTGACAGTGCTGGCTGTGTGGGGAGCACTGACAGTGCTGGCTGTGTGGGGGAGCACTGACAGTGCTGGCTTTGTGGAGGGAGCACTGAAAGAGCTGGCTGTGTGGTGGGAACACTGGCAGTGCTGGCTGTGTGGGGGAGCACTGACAGTGCTGGCTGTGTGGGGGGAGCACTGACAGTGCTGGCTGTGTGGGGGGAGCACTGACAGTGCTGGCTGTGTGGGGGGAGCACTGACAGTGCTGGCTGTGTGGGCGGAGCACTGACAGTGCTGGCTGTGTGGGGGGAGCACTGACAGTGCTGGCTGTGTGTGGGGAGCACTGGCAGTGCTGGCTGTGAGGGGGGAGCACTGACAGTGCTGGCTGTGTGGTGGGAGTACTGACAGTGCTGGCTGTGTGGTGGGAGCACTGACAGTGCTGTCTGTGGGGGAGCACTGACAGTGCTGGCTGTGTGGGGGAGCACTGACAGTGCTGGCTGTGTGGTGGGAGCACTGACAGTGCTGACTGTGTGGTGGGAGCACTGACAGTGCTGGCTGTGTGGTGGGAGCACTGACAGTGCTGTCTGTGTGGGGCGGAGCACTGACAGTGCTGGCTGTGTGTGGGGAGCACTGACAGTGCTGTCTGTGTGGTGGGAGCATTGACAGTGCTGGCTGTGTGTGGTGGATGCACTGACAGTGCTAGCTGTGTGGTGGGAGCAGTGACAGTGCTGGCTGTGTGTGGGGAGCACTGACAGTGCTGGCTGTGTGGTGGGAGCATTGACAGTGCTGGCTGTGTGGGGGAGCACTGAGAGTGCTGGCTGTGTGGGGGAGCACTGAGAGTGCTGGCTGTGTGGGGGGAGCAAAGACAGTGCTGGCTGTGTGGGGGGTCACTGACAGTGCTGGCTGTGTGGTGGGAACACTGACAGTGCTGGCTGTGTGTGGGAGCACTGACAGTGCTGGCTGTATGGGGGAGCACTGACAGTGCTGGCTGTGTGGGGGAGCACTGACAGTGCTGGCTGTGTGGGGGGAGCACCGACAGTGCTGGCTGTGTGGGGGGAGCACTGACAGTGCTGGCTGTGTGGGGGAGCACTGACAGTGCTGGCTGTGTGGGGGGAGCACTGACAGGGCTGGCTGTGTGGGGGAGCACTGACAGTGCTGGCTGTGTGGGGGGAGCACTGACAGTGCTGGCTGTGTGGGGGAGCACTGACAGTGCTGGCTGTGTGGGGGAAGCACTGACAGTGCTGGCTGTGTGGTGGGAGCACTGACAGTGCTGGCTGTGTGGTGGGAGCACTGACAGTGCTGTCTGTGGGGGAGCACTGACAGTGCTGGCTGTGTGGGGGGAGCACTGACAGTGCTGGCTGTGTGGTGGGAGCATTGACAGTGCTCGCTGTGTGTGGGGAGCACAGACAGTGCTGGCTGTGTGGTGGGAGCATTGACAGTGCTGGCTGTGTGGGGGAGCACTGACAGTGCTGGCTGTGTGGGGGGAGTACTGACAGTGCTGGCTGTGTGGGGGGTCCCTGACAGTACTGGCTGTGTGGGGGGAGTACTGACAGTGCTGGCTGTGTGGGAGAGCACTGACAGTGCTGGCTGTGTGGGAGCACTGACAGTGTTGGCTGTGTGGGAGAGCACTGACAGTGCTGGCTGTGTGGGGGAGCACTGACAGTGCTGCCTGTGTGTGGGGAGCTCTGACAGTGCTGGCTGTGTGGTGGGAGCATTGACAGTGCTGGCTGTGTGGGGGAGCACTGACAGTGCTGGCTGTGTGGGGGGAGCACCGACAGTGCTGGCTGTGTGGGGGGAGCACTGACAGTGCTGGCTGTGTGGGGGAGCACTGACAGTGCTGGCTGTGTGGGGGAGCACTGACAGGGCTGGCTGTGTGGGGGGAGCACTGACAGTGCTGGCTGTGTGGGGGGAGCACTGACAGTGCTGGCTGTGTGGGGGAGCACTGACAGTGCTGGCTGTGTGGGGGAAGCACTGACAGTGCTGGCTGTGTGGTGGGAGCACTGACAGTGCTGGCTGTGTGGTGGGAGCACTGACAGTGCTGTCTGTGGGGGAGCACTGACAGTGCTGGCTGTGTGGGGGGAGCACTGACAGTGCTGGCTGTGTGGTGGGAGCATTGACAGTGCTCGCTGTGTGTGGGGAGCACAGACAGTGCTGGCTGTGTGGTGGGAGCATTGACAGTGCTGGCTGTGTGGGGGAGCACTGACAGTGCTGGCTGTGTGGGGGGATTACTGACAGTGCTGGCTGTGTGGGGGGTCCCTGACAGTACTGGCTGTGTGGGGGGAGTACTGACAGTGCTGGCTGTGTGGGAGAGCACTGACAGTGCTGGCTGTGTGGGAGCACTGACAGTGTTGGCTGTGTGGGAGAGCACTGACAGTGCTGGCTGTGTGGGGGAGCACTGACAGTGCTCCCTGTGTGTGGGGAGCACTGACAGTGCTGGCTGTGTGGTGGGAGCATTGACAGTGCTGGCTGTGTGCGGGAGCACTGACAGTGCTGGCTGTGTGGGGGAGCACTGACAGTGCTGGCTGTGTGGTGGGAGCACTGACAGTGCTGGCTGTGTGGTGGGAGCATTGACAGTGCTGGCTATGTGGGGGAGCACTGACAGTGCTGGCTGTGCGGGGGAGCACTGACAGTGCTGGCTGTGTGGGGGAGCACTGACAGTGCTGGCTGTGTGGGGGGAGCACTGACAGTGCTGGCTGTGTGGGGGGAGCACTGACAGTGCTGGCTGTGTGGGGGGAGCACTGACAGTGCTAGCTGTGTGAGGGAGCACTGATAGTGCTGGCTGTGTGGGGAGCACTGACAGTGCTGGCTGTGTGGGGGGAGCACTGACAGTGCTGGCTGTGTGGGGGGAGCACTGACAGTGCTGGCTGTGTGGGAGAGCACTGACAGTGCTGGCTGTGTGGAGGGAGAACTGACAGTGCTGGCTGTGTGGGTGGGAGCACTGACAGTGCTGGCTGTGTGGGGAGCACTGACAGTGCTGGCTGTGTGGGGAGCACTGACAGTGCTGGCTGTGTGGGGGGAGCACTGACAGTGCTGACTGTGTGGTGGGAGCACTGACAGCGCTGGCTGTGTGGGCGAGCACTGACAGTGCTGGCTGTGTGGGGGGAGCACTGACAGTTATGACTGTGTGGGGGGAGCACTGACAGTGCTGACTGTGTGGTGGGAGCACTGACAGTGCTGGCTGTGTGGGGGGAGCACTGACAGTGCTGGCTGTGTGGGGGAGCACTGACAGGGCTGGCTGTGTGGTGGAAGCACTGACAGTGCTGGCTGTGTGGGGGGAGCACTGACAGTGCTGGCTGTGTGGGGAGCACTGACAGTGCTGGCTGTGTGGGGGGAGCACTGACAGTGCTGGCTTTGTGGAGGGAGCACTGAAAGAGCTGGCTGTGTGGTGGGAACACTGGCAGTGCTGGCTGTGTGGGGGAGCACTGACAGTGCTGGCTGTGTGGGGGGAGCACTGACAGTGCTGGCTGTGTGGGTGGAGCACTGACAGTGCTGGCTGTGTGGGGGGAGCACTGACAGTGCTGGCTGTGTGGGGAGCACTGACAGTGCTGGCTGTGTGGGGAGCACTGACAGTGCTGGCTGTGTGGGGGGAGCACTGACAGTGCTGACTGTGTGGTGGGAGCACTGACAGTGCTGGCTGTGTGGGCGAGCACTGACAGTGCTGGCTGTGTGGGGGGAGCACTGACAGTTATGACTGTGTGGGGGGAGCACTGACAGTGCTGATTGTGTGGTGGGAGCACTGACAGTGCTGGCTGTGTGGGGGGAGCACTGACAGTGCTGGCTGTGTGGGGGAGCACTGACAGGGCTGGCTGTGTGGTGGAAGCACTGACAGTGCTGGCTGTGTGGGGGGAGCACTGACAGTGCTGGCTGTGTGGGGAGCACTGACAGTGCTGGCTGTGTGGGGGGAGCACTGACAGTGCTGGCTTTGTGGAGGGAGCACTGAAAGAGCTGGCTGTGTGGTGGGAACACTGGCAGTGCTGGCTGTGTGGGGGAGCACTGCCAGTGCTGGCTGTGTGGGGGGAGCACTGACAGTGCTGGCTGTGTGGGGGGAGCACTGACAGTGCTGGCTGTGTGGGGGGAGCACTGACAGTGCTGGCTGTGTGGGCGGAGCACTGACAGTGCTGGCTGTGTGGGGGGAGCACTGACAGTGCTGGCTGTGTGTGGGGAGCACTGGCAGTGCTGGCTGTGAGGGGGGAGCACTGACAGTGCTGGCTGTGTGGTGGGAGTACTGACAGTGCTGGCTGTGTGGTGGGAGCACTGACAGTGCTGTCTGTGGGGGAGCACTGACAGTGCTGGCTGTGTGGGGGAGCACTGACAGTGCTGGCTGTGTGGTGGGAGCACTGACAGTGCTGACTGTGTGGTGGGAGCACTGACAGTGCTGGCTGTGTGGTGGGAGCACTGACAGTGCTGTCTGTGTGGGGCGGAGCACTGACTGTGCTGGCTGTGTGTGGGGAGCACTGACAGTGCTGTCTGTGTGGTGGGAGCATTGACAGTGCTGGCTGTGTGTGGTGGATGCACTGACAGTGCTAGCTGTGTGGTGGGAGCATTGACAGTGCTGGCTGTGTGTGGGGAGCACTGACAGTGCTGGCTGTGTGGTGGGAGCATTGACAGTGCTGGCTGTGTGGGGGAGCACTGAGAGTGCTGGCTGTGTGGGGGAGCACTGAGAGTGCTGGCTGTGTGGGGGGAGCACAGACAGTGCTGGCTGTGTGGGGGGTCACTGACAGTGCTGGCTGTGTGGTGGGAACACTGACAGTGCTGGCTGTGTGTGGGAGCACTGACAGCGCTGGCTGTATGGGGGAGCACTGACAGTGCTGGCTGTGTGGGGGAGCACTGACAGTGCTGGCTGTGTGGGGGGAGCACCGACAGTGCTGGCTGTGTGGGGGGAGCACTGACAGTGCTGGCTGTGTGGGGGAGCACTGACAGTGCTGGCTGTGTGGGGGGAGCACTGACAGGGCTGGCTGTGTGGGGGGAGCACTGACAGTGCTGGCTGTGTGGGGGGAGCACTGACAGTGCTGGCTGTGTGGGGGAGCACTGACAGTGCTGGCTGTGTGGGGGAAGCACTGACAGTGCTGGCTGTGTGGTGGGAGCACTGACAGTGCTGGCTGTGTGGTGGGAGCACTGACAGTGCTGTCTGTGGGGGAGCACTGACAGTGCTGGCTGTGTGGGGGGTGCACTGACAGTGCTGGCTGTGTGGTGGGAGCATAGACAGTGCTCGCTGTGTATGGGGAGCACAGACAGTGCTGGCTGTGTGGTGGGAGCATTGACAGTGCTGGCTGTGTGGGGGAGCACTGACAGTGCTGGCTGCGTGGGGGGAGTACTGACAGTGCTGGCTGTGTGGGGGGTCCCTGACAGTACTGGCTGTGTGGGGGGAGTACTGACAGTGCTGGCTGTGTGGGAGAGCACTGACAGTGCTGGCTGTGTGGGAGCACTGACAGTGTTGGCTGTGTGGGAGAGCACTGACAGTGCTGGCTGTGTGGGGGAGCACTGACAGTGCTGCCTCTGTGTGGGGAGCACTGACAGTGCTGGCTGTGTGGTGGGAGCATTGACAGTGCTGGCTGTGTGGGGGAGCACTGACAGTGCTGGCTGTGTGGGGGGAGCACTGACAGTGCTGGCTGTGTGGTGGGAGCACTGACAGTGCTGGCTGTGTGGTGGGAGCATTGACAGTGCTGGCTATGTGGGGGAGCACTGACAGTGCTGGCTGTGTGGGGGAGCACTGATAGTGCTGGCTGTGTGGTGGGAGCACTGACAGTGCTGGCTGTGTGGGGAGTCACTGACAGTGCTGACTGTGTGGTGGGAGCACTGACAGCGCTGGCTGTGTGTGGGAGCACTGACAGTGCTGGCTGTATGGGGGAGCACTGACAGTGCTGGCTGTGTGGGGGAGCACTGACAGTGCTGGCTCTGTGGGGGGAGCACCGACAGTGCTGGCTGTGTGGGGGAGCACAGACAGTGCTGGCTGTGTGGGGAGCACTGACAGTGCTGGCTGTGTGTGGGGAGCACTGACAGGGCTGGCTGTGTGGGGGGAGCACTGACAGTGCTGGCTGTGTGGGGGAGCACTGACAGTGCTGGCTGTGTGGGGGAGCACTGACAGTGCTGGCTGTGTGGTGGGAGCACTGACAGTGCTGGCTGTGTGGTGGGCGCACTGACAGTGCTGTCTGTGGGGGAGCACTGACAGTGCTGGCTGTGTGGGGAGTCACTGACAGTGCTGACTGTGTGGTGGGAGCACTGACAGCGCTGGCTGTGTGTGGGAGCACTGACAGTGCTGGCTGTATGGGGGAGCACTGACAGTGCTGGCTGTGTGGGGGAGCACTGACAGTGCTGGCTGTGTGGGGGGAGCACCGACAGTGCTGGCTGTGTGGGGGAGCGCAGACAGTGCTGGCTGTGTGGTGGGAGTACTGACAGTGCTGTCTGTGTGGTGGGAGCACTGACAGTACTGGCGGTGTGGTGGGACTGCTGGCTGTGTGGGGGGAGCACTGACAGTGCTGGCTGTGTGGGGGAGCACTGACAGTGCTGGCTGTGTGGGGGGAGCGCAGACAGTGCCGGCAGTGTGGGGGAGCACTGACAGTGCTGGCTGTGTGGGGGGAGCACTGCCAGTGCCGGCTGTGTGGGGGAGCACTGACAGTGCTGGATGTGTGGCGGAGCACTGACAGTGCTTGCTGTGTGGGGGGAGCACTGACAGTGCTGGCTGTGTGGGGGGAGCGCAGACAGTGCCGGCTGTGTGGGGGAGCACTGACAGTGCTGGCTGTGTGGGGGGAGCACTGCCAGTGCCGGCTGTGTGGGGGAGCACTGACAGTGCTGGCTGTGTGGGGGGAGCACTGACAGTGCTGGGTGTGTGTGGTGGAGCACTGACAGTGCTGGCTGTGTGGGGAGCACTGACAGTGCTGGCTGTGTGGGGGAGCACTGACAGTGCTGGCTGTGTGGGGGAGCACTGACAGTGCTGGCTGTGTGGGGGAAGCACTGACAGTGCTGGCTGTGTGGAGGGAGCACTGACAGTGCTGGCTGTGTGTGGGGAGCACTGACCGGGCTGGCTGTGTGGGGGGAGCACTGACAGTGCTGGCTGTGTGGGGGAGCACTGCCAGTGCTGGCTGTGTGGGGGAGCACTGACAGTGCTGGCTGTGTGGTGGGAGCACTGACAGTGCTGGCTGTGTGGTGGGCGCACTGACAGTGCTGTCTGTGGTGAGCACTGACAGTGCTGGCTGTGTGGGGGAGCACTGACAGTTCTGGCTGTGTGGGGGGAGCACTGCCAGTGCCGGCTGTGTGGGGAGCACTGACAGTGCTGGCTGTGTGGGGGGAGCACTGACAGTGCTGGGTGTGTGTGGTGGAGCACGGACAGTGCTGGCTGTGTGGGGAGCACTGACAGTGCTGGCTGTGTGGAGGGAGCACTGACAGTGCTGGCTGTGTGTGGGGAGCACTGACAGGGCTGGCTGTGTGGGGGGAGCACTGACAGTGCTGGCTGTGTGGGGGAGCACTGACAGTGCTGGCTGTGTGGGGGAGCACTGACAGTGCTGGCTGTGTGGGGGAAGCACTGACAGTGCTGGCTGTGTGGTGGGAGCATTGACAGTGCTGGCTGTGTGGTGGGAGCACTGACAGTGCTGTCTGCGGGGGAGCACTGACAGTGCTGGCTGTGTGGGGGAGCACTGACAGTGCTGGCTGTGTGGTGGGAGTACTGACAGTTCTGGCTGTGTGGTGGGAGCACTGACAGTGCTGGCTGTGTGGTGGGAGCACTGACAGTGCTGTCTGTGGGGGAGCACTGACATTGCTGGCTATGTGGGGGAGCACTGACAGTGCTGACTGTGTGGTGGAAGCATTGACAGTGCTGGCTGTGTGTGGTGGAAGCACTGACAGTGCTAGCAGTGTGGTGGGAGCAGTGACAGTGCTGGCTGTGTGTGGGGAGCACTGACAGTGCTGGCTGTGTGGTGGGAGCACTGACAGTGCTGGCTGTGTGGGGAGCACTGACAGTGCTGGCTGTGTGGCGGGAGCACTGACAGTGCTGGCTGTGTGGTGGGAGCACTGACAGTGCTGGCTGTGTGGGGGGAGCACTGACAGTGCTGACTGTGTGGGGGGTCACTGACAGTGCTGGCTGTGTGGTGGGAGCACTGACAGTGCTGGCTATGTGTGGGAGCACTGAGTGCTGGCTGTAAGGGGGAGCACTGACAGTGCTGAATGTGTGGCGGAGCACTGACAGTGCTGGCTGTGTGGGGGAGCAGTGATAGTGCTGTCTGTGTGGGGGGAGCACTGACAGTGCTGGCTGTGTGGTGGGAGCATTGACAGTGTTGGCTGTGTGTGGGGAGCACTGACAGTGCTGGCTGTGTGGGGGGAGCACTGACAGTGCTGGATGTGTGGGGGGGAGCACTGACAGTGCTGGCTGTGTGGGGGAGCACTGACAGTGCTGGCTGTGTGGGGGGAGCACTGACAGGGCTGGCTGTGTGGGGGAGCACTGACAGTGCTGGCTGTGTGGGGGAGCACTGACAGTGCTGGCTGTGTGGGGGAGCACTGACAGTGCTGGCTGTGTGGTGGGAGCATTGACAGTGCTCGCTGTGTGTGGGGAGCACTGACAGTGCTGGCTGTGTGGTGGGAGCATTGACAGTGCTGGCTGTGTGGGGGAGCACTGACAGTGCTGGCTGTGTGGGGGGAGTACTGACAGTGCTGGCTGTGTGGGGGGTCCCTGACAGTGATGGCTGTGTGGGGGGAGTACTGACAGTGCTGGCTGTGTGGGGAGCACTGACAGTGCTGGCTGTGTGGGGGCACTGACAGTGCTGGCTGTGTGGGAGAGCACTGACAGTGCTAGCTGTGTGGGGGAGCACTGACAGTGCTGCCTGTGTGTGGGGAGCACTGACAGTGCTGGCTGTGTGGTGGGAGCATTGACAGTGCTGGCTGTGTGGGGGAGCACTGACAGTGCTGGCTGTGTGGGGGGAGCACTGACAGTGCTGGCTGTGTGGGGAGTCACTGACAGTGCTGACTGTGTGGTGGGAGCACTGACAGCGCTGGCTGTGTGTGGGAGCACTGACATGCTGGCTGTATGGGGGAGCACTGACAGTGCTGGCTGTGTGGGGGAGCACTGACAGTGCTGGCTGTGTGGGGGGAGCACCGACAGTGCTGGCTGTGTGGTGGGGGCACTGACAGTGCTGTCTGTGTGGTGGGAGCACTGACAGTACTGGCGGTGTGGTGGGACTGCTGGCTGTGTGGGGGGAGCACTGACAGTGCTGGCTGTGTGGGGGAGCACTGACAGTGCTTGATGTGTGGCGGAGCACTGACAGTGCTTGCTGTGTGGGGGAGCACTGACAGTGCTGGCTGTGTGGGGGGAGCGCAGACAGTGCCGGCTGTGTGGGGGAGCACTGACAGTGCTGGCTGTGTGGGGGGAGCACTGCCAGTGCCGGCTGTGTGGGGGAGCACTGACAGTGCTGTCTGCGTGGGGGGAGCATTGACAGTGCTGGGTGTGTGTGGTGGAGCACTGACAGTGCTGGCTGTGTGGGGGGAGCGCAGACAGTGCCGGCTGTGTGGGGGAGCACTGACAGTGCTGGCTGTGTGGGGGGAGCACTGCCAGTGCCGGCTGTGTGGGGGAGCACTGACAGTGCTGTCTGCGTGGGGGGAGCACTGACAGTGCTGGGTGTGTGTGGTGGAGCACTGACAGTACTGGCGGTGTGGTGGGACTGCTGGCTGTGTGGGGAGCACTGACATTGCTGGCTGTGTGGGGGGAGCACTGACAGTGCTGGGTGTGTGTGGTGGAGCACTGACAGTGCTGGCTGTGTGTTGGGAGCACGGACAGTGCTGGCTGTGTGGGGGAAGCACTGACAGTGCTGGCTGTGTGGAGGGAGCACTGACAGTGCTGGCTGTGTGGGCGAGCACTGACAGTGCTGCCTGTGTGTGGGGAGCACTGACAGTGCTGGCTGTGTGGTGGGAGCATTGACAGTGCTGGCTGTGTGGGGGAGCACTGACAGTGCTGGCTGTGTGGGGGGAGCACTGACAGTGCTGGCTGTGTGGTGGGAGCACTGACAGTGCTGGCTGTGTGGTGGGAGCATTGACAGTGCTGGCTGTGTGGGGGAGCACTGAAAGTGCTGGCTGTGTGGGGGGAGCACTGACAGTGCTGGCTGTGTGGGGGAGCACTGACAGTGCTGGCTGTGTGGTGGGAGCACTGACCGTGCTGGCTGTGTGGGGAGTCACTGACAGTGCTGACTGTGTGGTGGGAGCACTGACAGCGCTGGCTGTGTGGGGGAGCACTGACAGTGCTGCCTGTGTGTGGGGAGCACTGACAGCGCTGGCTGTGTGGTGGGAGCATTGACAGTGCTGGCTGTGTGGGGGAGCACTGACAGTGCTGGCTGTGTGGGGGGAGCACTGACAGTGCTGGCTGTGTGGTGGGGGCACTGACAGTGCTGGCTGTGTGGTGGGAGCATTGACAGCGCTGGCTGTGTGGGGGAGCACTGACAGTGCTGGCTGTGTGGGGGAGCACTGACAGTGCTGGCTGTGTGGGGAGCACTGACAGTGCTGGCTGTGTGGTGGGAGCACTGACAGTGCTGGCTGTGTGGGGAGTCACTGACAGTGCTGACTGTGTGGTGGGAGCACTGACAGCGCTGGCTGTGTGTGGGAGCACTGACAGTGCTGGCTGTATGGGGGAGCACTGACAGTGCTGGCTGTGTGGGGAGCACTGACAGTGCTGGCTGTGTGGAGGGAGCACCGACAGTGCTGGCTGTGTGGGGGAGCACAGACAGTGCTGGCTGTGTGGGGAGCACTGACAGTGCTGGCTGTGTGTGGGGAGCACTGACAGGGCTGGCTGTGTGGGGGGAGCACTGACAGTGCTGGCTGTGTGGGGGAGCACTGACAGTGCTGGCTGTGTGGGGGAGCACTGACAGTGCTGGATGTGTTGTGGGAGCACTGACAGTGCTGGCTGTGTGGTGGGCGCACTGACAGTGCTGTCTGTGGGGGAGCACTGACAGTGCTGGCTGTGTGGGGAGTCACTGACAGTGCTGACTGTGTGGTGGGAGCACTGACAGCGCTGGCTGTGTGTGGGAGCACTGACAGTGCTGGCTGTATGGGGGAGCACTGACAGTGCTGGCTGTGTGGGGGAGCACTGACAGTGCTGGCTGTGTGGGGGGAGCACCGACAGTGCTGGCTGTGTGGGGGAGCACAGACAGTGCTGGCTGTGTGGTGGGAGTACTGACAGTGCTGTCTGTGTGGTGGGAGCACTGACAGTACTGGCGGTGTGGTGGGACTGCTGGCTGTGTGGGGGGAGCACTGACAGTGCTGGCTGTGTGGGGGAGCACTGACAGTGCTGGCTGTGTGGGGGGAGCGCAGACAGTGCCGGCTGTGTGGGGGAGCACTGACAGTGCTGGCTGTGTGGGGGAGCACTGCCAGTGCCGGCTGTGTGGGGGAGCACTGACAGTGCTGGATGTGTGGCGGAGCACTGACAGTGCTTGCTGTGTGGGGGGAGCACTGACAGTGCTGGCTGTGTGGGGGGAGCGCAGACAGTGCCGGCTGTGTGGGGGAGCACTGACAGTGCTGGCTGTGTGGGGGGAGCACTGCCAGTGCCGGCTGTGTGGGGGAGCACTGACAGTGCTGGCTGTGTGGGGGGAGCACTGACAGTGCTGGGTGTGTGTGGTGGAGCACTGACAGTGCTGGCTGTGTGGGGAGCACTGACAGTGCTGGCTGTGTGGGGGAGCACTGACAGTGCTGGCTGTGTGGGGGAGCACTGACAGTGCTGGCTGTGTGGGGGAAGCACTGACAGTGCTGGCTGTGTGGAGGGAGCACTGACAGTGCTGGCTGTGTGTGGGGAGCACTGACAGGGCTGGCTGTGTGGGGGAGCACTGACAGTGCTGGCTGTGTGGTGGGAGCATTGACAGTGCTGGCTGTGTGGGGGAGCACTGACAGTGCTGGCTGTGTGGGGGGAGCACTGACAGTGCTGGCTGTGTGGTGGGAGCACTGACAGTGCTGGCTGTGTGGTGGGAGCATTGACAGTGCTGGCTGTGTGGGGGAGCACTGAAAGTGCTGGCTGTGTGGGGGGAGCACTGACAGTGCTGGCTGTGTGGGGGAGCACTGACAGTGCTGGCTGTGTGGTGGGAGCACTGACCGTGCTGGCTGTGTGGGGAGTCACTGACAGTGCTGACTGTGTGGTGGGAGCACTGACAGTGCTGGCTGTGTGGGGGAGCACTGACAGTGCTGGCTGTGTGGGGGAAGCACTGACAGTGCTGGCTGTGTGGAGGGAGCACTGACAGTGCTGGCTGTGTGTGGGGAGCACTGACAGGGCTGGCTGTGTGGGGGAGCACTGACAGTGCTGGCTGTGTGGTGGGAGCATTGACAGTGCTGGCTGTGTGGGGGAGCACTGACAGTGCTGGCTGTGTGGGGGGAGCACTGACAGTGCTGGCTGTGTGGTGGGAGCACTGACAGTGCTGGCTGTGTGGTGGGAGCATTGACAGTGCTGGCTGTGTGGGGGAGCACTGAAAGTGCTGGCTGTGTGGGGGGAGCACTGACAGTGCTGGCTGTGTGGGGGAGCACTGACAGTGCTGGCTGTGTGGTGGGAGCACTGACCGTGCTGGCTGTGTGGGGAGTCACTGACAGTGCTGACTGTGTGGTGGGAGCACTGACAGCGCTGGCTGTGTGGGGGAGCACTGACAGTGCTGCCTGTGTGTGGGGAGCACTGACAGCGCTGGCTGTGTGGTGGGAGCATTGACAGTGCTGGCTGTGTGGGGGAGCACTGACAGTGCTGGCTGTGTGGGGGGAGCACTGACAGTGCTGGCTGTGTGGTGGGGGCACTGACAGTGCTGGCTGTGTGGTGGGAGCATTGACAGCGCTGGCTGTGTGGGGGAGCACTGACAGTGCTGGCTGTGTGGGGGAGCACTGGCAGTGCTGGCTGTGTGGGGAGCACTGACAGTGCTGGCTGTGTGGTGGGAGCACTGACAGTGCTGGCTGTGTGGGGAGTCACTGACAGTGCTGACTGTGTGGTGGGAGCACTGACAGCGCTGGCTGTGTGTGGGAGCACTGACAGTGCTGGCTGTATGGGGGAGCACTGACAGTGCTGGCTGTGTGGGGGAGCACTGACAGTGCTGGCTGTGTGGAGGGAGCACCGACAGTGCTGGCTGTGTGGGGGAGCACAGACAGTGCTGGCTGTGTGGGGAGCACTGACAGTGCTGGCTGTGTGTGGGGAGCACTGACAGGGCTGGCTGTGTGGGGGGAGCACTGACAGTGCTGGCTGTGTGGGGGAGCACTGACAGTGCTGGCTGTGTGGGGGAGCACTGACAGTGCTGGATGTGTTGTGGGAGCACTGACAGTGCTGGCTGTGTGGTGGGCGCACTGACAGTGCTGTCTGTGGGGGATCACTGACAGTGCTGGCTGTGTGGGGAGTCACTGACAGTGCTGACTGTGTGGTGGGAGCACTGACAGCGCTGGCTGTGTGTGGGAGCACTGACAGTGCTGGCTGTATGGGGGAGCACTGACAGTGCTGGCTGTGTGGGGGAGCACTGACAGTGCTGGATGTGTGGGGGGAGCACCGACAGTGCTGGCTGTGTGGGGGAGCACAGACAGTGCTGGCTGTGTGGTGGGAGTACTGACAGTGCTGTCTGTGTGGTGGGAGCACTGACAGTACTGGCGGTGTGGTGGGACTGCTGGCTGTGTGGGGGGAGCACTGACAGTGCTGGCTGTGTGGGGGAGCACTGACAGTGCTGGCTGTGTGGGGGGAGCGCAGACAGTGCCGGCTGTGTGGGGGAGCACTGACAGTGCTGGCTGTGTGGGGGGAGCACTGCCAGTGCCGGCTGTGTGGGGGAGCACTGACAGTGCTGGATGTGTGGCGGAGCACTGACAGTGCTTGCTGTGTGGGGGGAGCACTGACAGTGCTGGCTGTGTGGGGGGAGCGCAGACAGTGCCGGCTGTGTGGGGGAGCACTGACAGTGCTGGCTGTGTGGGGGGAGCACTGCCAGTGCCGGCTGTGTGGGGGAGCACTGACAGTGCTGGCTGTGTGGGGGAGCACTGACAGTGCTGGGTGTGTGTGGTGGAGCACTGACAGTGCTGGCTGTGTGGGGAGCACTGACAGTGCTGGCTGTGTGGGGGAGCACTGACAGTGCTGGCTGTGTGGGGAGCACTGACAGTGCTGGCTGTGTGGGGGAAGCACTGACAGTGCTGGCTGTGTGGAGGGAGCACTGACAGTGCTGGCTGTGTGTGGGGAGCACTGACAGGGCTGGCTGTGTGGGGGAGCACTGACAGTGCTGGCTGTGTGGGGGAGCACTGACAGTGCTGGCTGTGTGGTGGGAGCACTGACAGTGCTGGCTGTGTGGTGGGCGCACTGACAGTGCTGTCTGTGGGGGAGCACTGACAGTGCTGGCTGTGTGGGGGAGCACTGACAGTGCTGGCTGTGTGGGGGGAGCACTGCCAGTGCCGGCTGTGTGGGGGAGCACTGACAGTGCTGGCTGTGTGGGGGGAGCACTGACAGTGCTGGGTGTGTGTGGTGGAGCACTGACTGTGCTGGCTGTATGTTGGGAGCACGGACAGTGCTGGCTGTGTGGGGAGCACTAACAGTGCTGGCTGTGTGGAGGGAGCACTGACAGTGCTGGCTGTGTGTGGGGAGCACTGACAGGGCTGGCTGTGTGGGGGGAGCACTGACAGTGCTGGCTGTGTGGGGGAGCACTGACAGTGCTGGCTGTGTGGGGGAGCACTGACAGTGCTGGCTGTGTGGGGGAAGCACTGACAGTGCTGGCTGTGTGGTGGGAGCATTGACAGTGCTGGCTGTGTGGTGGGAGCACTGACAGTGCTGTCTGCGGGGGAGCACTGACAGTGCTGGCTGTGTGGGGGAGCACTGACAGTGCTGGCTGTGTGGTGGGAGTACTGACAGTTCTGGCTGTGTGGTGGGAGCACTGACAGTGCTGGCTGTGTGGTGGGAGCACTGACAGTGCTGTCTGTGGGGGAGCACTGACATTGCTGGCTGTGTGGGGGAGCACTGACAGTGCTGGCTGTGTGGTGGAAGCATTGACAGTGCTGGCTGTGTGTGGTGGAAGCACTGGCAGTGCTAGCAGTGTGGTGGGAGCAGTGACAGTGCTGGCTATGTGTGGGGAGCATTGACAGTGCTGGCTGTGTGGGGGAGCACTGACAGTGCTGGCTGTGTGGGGGGAGCACTGACAGTGCTGGCTGTGTGGGGAGTCACTAACAGTGCTGACTGTGTGGTGGGAGCACTGACAGCGCTGGCTGTGTGTGGGAGCACTGACAGTGCTGGCTGTATGGGGGAGCACTGACAGTGCTGGCTGTGTGGGGGAGCACTGACAGTGCTGGCTGTGTGGGGGGAGCACTGACAGTGCTGGCTGTGTGGGGGAGCACAGACAGTGCTGGCTGTGTGGGGAGCACTGACAGTGCTGGCTGTGTGTGGGAAGCACTGACAGGGCTGGCTGTGTGGGGGGAGCACTGACAGTGCTGGCTGTGTGGGGGAGCACTGACAGTGCTGGCTGTGTGGGGGAGCACTGACAGTGCTGGCTGTGTGGTGGGAGCACTGACAGTGCTGGCTGTGTGGTGGGCGCACTGACAGTGCTGTCTGTGGGGGAGCACTGACAGTGCTGGCTGTGTGGGGAGTCACTGACAGTGCTGACTGTGTGGTGGGAGCACTGACAGCGCTGGCTGTGTGTGGGAGCACTGACAGTGCTGGCTGTATGGGGGAGCACTGACAGTGCTGGCTGTGTGGGGGAGCACTGACAGTGCTGGCTGTGTGGGGGGAGCACCGACAGTGCTGGCTGTGTGGGGGAGCACAGACAGTGCTGGCTGTGTGGTGGGAGTACTGACAGTGCTGTCTGTGTGGTGGGAGCACTGACAGTACTGGCGGTGTGGTGGGACTGCTGGCTGTGTGGGGGGAGCACTGACAGTGCTGGCTGTGTGGGGGAGCACTGACAGTGCTGGCTGTGTGGGGGGAGCACTGCCAGTGCCGGCTGTGTGGGGGAGCACTGACAGTGCTGGCTGTGTGGTGGGAGTACTGACAGTGCTGTCTGTGTGGTGGGAGCACTGACAGTACTGGCGGTGTGGTGGGACTGCTGGCTGTGTGGGGGGAGCACTGACAGTGCTGGCTGTGTGGGGGAGCACTGACAGTGCTGGCTGTGTGGGGGGAGCACTGCCAGTGCCGGCTGTGTGGGGGAGCACTGACAGTGCTGGCTGTGTGGGGGGAGCGCAGACAGTGCCGGCTGTGTGGGGGAGCACTGACAGTGCTGGCTGTGTGGGGGGAGCACTGCCAGTGCCGGCTGTGTGGGGGAGCACTGACAGTGCTGGCTGTGTGGGGGGAGCACTGACAGTGCTGGGTGTGTGTGGTAGAGAACTGACAGTGCTGGCTGTGTGGGGAGCACTGACAGTGCTGGCTGTGTGGGGGAGCACTGACAGTGCTGGCTGTGTGGGGAGCACTGACAGTGCTGGCTGTGTGGGGGAAGCACTGACAGTGCTGGCTGTGTGGAGGGAGCACTGACAGTGCTGGCTGTGTGTGGGGAGCACTGACAGGGCTGGCTGTGTGGGGGGAGCACTGACAGTGCTGGCTGTTTGGGGGAGCACTGACAGTGCTGGCTGTGTGGGGGAGCACTGACAGTGCTGGCTGTGTGGTGGGAGCACTGACAGTGCTGGCTGTGTGGTGGGCGCACTGACAGTGCTGTCTGTGGGGGAGCACTGACAGTGCTGGCTGTGTGGGGGAGCACTGACAGTGCTGGCTGTGTGGGGGGAGCACTGCCAGTGCCGGCTGTGTGGGGGAGCACTGACAGTGCTGGCTGTGTGGGGGAGCACTGACAGTGCTGGGTGTGTGTGGTGGAGCACTGACAGTGCTGGCTGTATGTTGGGAGCACGGACAGTGCTGGCTGTGTGGGGAGCACTGACAGTGCTGGCTGTGTGGAGGGAGCACTGACAGTGCTGGCTGTGTGTGGGGAGCACTGACAGGGCTGGCTGTGTGGGGGGAGCACTGACAGTGCTGGCTGTGTGGGGGAGCACTGACAGTGCTGGCTGTGTGGGGGAGCACTGACAGTGCTGGCTGTGTGGGGGAAGCACTGACAGTGCTGGCTGTGTGGTGGGAGCACTGACAGTGCTGTCTGTGGGGGAGCACTGACATTGCTGGCTGTGTGGGGGAGCACTGACAGTGCTGGCTGTGTGGTGGAAGCATTGACAGTGCTGGCTGTGTGTGGTGGAAGCACTGGCAGTGCTAGCAGTGTGGTGGGAGCAGTGACAGTGCTGGCTGTGTGGTGGGAGCACTGACAGTGCTGGCTGTGTGGGGAGTCACTGACAGTGCTGACTGTGTGGTGGGAGCACTGACAGCGCTGGCTGTGTGTGGGAGCACTGACAGTGCTGGCTGTATGGGGGAGCACTGACAGTGCTGGCTGTGTGGGGGAGCACTGACAGTGCTGGCTGTGTGCGGGGAGCACCGGCAGTGCTGGCTGTGTGGGGGAGCACAGACAGTGCTGGCTGTGTGGGGAGCACTGACAGTGCTGGCTGTGTGTGGGGAGCACTGACAGGGCTGGCTGTGTGGGGGGAGCAATGACAGTGCTGGCTGTGTGGGGGAGCACTGACAGTGCTGGCTGTGTGGGGGAGCACTGACAGTGCTGGCTGTGTGGTGGGAGCACTGACAGTGCTGGCTGTGTGGTGGGCGCACTGACAGTGCTGTCTGTGGGGGAGCACTGACAGTGCTGGCTGTGTGGGGAGTCACTGACAGTGCTGGCTGTATGGGGGAGCACTGACAGTGCTGGCTGTGTGGGGGAGCACTGACAGTGCTGGCTGTGTGGGGGGAGCACCGACAGTGCTGGCTGTGTGGGGGAGCGCAGACAGTGCTGGCTGTGTGGTGGGAGTACTGACAGTGCTGTCTGTGTGGTGGGAGCACTGACAGTACTGGCGGTGTGGTGGGACTGCTGGCTGTGTGGGGGGAGCACTGACAGTGCTGGCTGTGTGGGGGAGCACTGACAGTGCTGGCTGTGTGGGGGGAGCGCAGACAGTGCCGGCTGTGTGGGGGAGCACTGACAGTGCTGGCTGTGTGGGGGGAGCACTGCCAGTGCCGGCTGTGTGGGGGAGCACTGACAGTGCTGGATGTGTGGCGGAGCACTGACAGTGCTTGCTGTGTGGGGGGAGCACTGACAGTGCTGGCTGTGTGGGGGGAGCGCAGACAGTGCCGGCTGTGTGGGGGAGCACTGACAGTGCTGGCTGTGTGGGGGGAGCACTGCCAGTGCCGGCTGTGTGGGGGAGCACTGACAGTGCTGGCTGTGTGGGGGGAGCACTGACAGTGCTGGGTGTGTGTGGTGGAGCACTGACAGTGCTGGCTGTGTGGGGAGCACTGACAGTGCTGGCTGTGTGGGGGAGCACTGACAGTGCTGGCTGTGTGGGGGAGCACTGACAGTGCTGGCTGTGTGGGGGAAGCACTGACAGTGCTGGCTGTGTGGAGGGAGCACTGACAGTGCTGGCTGTGTGTGGGGAGCACTGACCGGGCTGGCTGTGTGGGGGGAGCACTGACAGTGCTGGCTGTGTGGGGGAGCACTGACAGTGCTGGCTGTGTGGGGGAGCACTGACAGTGCTGGCTGTGTGGTGGGAGCACTGACAGTGCTGGCTGTGTGGTGGGCGCACTGACAGTGCTGTCTGTGGTGAGCACTGACAGTGCTGGCTGTGTGGGGGAGCACTGACAGTTCTGGCTGTGTGGGGGGAGCACTGCCAGTGCCGGCTGTGTGGGGGAGCACTGACAGTGCTGGCTGTGTGGGGGGAGCACTGACAGTGCTGGGTGTGTGTGGTGGAGCACTGACTGTGCTGGCTGTATGATGGGAGCACGGACAGTGCTGGCTGTGTGGGGAGCACTGACAGTGCTGGCTGTGTGGAGGGAGCACTGACAGTGCTGGCTGTGTGTGGGGAGCACTGACAGGGCTGGCTGTGTGGGGGGAGCACTGACAGTGCTGGCTGTGTGGGGGAGCACTGACAGTGCTGGCTGTGTGGGGGAGCACTGACAGTGCTGGCTGTGTGGGGGAAGCACTGACAGTGCTGGCTGTGTGGTGGGAGCATTGACAGTGCTGGCTGTGTGGTGGGAGCACTGTGCTGTCTGCGGGGGAGCACTGACAGTGCTGGCTGTGTGGGGGAGCACAGACAGTGCTGGCTGTGTGGGGAGCACTGACAGTGCTGGCTGTGTGTGGGAAGCACTGACAGGGCTGGCTGTGTGGGGGGAGCACTGACAGTGCTGGCTGTGTGGGGGAGCACTGACAGTGCTGGCTGTGTGGGGGAGCACTGACAGTGCTGGCTGTGTGGTGGGAGCACTGACAGTGCTGGCTGTGTGGTGGGCGCACTGACAGTGCTGTCTGTGGGGGAGCACTGACAGTGCTGGCTGTGTGGGGAGTCACTGACAGTGCTGACTGTGTGGTGGGAGCACTGACAGCGCTGGCTGTGTGTGGGAGCACTGACAGTGCTGGCTGTATGGGGGAGCACTGACAGTGCTGGCTGTGTGGGGGAGCACTGACAGTGCTGGCTGTGTGGGGGGAGCACCGACAGTGCTGGCTGTGTGGGGGAGCACAGACAGTGCTGGCTGTGTGGTGGGAGTACTGACAGTGCTGTCTGTGTGGTGGGAGCACTGACAGTACTGGCGGTGTGGTGGGACTGCTGGCTGTGTGGGGGGAGCACTGACAGTGCTGGCTGTGTGGGGGAGCACTGACAGTGCTGGCTGTGTGGGGGGAGCGCAGACAGTGCCGGCTGTGTGGGGGAGCACTGACAGTGCTGGCTGTGTGGGGGGAGCACTGCCAGTGCCGGCTGTGTGGGGGAGCACTGACAGTGCTGGCTGTGTGGGGGGAGCGCAGACAGTGCCGGCTGTGTGGGGGAGCACTGACAGTGCTGGCTGTGTGGGGGGAGCACTGCCAGTGCCGGCTGTGTGGGGGAGCACTGACAGTGCTGGCTGTGTGGGGGGAGCACTGACAGTGCTGGGTGTGTGTGGTAGAGAACTGACAGTGCTGGCTGTGTGGGGAGCACTGACAGTGCTGGCTGTGTGGGGGAGCACTGACAGTGCTGGCTGTGTGGGGGAGCACTGACAGTGCTGGCTGTGTGGGGGAAGCACTGACAGTGCTGGCTGTGTGGAGGGAGCACTGACAGTGCTGGCTGTGTGTGGGGAGCACTGACAGGGCTGGCTGTGTGGGGGGAGCACTGACAGTGCTGGCTGTTTGGGGGAGCACTGACAGTGCTGGCTGTGTGGGGGAGCACTGACAGTGCTGGCTGTGTGGTGGGAGCACTGACAGTGCTGGCTGTGTGGTGGGCGCACTGACAGTGCTGTCTGTGGGGGAGCACTGACAGTGCTGGCTGTGTGGGGGAGCACTGACAGTGCTGGCTGTGTGGGGGGAGCACTGCCAGTGCCGGCTGTGTGGGGGAGCACTGACAGTGCTGGCTGTGTGGGGGAGCACTGACAGTGCTGGGTGTGTGTGGTGGAGCACTGACAGTGCTGGCTGTATGTTGGGAGCACGGACAGTGCTGGCTGTGTGGGGAGCACTGACAGTGCTGGCTGTGTGGAGGGAGCACTGACAGTGCTGGCTGTGTGTGGGGAGCACTGACAGGGCTGGCTGTGTGGGGGGAGCACTGACAGTGCTGGCTGTGTGGGGGAGCACTGACAGTGCTGGCTGTGTGGGGGAGCACTGACAGTGCTGGCTGTGTGGGGGAAGCACTGACAGTGCTGGCTGTGTGGTGGGAGCACTGACAGTGCTGTCTGTGGGGGAGCACTGACATTGCTGGCTGTGTGGGGGAGCACTGACAGTGCTGGCTGTGTGGTGGAAGCATTGACAGTGCTGGCTGTGTGTGGTGGAAGCACTGGCAGTGCTAGCAGTGTGGTGGGAGCAGTGACAGTGCTGGCTGTGTGGTGGGAGCACTGACAGTGCTGGCTGTGTGGGGAGTCACTGACAGTGCTGACTGTGTGGTGGGAGCACTGACAGCGCTGGCTGTGTGTGGGAGCACTGACAGTGCTGGCTGTATGGGGGAGCACTGACAGTGCTGGCTGTGTGGGGGAGCACTGACAGTGCTGGCTGTGTGCGGGGAGCACCGGCAGTGCTGGCTGTGTGGGGGAGCACAGACAGTGCTGGCTGTGTGGGGAGCACTGACAGTGCTGGCTGTGTGTGGGGAGCACTGACAGGGCTGGCTGTGTGGGGGGAGCAATGACAGTGCTGGCTGTGTGGGGGAGCACTGACAGTGCTGGCTGTGTGGGGGAGCACTGACAGTGCTGGCTGTGTGGTGGGAGCACTGACAGTGCTGGCTGTGTGGTGGGCGCACTGACAGTGCTGTCTGTGGGGGAGCACTGACAGTGCTGGCTGTGTGGGGAGTCACTGACAGTGCTGGCTGTATGGGGGAGCACTGACAGTGCTGGCTGTGTGGGGGAGCACTGACAGTGCTGGCTGTGTGGGGGGAGCACCGACAGTGCTGGCTGTGTGGGGGAGCGCAGACAGTGCTGGCTGTGTGGTGGGAGTACTGACAGTGCTGTCTGTGTGGTGGGAGCACTGACAGTACTGGCGGTGTGGTGGGACTGCTGGCTGTGTGGGGGGAGCACTGACAGTGCTGGCTGTGTGGGGGAGCACTGACAGTGCTGGCTGTGTGGGGGGAGCGCAGACAGTGCCGGCTGTGTGGGGGAGCACTGACAGTGCTGGCTGTGTGGGGGGAGCACTGCCAGTGCCGGCTGTGTGGGGGAGCACTGACAGTGCTGGATGTGTGGCGGAGCACTGACAGTGCTTGCTGTGTGGGGGGAGCACTGACAGTGCTGGCTGTGTGGGGGGAGCGCAGACAGTGCCGGCTGTGTGGGGGAGCACTGACAGTGCTGGCTGTGTGGGGGGAGCACTGCCAGTGCCGGCTGTGTGGGGGAGCACTGACAGTGCTGGCTGTGTGGGGGGAGCACTGACAGTGCTGGGTGTGTGTGGTGGAGCACTGACAGTGCTGGCTGTGTGGGGAGCACTGACAGTGCTGGCTGTGTGGGGGAGCACTGACAGTGCTGGCTGTGTGGGGGAGCACTGACAGTGCTGGCTGTGTGGGGGAAGCACTGACAGTGCTGGCTGTGTGGAGGGAGCACTGACAGTGCTGGCTGTGTGTGGGGAGCACTGACCGGGCTGGCTGTGTGGGGGGAGCACTGACAGTGCTGGCTGTGTGGGGGAGCACTGACAGTGCTGGCTGTGTGGGGGAGCACTGACAGTGCTGGCTGTGTGGTGGGAGCACTGACAGTGCTGGCTGTGTGGTGGGCGCACTGACAGTGCTGTCTGTGGTGAGCACTGACAGTGCTGGCTGTGTGGGGGAGCACTGACAGTTCTGGCTGTGTGGGGGGAGCACTGCCAGTGCCGGCTGTGTGGGGGAGCACTGACAGTGCTGGCTGTGTGGGGGGAGCACTGACAGTGCTGGGTGTGTGTGGTGGAGCACTGACTGTGCTGGCTGTATGATGGGAGCACGGACAGTGCTGGCTGTGTGGGGAGCACTGACAGTGCTGGCTGTGTGGAGGGAGCACTGACAGTGCTGGCTGTGTGTGGGGAGCACTGACAGGGCTGGCTGTGTGGGGGGAGCACTGACAGTGCTGGCTGTGTGGGGGAGCACTGACAGTGCTGGCTGTGTGGGGGAGCACTGACAGTGCTGGCTGTGTGGGGGAAGCACTGACAGTGCTGGCTGTGTGGTGGGAGCATTGACAGTGCTGGCTGTGTGGTGGGAGCACTGACAGTGCTGTCTGCGGGGGAGCACTGACAGTGCTGGCTGTGTGGGGGAGCACTGACAGTGCTGGCTGTGTGGTGGGAGTACTGACAGTTCTGGCTGTGTGGTGGGAGCACTGACAGTGCTGGCTGTGTGGTGGGAGCACTGACAGTGCTGTCTGTGGGGAAGCACTGACATTGCTGGCTATGTGGGGGAGCACTGACAGTGCTGGCTGTGTGGTGGAAGCATTGACAGTGCTGGCTGTGTGTGGTGGAAGCACTGACAGTGCTAGCAGTGTGGTGGGAGCAGTGACAGTGGTGGCTGTGTGTGGGGAGCACTGACAGTGCTGGCTGTGTGGTGGGAGCACTGACAGTGCTGGCTGTGTGGGGAGCACTGACAGTGCTGGCTGTGTGGCGGGAGCACTGACAGTGCTGGCTGTGTGGTGGGAGCACTGACAGTGCTGGCTGTGTGGGGGGAGCACTGACAGTGCTGACTGTGTGGGGGGTCACTGACAGTGCTGGCTGTGTGGTGGGAGCACTGACAGTGCTGGCTATGTGTGGGAGCACTGAGTGCTGGCTGTATGGGGGAGCACTGACAGTGCTGAATGTGTGGCGGAGCACTGACAGTGCTGGCTGTGTGGGGGAGCAGTGATAGTGCTGTCTGTGTGGGGGGAGCACTGACAGTGCTGGCTGTGTGGTGGGAGCATTGACAGTGTTGGCTGTGTTTGGGGAGCACTGACAGTGCTGGCTGTGTGGGGGGAGCACTGACAGTGCTGGCTGTGTGGGGGGAGCACTGACAGTGCTGGCTGTGTGGGGGAGCACTGACAGTGCTGGCTGTGTGGGGGGAGCACTGACAGGGCTGGCTGTGTGGGGGAGCACTGACAGTGCTGGCTGTGTGGGGGAGCACTGACAGTGCTGGCTGTGTGGGGGAGCACTGACAGTGCTGGCTGTGTGGTGGGAGCATTGACAGTGCTCGCTGTGTGTGGGGAGCACTGACAGTGCTGGCTGTGTGGTGGGAGCATTGACAGTGCTGGCTGTGTGGGGGAGCACTGACAGTGCTGGCTGTGTGGGGGGAGTACTGACAGTGCTGGCTGTGTGGGGGGTCCCTGACAGTGCTGGCTGTGTGGGGGGAGTACTGACAGTGCTGGCTGTGTGGGGAGCACTGACAGTGCTGGCTGTGTGGGGGCACTGACAGTGCTGGCTGTGTGGGAGAGCACTGACAGTGCTAGCTGTGTGGGGGAGCACTGACAGTGCTGCCTGTGTGTGGGGAGCACTGACAGTGCTGGCTGTGTGGGGGGAGCACTGACAGTGCTGGCTGTGTGGGGAGTCACTGACAGTGCTGACTGTGTGGTGGGAGCACTGACAGCGCTGGCTGTGTGTGGGAGCACGGACAGTGCTGGCTGTATGGGGGAGCACTAACAGTGCTGGCTGTGTGGGGGAGCACTGACAGTGCTGGCTGTGTGGGGGGAGCACCGACAGTGCTGGCTGTGTGGTGGGAGCACTGACAGTGCTGTCTGTGTGGTGGGAGCACTGACAGTACTGGCGGTGTGGTGGGACTGCTGGCTGTGTGGGGGAGCACTGACAGTGCTGGCTGTGTGGGGGGAGCACTGACAGTGCTTGATGTGTGGCGGAGCACTGACAGTGCTTGCTGTGTGGGGGAGCACTGACAGTGCTGGCTGTGTGGGGGGAGCGCAGACAGTGCCGGCTGTGTGGGGGAGCACTGACAGTGCTGGCTGTGTGGGGGGAGCACTGCCAGTGCCGGCTGTGTGGGGGAGCACTGACAGTGCTGTCTGCGTGGGGGGAGCATTGACAGTGCTGGGTGTGTGTGGTGGAGCACTGACAGTGCTGGCTGTGTGGGGGGAGCGCAGACAGTGCCGGCTGTGTGGGGGAGCACTGACAGTGCTGGCTGTGTGGGGGGAGCACTGCCAGTGCCGGCTGTGTGGGGGAGCACTGACAGTGCTGTCTGCGTGGGGGGAGCACTGACAGTGCTGGGTGTGTGCGGTGGAACACTGACAGTACTGGCGGTGTGGTGGGACTGCTGGCTGTGTGGGGAGCACTGACATTGCTGGCTGTGTGGGGGGAGCACTGACAGTGCTGGGTGTGTGTGGTGGAGCACTGACAGTGCTGGCTGTGTGTTGGGAGCACGGACAGTGCTGGCTGTGTGGGGGAAGCACTGACAGTGCTGGCTGTGTGGAGGGAGCACTGACAGTGCTGGCTGTGTGGGCGAGCACTGACAGTGCTGCCTGTGTGTGGGGAGCACTGACAGTGCTGGCTGTGTGGTGGGAGCATTGACAGTGCTGGCTGTGTGGGGGAGCACTGACAGTGCTGGCTGTGTGGGGGGAGCACTGACAGTGCTGGCTGTGTGGTGGGAGCACTGACAGTGCTGGCTGTGTGGTGGGAGCATTGACAGTGCTGGCTGTGTGGGGGAGCACTGAAAGTGCTGGCTGTGTGGGGGGAGCACTGACAGTGCTGGCTGTGTGGGGGAGCACTGACAGTGCTGGCTGTGTGGTGGGAGCACTGACCGTGCTGGCTGTGTGGGGAGTCACTGACAGTGCTGACTGTGTGGTGGGAGCACTGACAGCGCTGGCTGTGTGGGGGAGCACTGACAGTGCTGCCTGTGTGTGGGGAGCACTGACAGCGCTGGCTGTGTGGTGGGAGCATTGACAGTGCTGGCTGTGTGGGGGAGCACTGACAGTGCTGGCTGTGTGGGGGGAGCACTGACAGTGCTGGCTGTGTGGTGGGGGCACTGACAGTGCTGGCTGTGTGGTGGGAGCATTGACAGCGCTGGCTGTGTGGGGGAGCACTGACAGTGCTGGCTGTGTGGGGGAGCACTGACAGTGCTGGCTGTGTGGGGAGCACTGACAGTGCTGGCTGTGTGGTGGGAGCACTGACAGTGCTGGCTGTGTGGGGAGTCACTGACAGTGCTGACTGTGTGGTGGGAGCACTGACAGCGCTGGCTGTGTGTGGGAGCACGGACAGTGCTGGCTGTATGGGGGAGCACTAACAGTGCTGGCTGTGTGGGGGAGCACTGACAGTGCTGGCTGTGTGGGGGGAGCACCGACAGTGCTGGCTGTGTGGTGGGAGCACTGACAGTGCTGTCTGTGTGGTGGGAGCACTGACAGTACTGGCGGTGTGGTGGGACTGCTGGCTGTGTGGGGGAGCACTGACAGTGCTGGCTGTGTGGGGGGAGCACTGACAGTGCTTGATGTGTGGCGGAGCACTGACAGTGCTTGCTGTGTGGGGGAGCACTGACAGTGCTGGCTGTGTGGGGGGAGCGCAGACAGTGCCGGCTGTGTGGGGGAGCACTGACAGTGCTGGCTGTGTGGGGGGAGCACTGCCAGTGCCGGCTGTGTGTGGGAGCACTGACAGTGCTGTCTGCGTGGGGGGAGCATTGACAGTGCTGGGTGTGTGTGGTGGAGCACTGACAGTGCTGGCTGTGTGGGGGGAGCGCAGACAGTGCCGGCTGTGTGGGGGAGCACTGACAGTGCTGGCTGTGTGGGGGGAGCACTGCCAGTGCCGGCTGTGTGGGGGAGCACTGACAGTGCTGTCTGCGTGGGGGGAGCACTGACAGTGCTGGGTGTGTGCGGTGGAACACTGACAGTACTGGCGGTGTGGTGGGACTGCTGGCTGTGTGAGGAGCACTGACATTGCTGGCTGTGTGGGGGGAGCACTGACAGTGCTGGGTGTGTGTGGTGGAGCACTGACAGTGCTGGCTGTGTGTTGGGAGCACGGACAGTGCTGGCTGTGTGGGGGAAGCACTGACAGTGCTGGCTGTGTGGAGGGAGCACTGACAGTGCTGGCTGTGTGGGCGAGCACTGACAGTGCTGCCTGTGTGTGGGGAGCACTGACAGTGCTGGCTGTGTGGTGGGAGCATTGACAGTGCTGGCTGTGTGGGGGAGCACTGACAGTGCTGGCTGTGTGGGGGGAGCACTGACAGTGCTGGCTGTGTGGTGGGAGCACTGACAGTGCTGGCTGTGTGGTGGGAGCATTGACAGTGCTGGCTGTGTGGGGGAGCACTGAAAGTGCTGGCTGTGTGGGGGGAGCACTGACAGTGCTGGCTGTGTGGGGGAGCACTGACAGTGCTGGCTGTGTGGTGGGAGCACTGACCGTGCTGGCTGTGTGGGGAGTCACTGACAGTGCTGACTGTGTGGTGGGAGCACTGACAGCGCTGGCTGTGTGGGGGAGCACTGACAGTGCTGCCTGTGTGTGGGGAGCACTGACAGCGCTGGCTGTGTGGTGGGAGCATTGACAGTGCTGGCTGTGTGGGGGAGCACTGACAGTGCTGGCTGTGTGGGGGGAGCACTGACAGTGCTGGCTGTGTGGTGGGGGCACTGACAGTGCTGGCTGTGTGGTGGGAGCATTGACAGCGCTGGCTGTGTGGGGGAGCACTGACAGTGCTGGCTGTGTGGGGGAGCACTGACAGTGCTGGCTGTGTGGGGAGCACTGACAGTGCTGGCTGTGTGGTGGGAGCACTGACAGTGCTGGCTGTGTGGGGAGTCACTGACAGTGCTGACTGTGTGGTGGGAGCACTGACAGCGCTGGCTGTGTGTGGGAGCACTGACAGTGCTGGCTGTATGGGGGAGCACTGACAGTGCTGGCTGTGTGGGGGAGCACTGACAGTGCTGGCTGTGTGGAGGGAGCACCGACAGTGCTGGCTGTGTGGGGGAGCACAGACAGTGCTGGCTGTGTGGGGAGCACTGACAGTGCTGGCTGTGTGTGGGGAGCACTGACAGGGCTGGCTGTGTGGAGGGAGCACTGACAGTGCTGGCTGTGTGTGGGGAGCACTGACAGGGCTGGCTGTGTGGGGGAGCACTGACAGTGCTGGCTGTGTGGGGGAGCACTGACAGTGCTGGCTGTGTGGGGAGCACTGACAGTGCTGGCTGTGTGGGGGAGCACTGACAGTGCTGGCTGTGTGGGGGAGCACTGACAGTGCTGGCTGTGTGGGGGAAGCACTGACAGTGCTGGCTGTGTGGAGGGAGCACTGACAGTGCTGGCTGTGTGTGGGGAGCACTGACAGGGCTGGCTGTGTGGGGGAGCACTGACAGTGCTGGCTGTGTGGGGGAGCACTGACAGTGCTGGCTGTGTGGTGGGAGCACTGACAGTGCTGGCTGTGTGGTGGGCGCACTGACAGTGCTGTCTGTGGGGGAGCACTGACAGTGCTGGCTGTGTGGTGGGAGCACTGACAGTGCTGGCTGTGTGGTGGGAGCATTGACAGTGCTGGCTGTGTGGGGGAGCACTGAAAGTGCTGGCTGTGTGGGGGGAGCACTGACAGTGCTGGCTGTGTGGGGGAGCACTGACAGTGCTGGCTGTGTGGTGGGAGCACTGACCGTGCTGGCTGTGTGGGGAGTCACTGACAGTGCTGACTGTGTGGTGGGAGCACTGACAGCGCTGGCTGTGTGGGGGAGCACTGACAGTGCTGCCTGTGTGTGGGGAGCACTGACAGCGCTGGCTGTGTGGTGGGAGCATTGACAGTGCTGGCTGTGTGGGGGAGCACTGACAGTGCTGGCTGTGTGGGGGGAGCACTGACAGTGCTGGCTGTGTGGTGGGGGCACTGACAGTGCTGGCTGTGTGGTGGGAGCATTGACAGCGCTGGCTGTGTGGGGGAGCACTGACAGTGCTGGCTGTGTGGGGGAGCACTGACAGTGCTGGCTGTGTGGGGAGCACTGACAGTGCTGGCTGTGTGGTGGGAGCACTGACAGTGCTGGCTGTGTGGGGAGTCACTGACAGTGCTGACTGTGTGGTGGGAGCACTGACAGCGCTGGCTGTGTGTGGGAGCACGGACAGTGCTGGCTGTATGGGGGAGCACTAACAGTGCTGGCTGTGTGGGGGAGCACTGACAGTGCTGGCTGTGTGGGGGGAGCACCGACAGTGCTGGCTGTGTGGTGGGAGCACTGACAGTGCTGTCTGTGTGGTGGGAGCACTGACAGTACTGGCGGTGTGGTGGGACTGCTGGCTGTGTGGGGGAGCACTGACAGTGCTGGCTGTGTGGGGGGAGCACTGACAGTGCTTGATGTGTGGCGGAGCACTGACAGTGCTTGCTGTGTGGGGGAGCACTGACAGTGCTGGCTGTGTGGGGGGAGCGCAGACAGTGCCGGCTGTGTGGGGGAGCACTGACAGTGCTGGCTGTGTGGGGGGAGCACTGCCAGTGCCGGCTGTGTGTGGGAGCACTGACAGTGCTGTCTGCGTGGGGGGAGCATTGACAGTGCTGGGTGTGTGTGGTGGAGCACTGACAGTGCTGGCTGTGTGGGGGGAGCGCAGACAGTGCCGGCTGTGTGGGGGAGCACTGACAGTGCTGGCTGTGTGGGGGGAGCACTGCCAGTGCCGGCTGTGTGGGGGAGCACTGACAGTGCTGTCTGCGTGGGGGGAGCACTGACAGTGCTGGGTGTGTGCGGTGGAACACTGACAGTACTGGCGGTGTGGTGGGACTGCTGGCTGTGTGAGGAGCACTGACATTGCTGGCTGTGTGGGGGGAGCACTGACAGTGCTGGGTGTGTGTGGTGGAGCACTGACAGTGCTGGCTGTGTGTTGGGAGCACGGACAGTGCTGGCTGTGTGGGGGAAGCACTGACAGTGCTGGCTGTGTGGAGGGAGCACTGACAGTGCTGGCTGTGTGGGCGAGCACTGACAGTGCTGCCTGTGTGTGGGGAGCACTGACAGTGCTGGCTGTGTGGTGGGAGCATTGACAGTGCTGGCTGTGTGGGGGAGCACTGACAGTGCTGGCTGTGTGGGGGGAGCACTGACAGTGCTGGCTGTGTGGTGGGAGCACTGACAGTGCTGGCTGTGTGGTGGGAGCATTGACAGTGCTGGCTGTGTGGGGGAGCACTGAAAGTGCTGGCTGTGTGGGGGGAGCACTGACAGTGCTGGCTGTGTGGGGGAGCACTGACAGTGCTGGCTGTGTGGTGGGAGCACTGACCGTGCTGGCTGTGTGGGGAGTCACTGACAGTGCTGACTGTGTGGTGGGAGCACTGACAGCGCTGGCTGTGTGGGGGAGCACTGACAGTGCTGCCTGTGTGTGGGGAGCACTGACAGCGCTGGCTGTGTGGTGGGAGCATTGACAGTGCTGGCTGTGTGGGGGAGCACTGACAGTGCTGGCTGTGTGGGGGGAGCACTGACAGTGCTGGCTGTGTGGTGGGGGCACTGACAGTGCTGGCTGTGTGGTGGGAGCATTGACAGCGCTGGCTGTGTGGGGGAGCACTGACAGTGCTGGCTGTGTGGGGGAGCACTGACAGTGCTGGCTGTGTGGGGAGCACTGACAGTGCTGGCTGTGTGGTGGGAGCACTGACAGTGCTGGCTGTGTGGGGAGTCACTGACAGTGCTGACTGTGTGGTGGGAGCACTGACAGCGCTGGCTGTGTGTGGGAGCACTGACAGTGCTGGCTGTATGGGGGAGCACTGACAGTGCTGGCTGTGTGGGGGAGCACTGACAGTGCTGGCTGTGTGGAGGGAGCACCGACAGTGCTGGCTGTGTGGGGGAGCACAGACAGTGCTGGCTGTGTGGGGAGCACTGACAGTGCTGGCTGTGTGTGGGGAGCACTGACAGGGCTGGCTGTGTGGAGGGAGCACTGACAGTGCTGGCTGTGTGTGGGGAGCACTGACAGGGCTGGCTGTGTGGGGGAGCACTGACAGTGCTGGCTGTGTGGGGGAGCACTGACAGTGCTGGCTGTGTGGGGAGCACTGACAGTGCTGGCTGTGTGGGGGAGCACTGACAGTGCTGGCTGTGTGGGGGAGCACTGACAGTGCTGGCTGTGTGGGGGAAGCACTGACAGTGCTGGCTGTGTGGAGGGAGCACTGACAGTGCTGGCTGTGTGTGGGGAGCACTGACAGGGCTGGCTGTGTGGGGGAGCACTGACAGTGCTGGCTGTGTGGGGGAGCACTGACAGTGCTGGCTGTGTGGTGGGAGCACTGACAGTGCTGGCTGTGTGGTGGGCGCACTGACAGTGCTGTCTGTGGGGGAGCACTGACAGTGCTGGCTGTGTGGGGGAGCACTGACAGTGCTGGCTGTGTGGGGGGAGCACTGCCAGTGCCGGCTGTGTGGGGGAGCACTGACAGTGCTGGCTGTGTGGGGGGAGCACTGACAGTGCTGGGTGTGTGTGGTGGAGCACTGACTGTGCTGGCTGTATGTTGGGAGCACGGACAGTGCTGGCTGTGTGGGGAGCACTGACAGTGCTGGCTGTGTGGAGGGAGCACTGACAGTGCTGGCTGTGTGTGGGGAGCACTGACAGGGCTGGCTGTGTGGGGGGAGCACTGACAGTGCTGGCTGTGTGGGGGAGCACTGACACTGCTGGCTGTGTGGGGGAGCACTGACAGTGCTGGCTGTGTGGGGGAAGCACTGACAGTGCTGGCTGTGTGGTGGGAGCATTGACAGTGCTGGCTGTGTGGTGGGAGCACTGACAGTGCTGTCTGCGGGGGAGCACTGACAGTGCTGGCTGTGTGGGGGAGCACTGACAGTGCTGGCTGTGTGGTGGGAGTACTGACAGTTCTGGCTGTGTGGTGGGAGCACTGACAGTGCTGGCTGTGTGGTGGGAGCACTGACAGTGCTGTCTGTGGGGGAGCACTGACATTGCTGGCTGTGTGGGGGAGCACTGACAGTGCTGGCTGTGTGGTGGAAGCATTGACAGTGCTGGCTGTGTGTGGTGGAAGCACTGTCAGTGCTAGCAGTGTGGTGGGAGCAGTGACAGTGCTGGCTATGTGTGGGGAGCATTGACAGTGCTGGCTGTGTGGGGGAGCACTGACAGTGCTGGCTGTGTGGGGAGCACTGACAGTGCTGGCTGTGTGGGGGAGCACTGACAGTGCTGGCTGTGTGGGGGAGCACTGACAGTGCTGGCTGTGTGGGGGAAGCACTGACAGTGCTGGCTGTGTGGAGGGAGCACTGACAGTGCTGGCTGTGTGTGGGGAGCACTGACAGGGCTGGCTGTGTGGGGGAGCACTGACAGTGCTGGCTGTGTGGGGGAGCACTGACAGTGCTGGCTGTGTGGTGGGAGCACTGACAGTGCTGGCTGTGTGGTGGGCGCACTGACAGTGCTGTCTGTGGGGGAGCACTGACAGTGCTGGCTGTGTGGGGGAGCACTGACAGTGCTGGCTGTGTGGGGGGAGCACTGCCAGTGCCGGCTGTGTGGGGGAGCACTGACAGTGCTGGCTGTGTGGGGGGAGCACTGACAGTGCTGGGTGTGTGTGGTGGAGCACTGACTGTGCTGGCTGTATGTTGGGAGCACGGACAGTGCTGGCTGTGTGGGGAGCACTGACAGTGCTGGCTGTGTGGAGGGAGCACTGACAGTGCTGGCTGTGTGTGGGGAGCACTGACAGGGCTGGCTGTGTGGGGGGAGCACTGACAGTGCTGGCTGTGTGGGGGAGCACTGACACTGCTGGCTGTGTGGGGGAGCACTGACAGTGCTGGCTGTGTGGGGGAAGCACTGACAGTGCTGGCTGTGTGGTGGGAGCATTGACAGTGCTGGCTGTGTGGTGGGAGCACTGACAGTGCTGTCTGCGGGGGAGCACTGACAGTGCTGGCTGTGTGGGGGAGCACTGACAGTGCTGGCTGTGTGGTGGGAGTACTGACAGTTCTGGCTGTGTGGTGGGAGCACTGACAGTGCTGGCTGTGTGGTGGGAGCACTGACAGTGCTGTCTGTGGGGGAGCACTGACATTGCTGGCTGTGTGGGGGAGCACTGACAGTGCTGGCTGTGTGGTGGAAGCATTGACAGTGCTGGCTGTGTGTGGTGGAAGCACTGTCAGTGCTAGCAGTGTGGTGGGAGCAGTGACAGTGCTGGCTATGTGTGGGGAGCATTGACAGTGCTGGCTGTGTGGGGGAGCACTGACAGTGCTGGCTGTGTGGGGGGAGCACTGACAGTGCTGGCTGTGTGGGGAGTCACTAACAGTGCTGACTGTGTGGTGGGAGCACTGACAGCGCTGGCTGTGTGTGGGAGCACTGACAGTGCTGGCTGTATGGGGGAGCACTGACAGTGCTGGCTGTGTGGGGGAGCACTGACAGTGCTGGCTGTGTGGGGGGAGCACCGACAGTGCTGGCTGTGTGGGGGAGCACAGACAGTGCTGGCTGTGTGGGGAGCACTGACAGTGCTGGCTGTGTGTGGGAAGCACTGACAGGGCTGGCTGTGTGGGGGGAGCACTGACAGTGCTGGCTGTGTGGGGGAGCACTGACAGTGCTGGCTGTGTGGGGGAGCACTGACAGTGCTGGCTGTGTGGTGGGAGCACTGACAGTGCTGGCTGTGTGGTGGGCGCACTGACAGTGCTGTCTGTGGGGGAGCACTGACAGTGCTGGCTGTGTGGGGAGTCACTGACAGTGCTGACTGTGTGGTGGGAGCACTGACAGCGCTGGCTGTGTGTGGGAGCACTGACAGTGCTGGCTGTATGGGGGAGCACTGACAGTGCTGGCTGTGTGGGGGAGCACTGACAGTGCTGGCTGTGTGGGGGGAGCACCGACAGTGCTGGCTGTGTGGGGGAGCACAGACAGTGCTGGCTGTGTGGTGGGAGTACTGACAGTGCTGTCTGTGTGGTCGGAGCACTGACAGTACTGGCGGTGTGGTGGGACTGCTGGCTGTGTGGGGGGAGCACTGACAGTGCTGGCTGTGTGGGGGAGCACTGACAGTGCTGGCTGTGTGGGGGGAGCGCAGACAGTGCCGGCTGTGTGGGGGAGCACTGACAGTGCTGGCTGTGTGGGGGGAGCACTGCCAGTGCCGGCTGTGTGGGGGAGCACTGACAGTGCTGGCTGTGTGGGGGGAGCGCAGACAGTGCCGGCTGTGTGGGGGAGCACTGACAGTGCTGGCTGTGTGGGGGGAGCACTGCCAGTGCCGGCTGTGTGGGGGAGCACTGACAGTGCTGGCTGTGTGGGGGGAGCACTGACAGTGCTGGGTGTGTGTGGTAGAGAACTGACAGTGCTGGCTGTGTGGGGAGCACTGACAGTGCTGGCTGTGTGGGGGAGCACTGACAGTGCTGGCTGTGTGGGGGAGCACTGACAGTGCTGGCTGTGTGGGGGAAGCACTGACAGTGCTGGCTGTGTGGAGGGAGCACTGACAGTGCTGGCTGTGTGTGGGGAGCACTGACAGGGCTGGCTGTGTGGGGGGAGCACTGACAGTGCTGGCTGTGTGGGGGAGCACTGACAGTGCTGGCTGTGTGGGGGAGCACTGACAGTGCTGGCTGTGTGGTGGGAGCACTGACAGTGCTGGCTGTGTGGTGGGCGCACTGACAGTGATGTGTGTGTGGGAGCACTGACAGTGCTGGCTGTGTGGGGGAGCACTGACAGTGCTGGCTGTGTGGGGGGAGCACTGCCAGTGCCGGCTGTGTGGGGGAGCACTGACAGTGCTGGCTGTGTGGGGGAGCACTGACAGTGCTGGGTGTGTGTGGTGGAGCACTGACAGTGCTGGCTGTATGTTGGGAGCACGGACAGTGCTGGCTGTGTGGGGAGCACTGACAGTGCTGGCTGTGTGGAGGGAGCACTGACAGTGCTGGCTGTGTGTGGGGAGCACTGACAGGGCTGGCTGTGTGGGGGGAGCACTGACAGTGCTGGCTGTGTGGGGGAGCACTGACAGTGCTGGCTGTGTGGGGGAGCACTGACAGTGCTGGCTGTGTGGGGGAAGCACTGACAGTGCTGGCTGTGTGGTGGGAGCATTGACAGTGCTGGCTGTGTGGTGGGAGCACTGACAGTGCTGTCTGCGGGGGAGCACTGACAGTGCTGACTGTGTGGGGGAGCACTGACAGTGCTGGCTGTGTGGTGGGAGTACTGACAGTTCTGGCTGTGTGGTGGGAGCACTGACAGTGCTGGCTGTGTGGTGGGAGCACTGACAGTGCTGTCTGTGGGGGAGCACTGACATTGCTGGCTGTGTGGGGGAGCACTGACAGTGCTGGCTGTGTGGTGGAAGCATTGACAGTGCTGGCTGTGTGTGGTGGAAGCACTGGCAGTGCTAGCAGTGTGGTGGGAGCAGTGACAGTGCTGGCTGTGTGTGGGGTGCACTGACAGTGCTGGCTGTGTGGTGGGAGCACTGACAGTGCTGGCTGTGTGGGGAGCACTGACAGTGCTGGCTGTGTGGCGGGAGCACTGACAGTGCTGGCTGTGTGGTGGGAGCACTGACAGTGCTGGCTGTGTGGGGGGAGCACTGACAGTGCTGACTGTGTGGGGGGTCACTGACAGTGGTGGCTGTGTGGTGGGAGCACTGACAGTGCTGGCTGTGTGTGGGAGCACTGAGTGCTGGCTGTATGGGGAGCACTGACAGTGCTGAATGTGTGGCGGAGCACTGACAGTGCTGGCTGTGTGGGGGAGCAGTGATAGTGCTGTCTGTGTGGGGGGAGCACTGACAGTGCTGGCTGTGTGGTGGGAGCATTGACAGTGTTGGCTGTGTGTGGGGAGCACTGACAGTGCTGGCTGTGTGGGGGGAGCACTGACAGTGCTGGCTGTGTGGGGGAGCACTGACAGTGCTGGCTGTGTGGGGGAGCAGTGACAGTGCTGGCTGTGTGGGGGGAGCACTGACAGGGCTGGCTGTGTGGGGGGAGCACTGACCGTGCTGGCTGTGTGGGGGAGCACTGACAGTGCTGGCTGTGTGGTGGAGCAGTGACAGTGCTGGCTGTGTGGGGGAAGCACTGACAGTGCTGGCTGTGTGGTGGGAGCACTGACAGTACTGGCTGTTTGGTGGGAGCACTGACAGTGCTGTCTGTGGGGGAGCACTGACAGTGCTGGCTGTGTGGGGGGGAGCACTGACAGTGCTGGCTGTGTGGTGGGAGCATTGACAGTGCTCGCTGTGTGTGGGGAGCACTGACAGTGCTGGCTGTGTGGTGGGAGCATTGACAGTGCTGGCTGTGTGGGGAGCACTGACAGTGCTGGCTGTGTGGGGGAGCACTGACAGTGCTGGCTGTGTGGGGGGAGTACTGACAGTGCTGGCTGTGTGGGGGGTCCCTGACAGTGCTGGCTGTGTGGGGGGAGTACTGACAGTGCTGGCTGTGTGGGGAGCACTGACAGTGCTGGCTGTGTGGGGGCACTGACAGTGCTGGCTGTGTGGGAGAGCACTGACAGTGCTGGCTGTGTGGGGGAGCACTGACAGTGCTGCCTGTGTGTGGGGAGCACTGACAGTGCTGGCTGTGTGGTGGGAGCATTGACAGTGCTGGCTGTGTGGGGGAGCACTGACAGTGCTAGCTGTGTGGGGGAGCACTGACAGTGCTGGCTGTGTGGGGAGTCACTGACAGTGCTGACTGTGTGGTGGGAGCACTGACAGCGCTGGCTGTGTGTGGGAGCACTGACAGTGCTGGCTGTATGGGGCAGCACTGACAGTGCTGGCTGTGTGGGGGAGCACTGACAGTGCTGGCTGTGTGGGGGGAGCACCGACAGTGCTGGCTGTGTGGTGGGAGCACTGACAGTGCTGTCTGTGTGGTGGGAGCACTGACAGTACTGGCGGTGTGGTGGGACTGCTGGCTGTGTGGGGGGAGAACTGACAGTGCTGGCTGTGTGGGGGAGCACTGACAGCGCTGGATGTGTGGCGGAGCACTGACAGTGCTTGCTGTGTGGGGGGAGCACTGACAGTGCTGGCTGTGTGGGGGGAGCGCAGACAGTGCCGGCTGTGTGGGGGAGCACTGACAGTGCTGGCTGTGTGGGGGGAGCACTGCCAGTGCCGGCTGTGTGGGGGAGCACTGACAGTGCTGTCTGCGTGGGGGGAGCACTGATAGTGCTGGGTGTGTGTGGTGGAGCACTGACAGTGCTGGCTGTGTGGGGGGAGCGCAGACAGTGCCGGCTGTGTGGGGGAGCACTGACAGTGCTGGCTGTGTGGGGGGAGCACTGCCAGTGCCGGCTGTGTGGGGGAGCACTGACAGTGCTGTCTGCGTGGGGGGAGCACTGACAGTGCTGGGTGTGTGTGGTGGAGCACTGACAGTACTGGCGGTGTGGTGGGACTGCTGGCTGTGTGGGGAGCACTGACATTGCTGGCTGTGTGGGGGGAGCACTGACAGTGCTGGGTGTGTGTGGTGGAGCACTGACAGTGCTGGCTGTGTGTTGGGAGCACGGACAGTGCTGGCTGTGTGGGGGAAGCACTGACAGTGCTGGCTGTGTGGAGGGAGCACTGACAGTGCTGGCTGTGTGTGGGGAGCACTGACAGGGCTGGCTGTGTGGGGGGAGCACTGACAGTGCTGGCTGTGTGGGGGAGCACTGACAGTGCTGGCTGTGTGGGGGAGCACTGACAGTGCTGGCTGTGTGGTGGGAGCACTGACAGTGCTGGCTGTGTGGTGGGAGCACTGACAGTGCTGTCTGTGGGGGAGCACTGACAGTGCTGGCTGTGTGGGGGAGCACTGACAGTGCTGGCTGTGTGGGGGAGCACTGCCAGTGCCGGCTGTGTGGGGGAGCACTGACAGTGCTGGCTGTGTGGGCGGAGCACTGACAGTGCTGGGTGTGTGTGTTGGAGCACTGACTGTGCTGGCTGTGTGTTGGGAGCACGGACAGTGCTGGCTGTGTGGGGAGCACTGACAGTGCTGGCTGTGTGGGGGAGCACTGACAGTGCTGGCTGTGTGGGGGAGCACTGACAGTGCTGGCTGTGTGGAGGGAGCACTGACAGTGCTGGCTGTGTGTGGGGAGCACTGACAGGGCTGGCTGTGTGGGGGGAGCACTGACAGCGCTGGCTGTGTGGGGGAGCACTGACAGTGCTGGCTGTGTGGGGGAGCACTGACAGTGCTGGCTGTGTGGGGGAAGCACTGACAGTGCTGGCTGTGTGGTGGGAGCACTGACAGTGCTGGCTGTGTGGTGGGAGCACTGACAGTGCTGGCTGTGTGGTGGGAGCACTGACAGTGCTGGCTGCGTGGGGAGCACTGACAGTGCTGGCTGTGTGGCGGGAGCACTGACCGTGCTGGCTGTGTGGTGGGAGCACTGACAGTGCTGGCTGTGTGGGGGGAGCACTGACAGTGCTGGCTGTGTGGAGGGTCACTGACAGTGCTGGCTGTGTGGTGGGAGCACTGACAGTGCTAGCAGTGTGTGGGAGCACTGAGTGCTGGCTGTATGGGGGAGCACTGACAGTGCTGAATGTGTGGCGGAGCACTGACAGTGCTGGCTGTGTGGGGAGCACTGACAGTGCTGGCTGTGTGCTGGGAGCACTGACAGTTCTGGCTGTGTGGGGAGCACTGACAGTGCTGGCTGTGTGGGGGGAGCACTGACAGTGCTGGCTGTGTGGGGGAGCACTGACAGTGATAGGTGTGTGGGTAGCACTGACAGTGCTGGCTGTGTGGGGGGGAGCACTGACAGTGCTGGCTGTGTGGGGGGAGCATTGACAGTGCTGGCTGTGTGGGGGAGCACTGACAGTGCTGGCTGTGTGGTGGGAGCACTGACAGTGCTGGCTGTGTGGTGGGGGGCACTGACAGTGCTGGCTGTGTGGTGGGAGCACTGACAGTGCTGGCTGTGCGGGGGGGGGGGGCACTGACAGTGCTGGCTGTGTGGTGGGAGCACTGACAGTGCTGGCTGTGCGGTGGGAGCACTGACAGTGCTGGCTGTGTGGGGGGAGCACTGACAGTGCTGGCTGTGTGGGGGGAGCACTGACAGTGCTGGCTGTGTGGGAGGAGCACTGACAGTGCTGTCTGTGTGGGTGGAGCCCTGACAGTTCTGTCTGTGTGGGGGAGCACTGACAGTGCTGGGTGTGTGGGGAGCACTGACAGTGCTGTCTGTGTGCGGGGGAGCACTGACAGTGCTGGCTGTGCGGGGAAGCACTGACAGTGCTGGCTGTGTGGGGGGAGCACTGACAGTGCTGGCTGTGTGGTGGGAGCACTGACAGTGCTGGCTGTGTGGGGGAGCACTGACAGTGCTGGCTGTGTGGGGGAAGCACTGACAGTGCTGGCTGTGTGGTGGGAGCTCTGAAAGTGCTGGCTGTGCGGTGGGAGCACTGACAGTGCTGGCTGTGGGGGGGGGGGCACTGACACTGCTGGCTGTGTGGTGGGAGAACTGACAGTGCTGGCTGTGTGGGGGGGCGGCACTGACAGTGCTGGCTGTGTGGTGGGAGCACTGACAGTGCTGGCTGTGCGGTGGGAGCACTGACACTGCTGGCTGTGTGGGGGGAGCACTGACAGTGCTGGCTGTGTGGGGGAGCACTGACAGTGCTGGCTGTGTGGGAGGAGCACTGACAGTGCTGTCTGTGTGGGTGGAGCACTGACAGTGCTGGCTGTGTGGTGGGAGCACTGACAATGCTGGCTGTGTGGGGAGCACTGACAGTGCTGGCTGTGTGGTGGGGGCACTGAAAGTGCTGTCTGTGTGGGGAGCACTGACAGTGCAGGCTGTGTGGTGGGAGCACTGAGAGTGCTGGCTGTGTGGGGGAGCACTGACAGTGCTGGCTGTATGGTGGGAGCACTGAGAGTGCTGGCTGAGTGGGGGAGCACTGACATTGCCGGCTGTGTGGGGGAGCACTGACAGTGCTGACTGTGTGGGGTTGCACTGACAGTGCTGGCTGTGTGGAGGGAGCACTGACAGTGCTAGCAGTGTGGGGGGAGCACTGACAGTGCTGTCTGTGTGGGGGGAGCACTGACAGTGCTGGCTGTGTGGTGGGAGCACTGACAGTGCTGGCTGTGTGGGGGAGCACTGAGAGTGCTGGCTGTGTGGGGTAGCACTGACAGTGCTGGCTGTGTGGGGGAGCACTGACAGTGCTGGCTGTGTGGGGGGAGCACTGACAGTGCTGGCTGTGTGGGGAACACTGACAGTGCTGGCTGTGTGGTGGGAGCACTGCCTGTGCTGGCTATGTGGGGGGAGCACTGACAGTGCTGGCTGTGTGGGGGGAGCACTGACAGTGCTGGCTGTGTGGTGGGATCACTGACAGTGCTGGCTGTGTGGTGGGAGCACTGCCAGTGCTGGCTGTGTGGAGGGAGCACTGACAGTGCTGGCTGTGTGGGGGGAGCACAGACATTGCTGGCTGTGTGGTGGGAGCACTGACAGTGCTGGCTGTGTGGGAGAGCACTGACAGTGCTGGCTGTGTGGGGGAGCACTGACAGTGCTGGCTGTGTGGGGGAGCACTGACAGTGCTGGCTGTGTGGGGGGAGTACTGACAGTGCTGGCTGTGTGGGGGGTCCCTGACAGTGCTGGCTGTGTGGGGGGAGTACTGACAGTGCTGGCTGTGTGGGGAGCACTGACAGTGCTGGCTGTGTGGGGGCACTGACAGTGCTGGCTGTGTGGGAGAGCACTGACAGTGCTGGCTGTGTGGGGGAGCACTGACAGTGCTGCCTGTGTGTGGGGAGCACTGACAGTGCTGGCTGTGTGGTGGGAGCATTGACAGTGCTGGCTGTGTGGGGGAGCACTGACAGTGCTGGCTGTGTGGGGGGAGCACTGACAGTGCTGGCTGTGTGGGGAGTCACTGACAGTGCTGACTGTGTGGTGGGAGCACTGACAGCGCTGGCTGTGTGTGGGAGCACTGACAGTGCTGGCTGTATGGGGGAGCACTGACAGTGCTGGCTGTGTGGGGGAGCACTGACAGTGCTGGCTGTGTGGGGGGAGCACCGACAGTGCTGGCTGTGTGGTGGGAGCACTGACAGTGCTGTCTGTGTGGTGGGAGCACTGACAGTAATGGCGGTGTGGTGGGACTGCTGGCTGTGTGGGGGGAGCACTGACAGTGCTGGCTGTGTGGGGGAGCACTGACAGTGCTGGATGTGTGGCGGAGCACTGACAGTGCTTGCTGTGTGGGGGGAGCACTGACAGTGCTGGCTGTGTGGGGGGAGCGCAGACAGTGCCGGCTGTGTGGGGGAGCACTGACAGTGCTGGCTGTGTGGGGGGAGCACTGCCAGTGCCGGCTGTGTGGGGGAGCACTGACAGTGCTGTCTGCGTGGGGGGAGCACTGACAGTGCTGGGTGTGTGTGGTGGAGCACTGACAGTGCTGGCTGTGTGGGGGGAGCGCAGACAGTGCCGGCTGTGTGGGGGAGCACTGACAGTGCTGGCTGTGTGGGGGGAGCACTGCCAGTGCCGGCTGTGTGGGGGAGCACTGACAGTGCTGTCTGCGTGGGGGGAGCACTGACAGTGCTGGGTGTGTGTGGTGGAGCACTGACAGTACTGGCGGTGTGGTGGGACTGCTGGCTGTGTGGGGAGCACTGACATTGCTGGCTGTGTGGGGGGAGCACTGACAGTGCTGGGTGTGTGTGGTGGAGCACTGACAGTGCTGGCTGTGTGTTGGGAGCACGGACAGTGCTGGCTGTGTGGGGGAAGCACTGACAGTGCTGGCTGTGTGGAGGGAGCACTGACAGTGCTGGCTGTGTGTGGGGAGCACTGACAGGGCTGGCTGTGTGGGGGGAGCACTGACAGTGCTGGCTGTGTGGGGGAGCACTGACAGTGCTGGCTGTGTGGGGGAGCACTGACAGTGCTGGCTGTGTGGTGGGAGCACTGACAGTGCTGGCTGTGTGGTGGGAGCACTGACAGTGCTGTCTGTGGGGGAGCACTGACAGTGCTGGCTGTGTGGGGGAGCACTGACAGTGCTGGCTGTGTGGGGGAGCACTGCCAGTGCCGGCTGTGTGGGGGAGCACTGACAGTGCTGGCTGTGTGGGGGGAGCACTGACAGTGCTGGCTGTGTGGTGGGAGCACTGACAGTGCTGGCTGTGTGGGGGAGCACTGACAGTGCTGGCTGTGTGGGGGAAGCACTGACAGTGCTGGCTGTGTGGTGGGAGCTCTGAAAGTGCTGGCTGTGCGGTGGGAGCACTGACAGTGCTGGCTGTGGGGGGGGGGGCACTGACACTGCTGGCTGTGTGGTGGGAGAACTGACAGTGCTGGCTGTGTGGGGGGGCGGTACTGACAGTGCTGGCTGTGTGGTGGGAGCACTGACAGTGCTGGCTGTGCGGTGGGAGCACTGACACTGCTGGCTGTGTGGGGGGAGCACTGACAGTGCTGGCTGTGTGGGGGAGCACTGACAGTGCTGTCTGTGTGGGTGGAGTACTGACAGTGCTGGCTGTGTGGTGGGAGCACTGACAATGCTGGCTGTGTGGGGAGCACTGACAGTGCTGGCTGTGTGGTGGGGGCACTGAAAGTGCTGTCTGTGTGGGGAGCACTGACAGTGCAGGCTGTGTGGTGGGAGCACTGACAGTGCTGGCTGTGTGGGGAGCACTGACAGTGCTGGCTGTATGGTGGGAGCACTGAGAGTGCTGGCTGAGTGGGGGAGCACTGACATTGCTGGCTGTGTGGGGGAGCACTGACAGTGCTGACTGTGTGGGGTTGCACTGACAGTGCTGGCTGTGTGGAGGGAGCACTGACAGTGCTAGCAGTGTGGGGGGAGCACTGACAGTGCTGTCTGTGTGGGGGGAGCACTGACAGTGCTGGCTGTGTGGTGGGAGCACTGACAGTGCTGGCTGTGTGGGGGAGCACTGAGAGTGATGGCTGTGTGGGGTAGCACTGACAGTGCTGGCTGTGTGGGGGAGCACTGACAGTGCTGGCTGTGTGGGGGGAGCACTGACAGTGCTGGCTGTGTGGGGGAGCACTGACAGTGCTGGCTGTGTGGGGGAGCACTGACAGTGCTGGCTGTGTGGTGGGAGCACTGACAGTGCTGGCTGTGTGGTGGGAGCACTGACAGTGCTGTCTGTGGGGGAGCACTGACAGTGCTGGCTGTGTGGGGGAGCACTGACAGTGCTGGCTGTGTGGGGGAGCACTGCCAGTGCCGGCTGTGTGGGGGAGCACTGACAGTGCTGGCTGTGTGGGGGGAGCACTGACAGTGCTGGCTGTGTGGTGGGAGCACTGACAGTGCTGGCTGTGTGGGGGAGCACTGACAGTGCTGGCTGTGTGGGGGAAGCACTGACAGTGCTGGCTGTGTGGTGGGAGCTCTGAAAGTGCTGGCTGTGCGGTGGGAGCACTGACAGTGCTGGCTGTGGGGGGGGGGGCACTGACACTGCTGGCTGTGTGGTGGGAGAACTGACAGTGCTGGCTGTGTGGGGGGGCGGCACTGACAGTGCTGGCTGTGTGGTGGGAGCACTGACAGTGCTGGCTGTGCGGTGGGAGCACTGACACTGCTGGCTGTGTGGGGGGAGCACTGACAGTGCTGGCTGTGTGGGGGAGCACTGACAGTGCTGGCTGTGTGGGAGGAGCACTGACAGTGCTGTCTGTGTGGGTGGAGCACTGACAGTGCTGGCTGTGTGGTGGGAGCACTGACAATGCTGGCTGTGTGGGGAGCACTGACAGTGCTGGCTGTGTGGTGGGGGCACTGAAAGTGCTGTCTGTGTGGGGAGCACTGACAGTGCAGGCTGTGTGGTGGGAGCACTGAGAGTGCTGGCTGTGTGGGGAGCACTGACAGTGCTGGCTGTATGGTGGGAGCACTGAGAGTGCTGGCTGAGTGGGGGAGCACTGACATTGCTGGCTGTGTGGGGGAGCACTGACAGTGCTGACTGTGTGGGGTTGCACTGACAGTGCTGGCTGTGTGGAGGGAGCACTGACAGTGCTAGCAGTGTGGGGGGAGCACTGACAGTGCTGTCTGTGTGGGGGGAGCACTGACAGTGCTGGCTGTGTGGTGGGAGCACTGACAGTGCTGGCTGTGTGGGGGAGCACTGAGAGTGATGGCTGTGTGGGGTAGCACTGACAGTGCTGGCTGTGTGGGGGAGCACTGACAGTGCTGGCTGTGTGGGGGGAGCACTGACAGTGCTGGCTGTGTGGGGAACACTGACAGTGCTGGCTGTGTGGTGGGAGCACTGCCTGTGCTGGCTATGTGGGGGGAGCACTGACAGTGCTGGCTGTGTGGGGGGAGCACTGACAGTGCTGGCTGTGTGGTGGGATCACTGACAGTGCTGGCTGTGTGGTGGGAGCACTGCCAGTGCTGGCTGTGTGGAGGGAGCACTGACAGTGCTGGCTGTGTGGGGGGAGCACAGACAGTGCTGGCTGTGTGGTGGGAGCACTGACAGTGCTGGCTGTGTGGGAGAGCACTGACAGTGCTGGCTGTGTGGGGGAGCACTGACAGTGCTGGCTGTGTGGGGGAGCACTGACAGTGCTGGCTGTGTGAGGGGAGTACTGACAGTGCTGGCTGTGTGGGGGGTCCCTGACAGTGCTGGCTGTGTGGGGGGAGTACTGACAGTGCTGGCTGTGTGGGGAGCACTGACAGTGCTGGCTGTGTGGGGGCACTGACAGTGCTGGCTGTGTGGGAGAGCACTGACAGTGCTGGCTGTGTGGGGGAGCACTGACAGTGCTGCCTGTGTGTGGGGAGCACTGACAGTGCTGGCTGTGTGGTGGGAGCATTGACAGTGCTGGCTGTGTGGGGGAGCACTGACAGTGCTGGCTGTGTGGGGGGAGCACTGACAGTGCTGGCTGTGTGGGGAGTCACTGACAGTGCTGACTGTGTGGTGGGAGCACTGACAGCGCTGGCTGTGTGTGGGAGCACTGACAGTGCTGGCTGTATGGGGGAGCACTGACAGTGCTGGCTGTGTGGGGGAGCACTGACAGTGCTGGCTGTGTGGGGGGAGCACCGACAGTGCTGGCTGTGTGGTGGGAGCACTGACAGTGCTGTCTGTGTGGTGGGAGCACTGACAGTACTGGCGGTGTGGTGGGACTGCTGGCTGTGTGGGGGGAGCACTGACAGTGCTGGCTGTGTGGGGGAGCACTGACAGTGCTGGATGTGTGGCGGAGCACTGACAGTGCTTGCTGTGTGGGGGGAGCACTGACAGTGCTGGCTGTGTGGGGGGAGCGCAGACAGTGCCGGCTGTGTGGGGGAGCACTGACAGTGCTGGCTGTGTGGGGGGAGCACTGCCAGTGCCGGCTGTGTGGGGGAGCACTGACAGTGCTGTCTGCGTGGGGGGAGCACTGACAGTGCTGGGTGTGTGTGGTGGAGCACTGACAGTGCTGGCTGTGTGGGGGGAGCGCAGACAGTGCCGGCTGTGTGGGGGAGCACTGACAGTGCTGGCTGTGTGGGGGGAGCACTGCCAGTGCCGGCTGTGTGGGGGAGCACTGACAGTGCTGTCTGCGTGGGGGGAGCACTGACAGTGCTGGGTGTGTGTGGTGGAGCACTGACAGTACTGGCGGTGTGGTGGGACTGCTGGCTGTGTGGGGAGCACTGACATTGCTGGCTGTGTGGGGGGAGCACTGACAGTGCTGGGTGTGTGTGGTGGAGCACTGACAGTGCTGGCTGTGTGTTGGGAGCACGGACAGTGCGGGCTGTGTGGGGGAAGCACTGACAGTGCTGGCTGTGTGGAGGGAGCACTGACAGTGCTGGCTGTGTGTGGGGAGCACTGACAGGGCTGGCTGTGTGGGGGGAGCACTGACAGTGCTGGCTGTGTGGGGGAGCACTGACAGTGCTGGCTGTGTGGGGGAGCACTGACAGTGCTGGCTGTGTGGTGGGAGCACTGACAGTGCTGGCTGTGTGGTGGGAGCACTGACAGTGCTGTCTGTGGGGGAGCACTGACAGTGCTGGCTGTGTGGGGGAGCACTGACAGTGCTGGCTGTGTGGGGGAGCACTGCCAGTGCCGGCTGTGTGGGGGAGCACTGACAGTGCTGGCTGTGTGGGCGGAGCACTGACAGTGCTGGGTGTGTGTGTTGGAGCACTGACTGTGCTGGCTGTGTGTTGGGAGCACGGACAGTGCTGGCTGTGTGGGGAGCACTGACAGTGCTGGCTGTGTGGGGGAGCACTGACAGTGCTGGCTGTGTGGGGGAGCACTGACAGTGCTGGCTGTGTGGAGGGAGCACTGACAGTGCTGGCTGTGTGTGGGGAGCACTGACAGGGCTGGCTGTGTGGGGGAGCACTGACAGTGCTGGCTGTGTGGGGGAGCACTGACAGTGCTGGCTGTGTGGGGGAGCACTGACAGTGCTGGCTGTGTGGGGGAAGCACTGACAGTGCTGGCTGTGTGGTGGGAGCACTGACAGTGCTGGCTGTGTGGTGGGAGCACTGACAGTGCTGTCTGCGGGGGAGCACTGACAGTGCTGGCTGTGTGGGGGAGCACTGACAGTGCTGGCTGTGTGGTGGGAGCACTGACAGTTCTGGCTGTGTGGTGGGAGCACTGACAGTGCTGGCTGTGTGGTGGGAGCACTGACAGTGCTGTCTGTGGGGGAGCACTGACAGTGCTGGCTGTGTGGGGGAGCACTGACAGTGCTGGCTGTGTGGTGGGAGCATTGACAGTGCTGGCTGTGTGTGGTGGAAGCATTGACAGTGCTAGCTGTGTGGCGGGAGCACTGACCGTGCTGGCTGTGTGGTGGGAGCACTGACAGTGCTGGCTGTGTGGGGGGAACACTGACAGTGCTGGCTGTGTGGAGGGTCACTGACAGTGCTGGCTGTGTGGTGGGAGCACTGACAGTGCTGGCTGTGTGTGGGAGCACTGAGTGCTGGCTGTATGGGGGAGCACTGACAGTGCTGAATGTGTGGCGGAGCACTGACAGTGCTGGCTGTGTGGGGAGCACTGACAGTGCTGGCTGTGTGCTGGGAGCACTGACAGTTCTGGCTGTGTGGGGAGCACTGACAGTGCTGGCTGTGTGGGGGGAGCACTGACAGTGCTGGCTGTGTGGGGGAGCACTGACAGTGATAGGTGTGTGGGTAGCACTGACAGTGCTGGCTGTGTGGGGGGGAGCACTGACAGTGCTGGCTGTGCGGGGGGAGCACTGACAGTGCTGGCTGTGTGGGGGAGCACTGACAGTGCTGGCTGTGTGGTGGGAGCTCTGGCAGTGCTGGCTGTGCGGTGGGAGCACTGACAGTGCTGGCTGTGTGGGGCGGGGGGGGGGCACTGACAGTGCTGGCTGTGTGGTGGGAGCACTGACAGTGCTGGCTGTGTGGGGGGGGGGGCACTGACAGTGCTGGCTGTGTGGTGGGAGCACTGACAGTGCTGGCTGTGCGGTGGGAGCACGGACAGTGCTGGCTGTGTGGGGGAGCACTGACAGTGCTGGCTGTGTGGGGGGAGCACTGACAGTGCTGGCTGTGTGGGAGGAGCACTGACAGTGCTGTCTGTGTGGGTGGAGCCCTGACAGTTCTGTCTGTGTGGGGGAGCACTGACAGTGCTGGGTGTGTGGGGAGCACTGACAGTGCTGTCTGTGTGCGGGGGAGCACTGACAGTGCTGGCTGTGCGGGGGAGCACTGACAGTGCTGGCTGTGTGGGGGGGAGCACTGACAGTGCTGGCTGTGTGGTGGGAGCACTGACAGTGCTGGCTGTGTGGGGAGCACTGACAGTGCTGGCTTTGTGGGGGAAGCACTGACAGTGCTGGCTGTGTGGTGGGAGCTCTGACAGTGCTGGCTGTGCGGTGGGAGCACTGACAGTGCTGGCTGTGGGGGGGGGGCACTGACACTGCTGGCTGTGTGGTGGGAGAACTGACAGTGCTGGCTGTGTGGGGGGGCGGCACTGACAGTGCTGGCTGTGTGGTGGGAGCACTGACAGTGCTGGCTGTGCGGTGGGAGCACTGACAGTGCTGGCTGTGTGGGGGGAGCACTGACAGTGCTGGCTGTGTGGGGGAGCACTGACAGTGCTGGCTGTGTGGGAGGAGCACTGACAGTGCTGTCTGTGTGGGTGGAGCACTGACAGTGCTGGCTGTGTGGTGGGAGCACTGACAATGCTGGCTGTGTGGGGAGCACTGACAGTGCTGGCTGTGTGGTGGGGGCACTGAAAGTGCTGTCTGTGTGGGGAGCACTGACAGTGCAGGCTGTGTGGTGGGAGCACTGAGAGTGCTGGCTGTGTGGGGGAGCACTGACAGTGCTGGCTGTATGGTGGGAGCACTGAGAGTGCTGGCTGAGTGGGGGAGCACTGACATTGCTGGCTGTGTGGGGGAGCACTGACAGTGCTGACTGTGTGGGGTTGCACTGACAGTGCTGGCTGTGTGGAGGGAGCACTGACAGTGCTAGCAGTGTGGGGGAGCACTGACAGTGCTGTCTGTGTGGGGGGAGCACTGACAGTGCTGGCTGTGTGGTGGGAGCACTGACAGTGCTGGCTGTGTGGGGGAGCACTGAGAGTGCTGGCTGTGTGGGGTAGCACTGACAGTGCTGGCTGTGTGGGGGAGCACTGACAGTGCTGGCTGTGTGGGGGGAGCACTGACAGTGCTGGCTGTGTGGGGAGCACTGACAGTGCTGGCTGTGTGGTGGGAGCACTGCCTGTGCTGGCTGTGTGGGGGGAGCACTGACAGTGCTGGCTGTGTGGGGGGAGCACTGACAGTGCTGGCTGTGTGGTGGGATCACTGACAGTGCTGGCTGTGTGGTGGGAGCACTGCCAGTGCTGGCTGTGTGGAGGGAGCACTGACAGTGCTGGCTGTGTGGGGGGAGCACAGACAGTGCTGGCTGTGTGGTGGGAGCACTGACAGCGCTGGCTGTGTGGGAGAGCACTGACAGTGCTGGCTGTGTGGGGGAGCACTGACAGTGCTGGCTGTGTGGGGAGCACTGACAGTGCTGGCTGTGTGGGGGGAGCACTGACAGTGCTGGCTGTGTGGGGGGAGCACTGACAGTGCTGGCTGTGTGGGGGAGCACTGACAGTGATGGCTGTGTGGGTGGAGCACAGGCAGTGCTGGCTGTGGGATGGCTCTGAACTGACATAAACTGTCCATTGTGAACTGACATAAAATGGCCACCGTGAACTGACATAAAATGGCTGCCGTGAACTGACATAAAATGGCCACCGTGAACTGACATAACATGGCCACCCTGAACTGACATAAAATGGCCATTGCGAGCTGACATAAAATGCCCCCTTCAACCAATATAAAATGACCACTGTGAACTGACATAAAATGGCTGTCATGAACTGACATAAAATAGTCACCGTGAATGGACATAAAATGGCTGCCATGAGCGAACATAAAATAGCCACCGTGACCTGACATAAAATAGCCGCCGTCAACTGACATACAATGGCCACCGTGAACTGACATAAAATGGCCATTGCGAGCTGACAGAAAACGGCCCCCTTCAACCGACATAAAATGACCTCCGTGAACTGACATAAAATGGCCAACGTGTACTGACATAAAATGGCCCCTTCGACTGAAGAAATTGGCTCCCGTGAACTGACATAAAATGGCTACCGTGAACTGAGATAAAATGGCCACCATGAACTGACATGAAATGGCCCCCGTGAACAGACATAAAGTGGCACCGTGAACAGACATAAAATGGCCCCCGTGAACCGAAATGAACAGGCCACCGCAACTGAGATAAAATGGCCATTGCAAACTGACATAAAATGGCTACCGTGAACTGAGATAAAATGGCCACCATGAACTGACATAAAATGGCCCCTGAGAACTGACATAAAATGGCCACCTTGAACTGACATAAAATGTCCACTGTGAACTGACATACAATGGCCACCGTGAACTGACATAAAATGACCATTGTGAACAGACATAAAATGGCCACCGTGTACTGACATAAAATGGACCGCGTGAACTGACATAAAATGGCATTGTGAACAGATATACAATGGCCACCGTGAACTGATATAAAATGGCCATTGTGAACTGACATAAAATGGCCATTGTGAACTGACATAAAATGGCGATTGCGACCTGACATAAAAAGGCCCCCCTGAACTGACATAAATTGTCCATTCTGAACTGACATACAATGGCCCCCTTGAACTGACATAAAATGGCCATTGTGAACTGAAATAAAATGGCCACTGTGAACTGATAGACAATGGCCGCCGTGAACTGACATAAAATGGCCATTGCGACCTGACATAAAAAGGCACCCGTGAACTGACATAAAATGGTCACTTTGAACTGAGATAAAATGGCCACCGTGAACTGAAATAAGATGGCCATTCTGAACTGACATACAATAGCCACCATGAACTGACATAAAATGGCCCCCGTGAACTGACATAAAATGGCCACCGTGAACTGACTTAAAATGGCCCCCGTGAACCGACATGAACTGGCCACCGCAACTGAGATAAAATGGCCATTGCAAACTGACATAAAATGGCCATTGTCAACTGACATACAATGGCCACCGTGAACTGAGATAAAATGGCCATTGCAAACTGACATAAAATGGCCATTGTGAACTGACATAAAATGGCCACCGTGAACTGACAGAAAATGGTCATTGTGAACTGACATAAAATGGCCATTGTGAACTGACATACAGTGGCCACCGTGAACTGACATAAAATGGCTGCCGTGAACTGACATACAATGGCCGCCATGAGCAAACATAAAATAGCCACCGTGACCTGACATAAAATGGCCGCCATGAACTGACATACAATGGCCACCATGAACTGACATAAAATGGCCATTGCTAGCTGACATAAAATGGCCCCCATCGACTGAATAAAATGGCCACCGTGAACTGACATAAAATGGGCACCATGAACTGACATAAAATGGCCCCCGTGAACTGACATAAAATGGCCACCTGAACTGACATAAAATGGCCCGCGTGAACCGACATGAACTGGCCACTGCAACTGAGATAAAATGGCCATTGCATACTGACATAAAATGGCCATTGTGAACTGACATGCAATGGCGATTGTAAACTGACATACAATGGCCATTGTGAACTGACATGCAATGGCCATTGTGAACTGACATAAAATGGCCACCGTGAACTGACATAAAATTGCCCCCGTGAACCGACATGTACTGTCCACCGCAACTGAGATAAAATGGCCATTGCAAACTGACATATAATGGCCATTGTAAACTGACATACAATGGCCACCGTGAACTGACACAAAATAGCGATTGTGAACTGACATACAATGACCATTGTGAACTGACATACAATGGCCACCATGAACTGACATAAAATGGCCCCCGTGAACTGACATAAAATGGCCACCGTGAACTGACATAAAATGGCCCCCGTGAACCGACATATACTGGCCACCGCAACTGAGATAAAATGGCCATTGCAAACTGACATAAAATGGCCATTGTGAACTGACATAAAATGGCCACCGTGAACTGACAGAAAATGGTCATTGTGAGCTGACATAAAATGGCCATTGTGAACTGACATACAGTGGCCACCGTGAACTGACATAAAATGGCTGCCGTGAACTGACATACAATGGCCGCCATGAGCTAACATAAAATCGCCACCGTGACCTGACATAAAATGGCCGCCATGAACTGACATACAATGGCCACCGTGAACTGACATAAAATGGCCATTGCGAGCTGACATAAAATGGCCCCCGTCAACCGACATAAAATGACCACCGTGAACTGACATAAAATGGCCACCGTGTACTGACATAAAATGGCCCCCATCGGCTGAATAAAATGGCCACCGCGAACTGATATAAAATGGGCACCATGAACTGACATAAAATGGCCCCGTGAACTGACATAAAATGGCCACCGTGAACTGACATAAAATGGCCCCGTGAACCGACATGAACAGGCCACTGCAACTGAGATAAAATGGCCATTGCATACTGACATAAAATGGCCATTGAGAACTGACATGCAATGGCCACCATGAACTGACATAAATTGGCCATTGCAAACTGACATAAAATGGCCATTGTGAACTGACATGCAATGGCCATTGTAAACTGACATAAAATGGCCATTGTGAACTGACATAAAATGGCCACCGTGAACTGACACAAAATGGCCATTGCAAACTGAGAAAAAATGGCCATTGTGAACTGACATACAATGGCCATTGTGAACTGACATACAATGGCCACCATGAACTGACATAAAATGGCCACCGTGAACTGACATAAAATGGCCCCCGTGAACCGTCATGAACTGGCCACTGCAACTGAGATAAAATGGCCATTGCAAACTGACATAAAATGGCCATTGTGAACTGACATGCAATGGCCATTGTAAACTGACATACAATGGCCACCATGAACTGACACAAAATGGCCACCGTCAACTGAGAAAAAATGGCCATTGCAAACTGACATAAAATGGCCATTGTGAACTGACACACAATGGTCATTGTGAACTGACATACAATGGCCACCATGAACTGACATAAAATGGCCACCGTGAACTGACAGAAAATGGCCCCCGTGAACCGACATGAACTGGCCACCGCAACTGAGATAAAATGGCCTTTGCAAACTGACATAAAATGGCCATTGTGAACTGACATGCAATGGCCATTGTAAACTGACATGCAATGGCCATTTTAAACTGACATACAATGGCCACCGTGAACTGACACAAAATGGCCACCGTCAACTGAGAAAAAATGGCCATTGCAAACTGACATAAAATGGCCATTGTGAACTGACATTCATTGGCCATTGTGAACTGACATACAATGGCCACCATGAACTGACATAAAATGGCCACCGTGAACTGACATAAAATGGCCCCCGTGAACCGTCATGAACTGGCCACTGCAACTGAGATAAAATGGCCATTGCAAACTGACATAAAATGGCCATTGTGAACTGACATGCAATGGCCATTGTAAACTGACATACAATGGCCACCATGAACTGACACAAAATGGCCACCGTCAACTGAGAAAAATTGGCCATTGCAAACTGACATAAAATGGCCATTGTGAACTGACACACAATGGTCATTGTGAACTGACATACAATGGCCACCATGAACTGACATAAAATGGCCACCGTGAACTGACAGAAAATGGCCCCCGTGAACCGACATGAACTGGCCACCGCAACTGAGATAAAATGGCCTTTGCAAACTGACATAAAATGGCCATTGTGAACTGACATGCAATGGCCATTGTAAACTGACATGCAATGGCCATTTTAAACTGACATACAATGGCCACCGTGAACTGACACAAAATGGCCACCGTCAACTGAGAAAAAATGGCCATTGCAAACTGACATAAAATGGCCATTGTGAACTGACATTCATTGGCCATTGTGAACTGACATACAATGGCCACCATGAACTGACATAAAATGGCCCCCATGAACTGACATAAAATGGCCACCGTGAACTGATATAAAATGGCCCCCGTGAACCGACATTAACTGGCCACCGCAACTGAGATAAAATGGCATTGCAAACTGACATAAAATGGCCATTGTGAACTGACAAAATATGGCCATTGCAAATTGACATAAAATGGCCAATGTGAACTGACATACAATGGCCACCGTGAACTGACATAAAATGGCCGCCGTGAACTGACATAAAATGGCCAATGTGAACTGACATAAAATGGCCATTGTGAACTGACGTAAATGGCCAATGTGAACTGACATACAATGGCTACCGTGAACTGACATAAAATGGCCATTCTGAACTGACATACATTGGCCATTGCGACCTGACATAAAATGGCCCCCGTGAACTGACATTAACTGTCCATTGTGAACTGACATAAAATCGCCATTGCGACCTGACATGAACTGTCCATTGTTAACTGACATAAAATGGCTATTGTGAACTGACATGCAATGGCCATTGTGAACTGACATAAAATGGCCACCGTGAACTGACATAAAATTGCCCCCGTGAACCGACATGTACTGTCCACCGCAACTGAGATAAAATGGCCATTGCAAACTGACATATAATGGCCATTGTAAACTGACATACAATGGCCACCGTGAACTGACACAGAATAGCGATTGTGAACTGACATACAATGACCATTGTGAACTGACATTCAATGGCCACCATGAACTGACATAAAATGGCCCCCGTGAACTGACATAAAATGGCCACCGTGAACTGACATAAAATGGCCCCCGTGAACCGACATATACTGGCCACCGCAACTGAGATAAAATGGCCATTGCAAACTGATATAAAATGGCCATTGTGAACTGAAATACAATGGCCACCGTGAACTGAGATAAAATGGCCATTGCAAACTGACATAAAATGGCCATTGTGAACTGACATAAAATGGCCACCGTGAACTGACAGAAAATGGTCATTGTGAACTGACATAAAATGGCCATTGTGAACTGACATACAGTGGCCACCGTGAACTGACATAAAATGGCTGCCGTGAACTGACATACAATGGCCGCCATGAGCTAACATAAAATAGCCACCGTGACCTGACATAAAATGTCCGCCATGAACTGACATACAATGGCCACCGTGAACTGACATAAAATGGCCATTGCGAGCTGACATGAAATGGCCCCCGTCAACCGACATAAAATGACCACCGTGAACTGACATAAAATGGCCACCGTGTACTGACATAAAATGGCCCCCATCGGCTGAATAAAATGGCCACCGCGAACTGACATAAAATGGGCACCATGAACTGACATAAAATGGCCCCGTGAACTGACATAAAATGGCCACCGTGAACTGACATAAAATGGCCCCGTTAACCAACATGAACTGGCCACTGCAACTGACATAAATGGCCATTGAGAACTGACATGCAATGGCCACCATGAACTGACATAAAATGGCCATTGCAAACTGACATAAAATGGCCATTGTGAACTGACATGCAATGGCCATTGTAAACTGACATAAAATGGCCATTGTGAACTGACATAAAATGGCCACCGTGAACTGACACAAAATGGCCATTGCAAACTGAGAAAAAATGGCCATTGTGAACTGACATACAATGGCCATTGTGAACTGACATACAATGGCCACCATGAACTGACATAAAATGGCCACCGTGAACTGACATAAAATGGTCCCCGTGAACCGTCATGAACTGGCCACTGCAACTGAGATAAAATGGCCATTGCAAACTGACATAAAATGGCCATTGTGAACTGACATGCAATGGCCATTGTAAACTGACATACAATGGCCACCATGAACTGACACAAAATGGCCACCGTCAACTGAGAAAAAATGGCCATTGCAAACTGACATAAAATGGCCATTGTGAACTGACACACAATGGTCATTGTGAACTGACATACAATGGCCACCATGAACTGACATAAAATGGCCACCGTGAACTGACAGAAAATGGCCCCCGTGAACCGACATGAACTGGCCACCGCAACTGAGATAAAATGGCCATTGCAAACTGACATAAAATGGCCATTGTGAACTGACATAAAATGGCCAATGTGAACTGACATACAATGGCCACCGTGAACTGACATAAAATGGCCGCCGTGAACTGACATAAAATGGCCAATGTGAACTGACATAAAATGGCCATTGTGAACTGACGTAAATGGCCAATGTGAACTGACATACAATGGCTACCGTGAACTGACATAAAATGGCCATTCTGAACTGACACACATTGGCCATTGCGACCTGACATAAAATGGCCCCCGTGAACTGACATTAACTGTCCATTGTGAACTGACATAAAATGGCCATTGCGACCTGACATGAACTGTCCATTGTTAACTGACATAAAATGGCTATTGTGAACTGACATAAAATGACTTCCGTGAACCGACATAAAATGGCCACCGTGAACTGAAATACAATGGCCATTATGAACTGACATACTAATGGCTACCGCGAACTGATGTAAAATGTCCACCGTGAACTGACATAAAATGGCCGACTGCTGGTTGTGGATTTTGTTTTGGCAGAGTCCCAGAGAGAGACGGAGAGACGAAGAGACCGAGAGAGATGGAGAGGGGAGAACAGCCTCCCCCCACCGAGAGAGATGGAGAAGGGGAATCCCCTCCCCCACCGAGAGAGATGGAGAAGAGGACCCCCCCTCCCCCCACCGAGCGAGATGGAGAAGGGGTACCTCCTCCCCCACAGAGAGAGATGGAGTTGGTGGAACCCGCCCTCCCCCACCGAGAGATATGGAGAAGGAGACACCCCCCCCCACAAAGCGAGATGGAGAAGGGGGAACCCCCCCCCCCACCGGGAGAGAGATGGAGAGGGTGGAACCCCCCCCCCCCCCCACCGGGAGAGATGGAGAGGGTGGAACCCCCCCCCCCCACTGGGAGAGATGGAGAGGGGGGAAGTCCCCTTCCACCGAGAGAGATGGAGAGGGTGGACCCCCTCTCCGCCGCCGAGAGAGATGGAGAGGGGGTCCCCCCCCCCCACCGAGAGAGATTGAGAGGGGGGAACCCTGCCCCCACCGAGAGAGATGGAGAGGGGAGAACTCCCCCTCCACCGAGAGAGATGGAGAGGGGGACCCCCCACCGAGAGAGATGGAGAGGCGGGAACCCCCCCACCCACCGAGAGAGATGGAGAGGGGGGAACTCCCCCTCAACCGAGAGAGATGGAGAGGGTGGACCCCCCCCCCGCCGCCGAGAGAGATGGAGAGGGGGTCCCCCCTCCACCGAGAGATGGAGAGGGGGGAACCTTGCCGCCACCGAGAGAGATGGAGAGGGGGGACTCCCCCAAAGAGAGAGATGGAGAGGGGGGACTCCCCCACCGAGAGAGATGGAGAGGCGGGAACACCCCACCCACCGAGAGAGATGGGGAGGGGGGACCCTTCCCCCCCCCCCCCCACCCCCACCGAGACGGAGAGGAAAACTGCAGGGGATGGGCACAATGGAAATGTGGAGCTTGTTCAAGGAACAGCTACTGCGTGTCCTTGATAAGTATGTACCTGTCAGGCAGGGAGGAAGTGGTCGAGCAAGGGAACCGTGGTTTACTAAGGCAGTTGAAACACTTGTCTAGAGGAAGAAGGAAGGAGGCTTATGTCAAGCTGAGACATGAAGGTTCAGTAAGGGCGCTCGAGAGTTACAAGTTAGCGAGGAAGGACCTAGAGAGGGAGCTAAGAAGAGCCAGAAGGGGACATGAGAAGTCTTTGGAAGGTAGGATCAAGGATAACACTAAAGCTTTCTATAGATATGTCAGGAATAAAAGAATGACTAGGGTAAGCGTAGGGCCAGTCAAGGACAGGAGTGGGAAGTTGTGCTTGGAGTCCGTGGAGATAGGAGAGGTGCTATACCAATATTTTTCATCACTATTCACACAGGAAAAAGACAATGTTGACGAGGAGAATACTGAGATTCAGGCTACTCGACTAGAAGGACTTGAGGTTCATAAGGAGGAGGTGTTAGCAATTCTGGAAAGGGTGAAAATAGACAAGTCCCCTGGGCCGGATGGGATTTATCCTAGGATTCTCTGGCAAATGTTGTCCCCTTGTTCAAGAAGGGGAGTAGAGACAACCCCGGTAAATATAGACCAGTGAGCCTTACTTCTGTTGTGGGCAAAATCTTGGAAAGGTTTTTAGGAGATAGGGTGTATAATCATCTGGAAAGGAATAATTTGATTAGACATAGTCAACACGGTTTTGTGAAGGGTAGGTTGTGCCTCACAAACCATATAGAGTTCTTTGAGAAGGTGAGAAACAGGTGGATGAGGGTAAAGCAGTTGATGTGGTGTATATGGATTTCAGTAAAGCGTTTGACAAGGTTCCCCACGGTAGGCTACTGCAGAAAATACGGAACCATGGGATTCAGGGAGATTTAGCAGTTTGGATCAGAAATTGGCTAGCTGGAAGAAGACAAAGGGTGGTGGTTGATGGGAAGTGTTCAGACTGGAGTCCAGTTACTAGTGGTGTACGACAAGGATCTGTTTTAGGTCCACTGCTATTTGTCATTTTTATAAATGACCTGGAGGAGGGCGTAGAAGGATGGGTGAGTAAATTTGCAGGTGACACTAAAGTCGGTGGAGTTGTGGACAGTGCGGAAGGATGTTACAAGTTACAGAGGGACATAGATGAGCTGCAGCGCTGGGCTGAGAGGTGGCAAATGGAGTTTAATGCAGAAAAGTGTGAGGTGATTCATTTAGGAAGGAATAACAGGAAGACAGAGTACTGGGCTAATGGTAAGATTCTTGGCAGTGTGGATGAGCAGAGAGATATCGGTGTGCATATACATAGATCCCTGAAAGTTGCCACTCAGGTTGAGAGGGTTGTTAAGAAGGCGTACGGTGTGTTAGCTTTTATTGGTAGAGTGTCTGAGTTTCGGAGCCATGAGGTCATGTTGCAGCTGTACAAAACTCTGGTGCGGCCGCATTTGGAGTATTACGTGCAATTCTGGTCGCCGCATTATAGGAAGGATGTGGAAGCATTGGAAAGAGTGCAGAGGAGATTTACCAGAATGTTGCCTGGTATGGAGGGAAGATCTTATGAGGAAAGGCTGAGGGACTTGAGGCTGTTTTATATAGAGAGAAGAAGGTTAAGAGGTGACTTAATTGAGGCATACAAGATGATCAGAGGATTGGATAGGGTGGACAGTGAGAGCCTTTTTCCTCGGATGGTGATGTCTAGCACGAGGGGACATAGCTTTAAATTGAGGGGAGATAGATATAAGACAGATGTCAGAGGTACGTTCTTTACTCAGAGAGTAGTAAGGGCGTGGAATGCCCTGCTGCAACAGTAGTGGACTCGCCAACACTAAGGGCATTCAAATGGTCATTGGATAGACATATGGGCGATAAGGGAATAGTGTAGATGGGCTTTAGAGTGGTTTCACAGGTCGGCGCAACATCGAGGGCTGAAGGGCCTGTAATGCGCTGTAATGTTCTATGAGAGAGATGGAGAGGGGGTAACACCCCCCCCCCCCCACCGAGAGTGATGGGGAGAGGGGACCCGCCACCGAGAGGGATGGAGAGGGGGAACCCCCACCCCACCGAGAGATATGGAGAGGGGGGAACCCCCCCGCCACCGAGAGTTGTGGAAAGGGGGGAACCCCCCCCCCACCGAGAGAGATGGAGATTGCCCCCCCCCCACCGAGAGAGATGGAGAGGGGGACTCCACCCCCACCGAGAGAGATGGGGAGGGGGAACCCCCCCCCCAATCCACTGAAAGAACACGACTGAAACCGATGGAAGGAGAAAAGAAAGGGGGGGGGGGGTAAGGGGGTAAACAAGGAGCAGGGGGGGTCACACACCAGGTTGGCCCGGAAGGGCATCACGGAGGTTCTGCGGGGGAGAGAGGGGAAGGGTTAGGGAAAGGGGGGGTTGGGGGGGGGGTGGGGCAGACACGCCGAACTGAACGGCAACAATTTGTAACTATAGAAACGTAAGAGAAAGCCTTTTCACTCTCTGAGAAATATAAACAAGCCGCAATGCACAGAATTGTGGAAACGGCAATAAAAAGATTTTTTCAATAAATTCAGAGCCCAGTTCAGTTTTTCCAATTCAGGGGCAAGTTAGCGCGGCCCATCCACCTGCCCTGCACATCTTTGGGTTGTGGGGGTGAAACCCAGGCAGACACAGGGAGAATGTGCAAACTCCACACGGACAGTGACCCAGAGCCGGGATTGAACAGTGGTTAGCACTGCTGCCTCACAGCTACAGGGTCCCAGGTTCGATTCCCGGCTTAGGTCACTGCCTGTGCGGAGTCTGGACGTCCTCCCCGTGTCTGCGTGGGCTTCCTCCGGGTGCTCCGGTTTCCTCCTACCGCCCAAAGACGTGCAGGTTAGGTGGGTTGGCGGTGATCAATCCAAATTGCCCACAGTATCTAAAGATGTTCAGGTTAGGTGGGGTGACAGCGACGGGGTAGGGGAGTGGGCCCAGGTATGGCGCTCTCTTCAGGGTTCACACTGTCTCTGTCATTATTGTTTACACCTACAATGCTGCCAAACTGTCTATCAAACTTTCTATCTCATTATCTTCAATCAGTACTCAACAAAGTCAAACTGAGACACACAGATTCACACACACACACACACACAGACACACACACACACACACACACACAGATACACACACACAGGCACACACAGATACACACACACAGGCACACACACACACAGGCACACAGATACACAGATACACACACACACAGGCACACACACAGTCACAGACTGCAATGAAGTTACTGAGAAAAGTCCCGAGTCGCCAAACTCTGGCGCCTGTTCGGGTACACTGAGGGAGAATACATGATGTCCAATTCACCAAACAGCACGTCCTTTGGGACGTCAGGGGGGAAACCGGAGCACCCGGGAGAAACCCACGCGGACAAGGGGAGAACGTGCAGACTCCGGACAGACTCCGACCCAAGCCGGGATTCGAACCTGGGACCCTGGAGCTGTGAGGCCGCAGTGCTAACCACTGTGCTACCGTGTAACTTCCAGTGCCGCGTAAAGAATGCCACACATAAACGCACATACACGTGTACAGAAAAACAGACACTCAAACTCAGACAGACTGGGTCAATACATCTTTCAAATGGAGAGAGTTCCATTCTCCACCTTTAACTTGGAGAGGTGTATCTGGCCTGTGTGTGACCCAAGTCACACACTGACTCTGAACATCCTCACAGCAGCTTGGGGACAGACTTTTCTAAAGTACTTTTCATAACCTTTGGGTATCACAAACTGCTTCACAGGCAATGGAGCCCTTTTGAAATCTAGTCAGTGGTAATTTAGGAAATGGACCAGCTAATTTCAGAGAGAGACACAGAAACAGGATGAGATTGTGCTGTACATGTTTCAGAGCTGACACTGAGACACACACGAGATGTACAATATCAATTATTATTCTCAAGCATGTGATTAAATCAGCCCTGAGACTGAATTCTAGTGTTTCAGAGTAAAGCTTCATCTACACTGCCCATCAAACACTCACAACCCAAATACTGTCTGGGGTTAAATACAGAGTCAAAATCCCTGTCCTGTCCAAGGAATTTTTCATCGCAGATAGTTATTTTTATTTTTTGGAAAAGCAGAACTCAAATTGCACCGAATCCCAGGGTGGACTCTTGTTTATTTCAGCCCTTCACATTCAAACGTGAAGTTTAAGCTCCGATTACAGGTGTCTGCTTGTCTCTGTCTGTGTATTCAATGTTCCTGTAGCTTATTCACTTGTCTGAAGTATTTGAATAATAGGCCTTGGTTAATCAATCCTTTCTCACGGCACATGGAAGTTGTGAACCTTCAAGGCTCTCAGTCTAATGTAGTTAAAAAACAACTGCTTCCTTTGATCCTCAATCCATTTCCCAACCCTAAATAGATCTCACGCATTTCCATAATGCAGGAATATCTCCATCAAAACTTCTAATCAGTTCCCCATACACTTGTTAAACTTGCCTGTGTGAAGTAAATTCCACTGACAGATTCCGAAAGCTGCACAGAAAAATGACTGCTTATTTTAAACTTTGAAATGGAACTATTTTAACTTGTCCATCAGTCCTATTAAACAGAAATGTTGTCCCTGTGGGCTGACAGTCTCTCAGCAAGATTGAAACATTGAGGGACCCCGCGTCCTGCATTTGACAACATTTGTGGCACTTCCACAATCTACGATATATTGCTGTCTGTATTGTGTGAATCCAGCTGTGAAATATCTGTACAGTTTAAACTTCCACTGTCTCCGCCTTCTCATCATTGATAAAGATCACGGTTTGATCACCCCTCTGCCTGAGGTGGGAATGGGAGCATCGAGGGCTGCAGGCCCAGCCTCCTGCCCTCCCACCCCTCTGCCTGAGGTGGGACTGGGACCATTCAGGGCTGCAGGCCCGGCCTCCTGTCCTCCCACCCCTCTGCCTGAGGTGGGAGTGGGACCATCCGGGGCTGATGGCCCAGCCTCCTGTCCTCCCACCCCTCTGCCTGAGGTGGGAGTGGGACCATCCAGGGCTGCAGGCCCAGCCTCATGTCCTCCCACCCCTCTGCCTGAGGTGGGAGCGGGACCAGCCAGGGTTGCAGGCCCAGCCTCCTGTCCTCCCACCCTCTGGCCAGCACCTCGGGGGCATCCTCCACTCTGCCGGGGGCAGGGCGGACAAGACATTATGTGGGGGCGGCAGCCTCCCGTCGCTCCGCTAAGCCCCCGCGGTGCCCTCGCCCTCCCGCCTGCTCACACGGCAGCTGGGGGTGAAGTGCTATGCCCACCCTACCATGACCATTGAGGTGGGCACCCGTGCGATGGGCGGGGCTGTCGGCCCCTCGGCCATCGTAGCCGCCTCGCGGATGTACGGCAAGGCCGGGTTCTTCCTGCGGGCCGAGCAGGCGGCCCAGCGGGCCCTGGAAAGGGGGCTCACGGTGGGCGGGACACACGTGGCGGTGGAGACGCTGGAGGCCACCGCAGAACGTGTTGTTCTATCAAACGTCCCGCCCTCCCTCCCCACCGAGCTCCTCCTGCCCCATCCCAACCTACTGGGGGAGGTCAGGTCCGGGGCGGCACCGCTGACGCTCGGCCTGCGGGACCCCTCCCTCCGCCATGTCTACTCCTTCCGCCGCCAGGTTCCTGTCCGCCTGAGCCGGGAGGGGGAGGGGGATGCTGCCGGGGCCTCTCCCGCCATGGAGGCCCTGGAGCAGGGCGATCCCGAGCCGCCCCCTCCCCGCAAGCGCCGCCTGCCCGGGCAAGGGGGGGGGGGGTTTGCTGCCCCCTCCCCGGGCGAGGAGGGGGGGGGGTCTCCCGTGTTGGTGCCCATCCCCCCGACGCCTGGCCCGGGGCACACAATGAAGAGAAGCAAGACCGGGGGGGGCTCCGAGGCCCCCGAGCCACTCGAGCTGCTGTCGCCCCCCGAGCAGGAGGACCCGGGGTCAAGCGGAGACAAAGCCTCTGGGGTCCCGTCCTGCCCGGTGCAAGTTTCCTCCTCGGACGCTCTTCACCATCGCCGGGGGCCGGCAGCAGCAGCGACCGCTCATCGTGCCGCTGTGGGCCGTGGAAGGGGGAGGACGGGGAAGGCTCCCCGCCCTCTACACCCGAGCGGGCGACGCTGGAGAGCCCTGTTTTCAACCCGGACATGTTTCCGGGGGGCCTCCCCGAGGTCCCGGAGTCGCCGGCGTGGGTGGAGGCGCCGTCCATGGGCACTGAGCTGCGGGAGGAGCCAGCGAAGGACCTGCCTGAGGACGACCCTGGGGGTGGGGTCGACTCGGGCCAAGGGTTAGCCGTTGGGCCCGTGCCGCCCACTCTCCATGTGGCGGGGGACTCGAGCTCGGGAGGTGACCGTTCGGAGGAGGAAGGCTGCTCGGTGGCGGGTGAGGAGGAGGATTTAGACACGCTCTGCAGAGAGGCAGAGGGCACCCTCACACCCGGCACCGAGTCTCCCCTCGTCCCCCCTGGGGAATGCCGGACATTTCTGCGAACGCACCATGGTCACCCGGACTGTGTGCGGCTGGCCCTGGGCAGCTGGGGAAATCTGGGGCTGCTCCTTGGCTCCGCCTGGGCCTATGCCAGAGAGGCCCGGGAGTTTGATCAACACCAGGAGGAGCAGCGCCAAGCTGCTCAGTTCCTTGTGGGACTCCTGAGGGAGTGGAGGGGGCGGTACCCCCACTCTGAGCACTGAAGGTGATGGATAACTATTGCTGCTGACATGGAGGTAACCATGGCCAGCCTCAACATCAACGGCAGCAGCCACGCGCACCACCGGTTCCAGTTTTTGTCTATCCTCCGGGACGGAAAGTACGGGGTGTGCTTCCTGCAGGAAACCCAGGCCATCCGGGTGATGAAGCTCAGTGGACCCTGGAGGGGCAAGGCGGAGTCTTCATGAGTCACCTGGCCCCACGTTCGGGCGGGGTGGCTATCTTGTTGGCTCCACATTTTCAGCCGGAGATCTTGGGAGGGTCAAGGAGCCGGTGTCAGTCCGTCTGCTGCACCTAAAGGCCCGTTTCGGGGCAGCGGTGATTCACTTTGTAAATGTATCCGCTCCCGTGGCCGGACCGCAGCAGGCGGTTTTCTTCCAAAAGGTGTCCACTCTTCTTAGCACCATCCCGGCGGGCAAGTGCATCGTCCTCGGAGGGGATTTCAACTGCACCCTCCGGGACAAGGACCGCATCGGAGTCCAGCGCGGCCTGGCTGCGGTGGTGGAGTTGAGGGACCTGGTTAGGTCCTTTGACTTGGTGGATGTCTGGCGGACTCTCCATCCTGAATTGCGGGTGCGCACCTCTGTGCGGCCCCCGTTCAGAGCGTCCAGCATCGACCGTCTTTACATTTCCAAGACGTACTTGCCCAGCGTTCCGACGGCCTCCATGGAGCAGGTGCCGAGCTCGGATCACCACCTGGTGTGGGCGGGTCTCGCCCCGTCCCGCGCTCAGACACGGTCCGCGTACTGGCACTTTAACAACCTGCTGCTGGAGGACGAGCGGTTCCTGGACTCGTTCTGCCGTTTCTGGGCCGGCTGGAGAAGGAAGCGGGGTGGCTTCCCCTCCTTGAGGCTGCGGTGGGATGTGGGCAAGGCCCAGATCCGTGCCGTCTGTCAGGGGTACACGGAGGGGTCTCCGGCGGGGCGGAACTCCACGATCACCAACCTGGCTGAGGAACTCCTCGATCTGGAGTCACGTCTCGCTCAGCCCGATGAGGCCCGGCCCTGGGGCTGGTGTACAGGGAGAAGAGGGGCGCACTGCGGGGCCTGCAACTCTACGGGTCCCGCGGCGAGGACGTGAGGTCGCGGATCCGTCTCCTAACGGACATAGACCGCGGCTCCCGCTTCTTCTACTCGCTGGAAAGAGGACGCGGGGCCCGTCGGCAGATTTCTACGCTGCTGGCCGACGACCGGCCCCTCGTCTCGGATCCGGAGGGGGTCAGGACCCTGATCAGGGATTTTTACTCCGACCTCTTCTCTCCGGGTCCGTCCAGCGAGGACGCTTGCAGAGTTCTGTGGGAGGACCTGCCGCAGGTGGGCCCGGAGGGCGCCGGGAAGCTCGATAATGCCATCAACCTCCAAGAGCCTCCCGGCGCCCTGGACAGCCTCTCACGGGGCAAATCCCCAGGGCTGGACGGGCTGACCGTGGAGTTCTTCAGGGCGTGCTGGGACGTCCTGGGGAGTGACTACGCGGGGGTCCTGGGGGAATGTATCGCGACCGGGGAGATGCCCCTTTCGTGGCGCAGGGCCATCATTGCCCTGCTGCCCAAGAAGGGGGATCACCGCCGACTTAAGAACTGGCGACCGGTCTCCCTCCTCAGCACGGACTGTAAAATCTTCGCCAAGGTGCTGTGTTTACGCCTTGGCCCCGAGCTGGACCACATGATCCACCCTGACCAGTCCTACACAGTCCCGGACCGCACAATCTACAACAATATCCACCTGGCCCGGGACATTATTCACTTTACCCAGCGGACTGGTATGTCGAGCACCTCCCTGTCTCTTGACCAGGAGAAGGCGTTCGACAGGGTGGGGCCCGGGGATTTGCTCGGGACTCTGCGAGCTGTCGGGTTCGGGTGGTATTTTGCCGCCCGGATCCGGTTACTGTCCGCCGCCTCGGAGAGTCTGATTAAGGTTAACGGGTCCCTGACGGCGCCCCTTCGCTTTGGGAGAGGAGTGCGTCAGGGCTGCCCCCTGTCCGGCCAACATTATTCCCTCTGCGTGGGGCCTTTCCTGTGCCTCCTGCGGAGGGGGTTCACGGGGCTGGTTCTGCGCGAGCCGGACGGGGGGGTGGTCCTCTCGGCGGACGCTGATGCCGTGTTCCTCATGGTCACTGACACCGGGGACCCCCGGAGGATGCGAGAGAGCCAAGCTGTCTACTCCACCGCGTCCTCCGCACGGATCAACTGGGCTCAATGTTCCGGACTCCTGGTCGGTCCGTGGCAGGTGGACCCCCTCCCGGTGTACGCTGAGCCTCCTCCACGGTGGGGCCCTGGCGACGGATTTCTCCCCCCAGGGGCTCGGCCTGAACTACGACGTGCGGCTCCTGTCTGTGGACCAGCAGGGTCTTCGGAACTCTCTGTTGGCGCTGCCCGTCTTGTACCAGGTCCTCCTCAAAGTCTGGAACACGGTCTCCAGGCGCCGCAGCTCTCCCCCGTCAGGGGTGGCGGCTGTCGTAAGGGAGCCGCTGCTCAGGAATCCGCACCTCCGCCAATCTCCATTCGGGTGGCTGCTGGAGCGGAGGGCGGTGGGTGCCGTGGGCAGGGCTGGGTGGCGGAGGGCGGTGGGTGCCGTGGGAAGGGCTGGGTGGGGAGGGCGGTGGGTGCCGTGGGCAGGGCTGGGTGGCGGAGGGCCGGGCTGTGGGTGCCGTGGGAAGGGCTGGGTGGCGGAGGGCTGTGGGTGCCGTGGGAAGGGCTGGGTGGCGGAGGGCTGTGGGTGCCGTGGGAAGGGCTGGGTGGCGGAGGGCTGTGGGTGCCGGGGGTCCCTGGAGCGGGGGCAGGCGCTGCCCACGGGCACACTCGAAGCTTTCCGGGCTGGCTGGGCCCCGCAGGGGGTGGGCTGCCGGACCGACCCCCATTCTCACACTTTCATTGGGCGGGTATTGGGTGAGGTTTGGTCTCTTTTCCTGTTCTGTTGGGGCTGTGCTCCACCCGCGGTTTGGGGCACTCCCCACATTTTGTTTTGTCCATCAGTTACTTCTGGTCTGTTTTGCTTTGTTGTGTCCCAGCTCCAGGCCGATGCCAGCGGCGGGCGCTGCCTCACCCTGCCCGCGGGAAGAGCGGGCAGGACAGGCAATCTCAGGGAAAACAGATCCAAATAAACATTATATAGACATCAAATAAACAGCACCATCAAACTGTCCGACCCGAGACAATGCTGCTGGGGGAGGGGGACCGCGGCTGCTGGGGGAGGGGGACCGCGGCTGCTGGGGAGGGGGACCGCGGCTGCTGGGGGAGGGGGACCACGGCTGCTGGGGGAGGGGGACCGCGGCTGCTGGGGGAGGGGGACCACGGCTGCTGGGGGAGGGGGACCGCGGCTGCTGGGGGAGGGGGACCGCGGCTGCTGGGGGAGGGGGACCGCGGCTGCTGGGGGAGGGGGACCGCGGCTGCTGGGGGAGGGGGACGGGCACCGCGGCAGCTGGGGGAGGGGGAGGGGGACCGCGGCTGCTGGGGGAGGGGAGGGAGACCGTGGCTGCTGGGGGAGGGGGACCGCAGCTGCTGGGGGAGGGGGACCGCGGCTGCTGGGGGAGGGGGACCGCGGCTGCTGGGGGAGGGGGACCGCGGCTGCTGGGGGAGGGGGACCGCCACTGCTGGGGGAGGGGGAGGGGGACCGCGGCTGCTGGGGGAGGGGGAGGGAGACCGCGGCTGCTGGGGGAGGGGGAGGGGGACCGCGGCTGCTGGGGGAGGGGGACCGCGGCTGCTGGGGGAGGGGGACCGCGGCTGCTGGGGGAGGGGGACGGCGGCTGCTGGGGGAAGGGGACCGCGGCTGCTGGGGGATGGGGACCGCGGCTGCTGGGGGAGGGGGACCGCGGCTGCTGGGGGAGGGGGACCGCGGCTGCAGGGCAGGGGGACCGCGGCTGCTGGGGGAGGGGGACCGCGGCTGCTGGGGGAAGGGGACCGCGGCTGCTGGGGAGGGGGACCGCGGCTGCTGGGGGAAGGGGACCGCGGCTGCTGGGGGAGGGGGACCGCGGCTGCTGGGGGAAGGGGACCGCGGCTGCTGGGGAGGGGGACCGCGGCTGCTGGGGGAGGGGGACCGCGGCTGCTGGGGGAGGGGGACCGCGGCTGCAGGGCAGGAGGACCGCGGCTGCTGGGGGAGGGGGACCGCGGCTGCTGGGGGAGGGGGACCGCGGCTGCTGGGGGAGGGGGACCGCGGCTGCTGGGGGAGGGGGACCGCGGCTGCTGGGGGAGGGGGACCGCGGCTGCTGGGGGAGGGGGACCGCGGCTGCTGGGGGAGGGGGACCGCGGCTACTGGGGGAGGGGGACCGCGGCTGCTGGGGGAGGGGGACAGCGGCTGCTGGGGGAGGGGGACAGCGGCTGCTGGGGGAGGGGGACCGCGGCTGCTGGGGAGGGGGACAGCGGGTGCTGGGGGAGGGGGACTGCGGGTGCTGGGGGAGGGGGACCGCGGCTACTGGGGGAGGGGGACCGCGGCTGCTGGGGGAGGGGGACAGCGGCTGCTGGGGGAGGGGGACCGCGGCTGTTGGGGAGGGGGACCGCGGCTGCTGGGGGAGGGGGACCGCGGCTGCTGGGGAGGGGGACCGCGGCTGCTGGGGGAGGGGGACCGCGGCTACTGGGGGAGGGGGACCGCGGCTGCTGGGGGAGGGGGACCGCGGCTGCTGGGGGAGGGGGACCGCGGCTGCTGGGGGAGGGGGATCGCGGCTGCTGGGGGAGGGGGTCCGCGGCTGCTGGGGGAGGGGGACCGCGGCTGCTGGGGGAGGGGGACCGCGGCTACTGGGGAGGGGAGGGGGACCGCGGCTGCTGGGGGAGGGGGACCGCGGCTGCTGGGGGAGGGGGACCGCGGCTGCTGGTGGAGGGGGACCGCGGCTGCTGGGGTAGGGGGACCGCGGCTGCAGGGGGAGGGGGAGGGGGACCGCGGCTGCTGGGGGTGGGGAGGGGGGCCGCGGCTGCTGGGGGAGGGGGACCGCGGCTGCTGGGGGAGGGGGACCGCGGCTGCTGGGGGAAGGGGACCGCGGCTGCTGGGGGAGGGGAGGTGGGCCGCGGCTGCTGGGGGAGGGGGACCACGGCTGCTGGGGGAGGGGGACCGCGGCTGCTGGGGGAGGGGGACCGCGGCTGCTGGGGGAGGGGGACCGCGGCTGCTGGGGGAGGGGGAGGGGGACCGCGGCTGCTGGAGGAGGGGGACCACGGCTGCTGGCGGAGGGGGGCCGCGGCTGCTGGGGGAGGGGGACCGCGGCTGCTGGGGGAGGGGGAGGGGGACCGCGGCTGCTGGGGGAGGGGGAGGGGGACCGCGGCTGCTGGGGGAGGGGGACCCCGGCTGCTGGGGAGGGGGACCGCGGCTGCTGGGGGAGGGGGACCGCGGCTGCTGGGGGAGGGGGACCGCGGCTGCTGGGGGAGGGGGACCGCGGCTGCTGGGGGAGGGGGACCGCGGCTGCTGGGGGAGGGGGACCGCGGCTGCTGTTTGAGGGGGACCGCGGCTGCTGGGGGAGGGGGACCGCGGCTGCTGGGGGAGGGGGACCACGGCTGCTGGGGGAGGGGGACCGCGGCTGCTGGGGGAGGGGGGCGCGGCTGCTGGGGCAGGGTGAGGGGACCGCGGCTGCAGGGGGAGGGGGACCGCGGCTGCTGGGGGAGGGTGAGGGGACCGCGGCTGCTGGGGGGGACCGCCGCTGCTGGGGGAGGTGGAGGGGGACCGCGGCTGCTGGGGGAGGGGGACCGCGGCTGCTGGGGGAGTGGGACCGCGGCTGCTGGGGGAGGGGGACCGCGGCTGCTGGAGGAGGGGGACCGCGGCTGCTGGGGGAGGGGGAACGCGGCTGCTGGGGGAGGGGGACCGCGGCTGCTGGGGGAGTGGGACCGCGGCTGCTGGGGGAGGGGGACCGCGGCTGCTGGGGGAGGGGGACCGTGGCTGCTGGGGGGGGACCGCGGCTGCTGGGGGAGGGGGAGGGGGACCGCGGCTGCTGGGGGAGGGGGACCGCAGCTGCTGGGGGAGGGGGACCGCAGCTGCTGGGGGAGGGTGACCGCAGCTGCTGGGGGAGGGGGACCGCGGCTGCTGGGGGAGGGAGACCGCGGCTGCTGGGGGAGGGGGACTGCGGCTGCTGGGGAGGGGGACCGCGGCTGCTGGGGGAGGGGAGGGGGACCGCGGCTGCTCGGGGAGGGGGACCGCGGCTGCTGGGAGAGGGGAGGGGGACCGCGGCTGCTGGGGAGGGGGACCGCGGCTGCTGGGGGAGGGGAGGGGGACCGCGGCTGCTGGGGGAGGGGAGGGGGACCGCGGCTGCTGGGGGAGGGGAGGGGGTCCGCGGCTGTTGGGGGAGGGGAGGGGGACCGCGGCTGCTGGGGGAGGGGGACAGCGGCTGCTGGGGGAGGGGGACCGCGGCTGCTGGGGGAGGGGGACCGCGGCTGCTGGGGGAGGGGGACCGCGGCTGCTGGGGGAGGGGGAGGGGGACCGCGGCTGCTGGGGGAGGGGGACCGCGGCTGCTGGGGGAGGGGGACCGCGGCTGCTGGGGGAGGGGGACTGCGGCTGCTGGGGGAGGGGAGGGGGGCCGCGGCTGCTGGGGGAGTGGGGGGGGACCGCGGCTGCTGGGGGAGGGTGAGGGGACCGCGGCTGCTGGGGGAGGGGAGGGGGACCGCGGCTGCTGGGGGAGGGGGGGCCGCGGCTGCTGGGGGAGGGGGTACCGCGGCTGCTGGGGGAGGGGGACCGCGGCTGCTGGGGGAGGGGGACCGCGGCTGCTGGGGGAGGGGGACCGCGGCTGCTGGGGGAGGGGGACCGCGGCTGCTGGGGGAGGGGGGGCCGCGGCTGCTGGGGGAGGGGGTACCGCGGCTGCTGGGGGAGTGGGGGCCGCGGCTGCTGGGGAGGGGGACCGCGGCTGCTGGGGGAGGAGGACGCGGCTGCTGGGGAGGGGGACCCCGGCTGCTGGGGGAGGGGAGGGGGGCCGCGGCTGCTGGGGGAGGGGAGGGGGGCCGCGGCTGCTGGGGAGGGGGGGGGGCCGCGGCTGCTGGGGGAGAGTGAGGGGACCGCGGCTGCAGGGGGAGGGGGAGGGGGGCCGCGGCTGCTGGGGGAGGGGGGGGACCGCGGCTGCTGGGGGAGAGTGAGGGGACCGCGGCTGCAGGGGGAGGGGGAGGGGGGCCGCGGCTGCTATGGGAGGGGAGGGGGGCCGCTGCTGCTGGGGGAGGGGGACAGCGGCTGCTGGGGAGGGGGACCGCGGCTGCTGGGGGAGGGGAGGGGGGCCGCGGCTGCTGGGGGAGTGGGGGGGGGACCGCGGCTGCTGGGGGAGGGTGAGGGGACCGCGGCTGCTGGGGGAGGGGAGGGGGACCGCGGCTGCTCGGGGAGGGTAGGGGGACCACAGTTGCTGGGAGGTGGAGGGGGACCGCGGCTGCTAGACGAGGTGGAGGGGGCCCGCGGCAACTGGGGGAGGGGAGGGGGACCGCGGCTGCTGGGGGAGGGGAGGGGGACCGCGGCTGCTGGGGGAGGGGAGGGGGTCCGCGGCTGTTGGGGGAGGGGAGGGGGACCGCGGCTGCTGGGGGAGGGGGACAGCGGCTGCTGGGGGAGGGGGACCGCGGCTGCTGGGGGAGGGGGACCGCGGCTGCTGGGGGAGGGGGACCGCGGCTGCTGGGGGAGGGGGAGGGGGACCGCGGCTGCTGGGGGAGGGGGACCGCGGCTGCTGGGGGAGGGGGACCGCGGCTGCTGGGGGAGGGGGACCGCGGCTGCTGGGGGAGGGGAGGGGGGCCGCGGCTGCTGGGGGAGTGGGGGGGGGACCGCGGCTGCTGGGGGAGGGTGAGGGGACCGCGGCTGCTGGGGGAGGGGAGGGGGACCGCGGCTGCTGGGGGAGGGGGGGCCGCGGCTGCTGGGGGAGGGGGTACCGCGGCTGCTGGGGGAGGGGGACCGCGGCTGCTGGGGGAGGGGGACCGCGGCTGCTGGGGGAGGGGGACCGCGGCTGCTGGGGGAGGGGGACCGCGGCTGCTGGGGGAGGGGGGGGCCGCGGCTGCTGGGGGAGGGGGTACCGCGGCTGCTGGGGGAGGGGGGGGCCGCGGCTGCTGGGGAGGGGGACCGCGGCTGCTGGGGGAGGGGGACGCGGCTGCTGGGGAGGGGGACCCCGGCTGCTGGGGGAGGGGGAGGGGGGCCGCGGCTGCTGGGGGAGGGGAGGGGGGCCGCGGCTGCTGGGGAGGGGGGGGGGCGCGGCTGCTGGGGGAGAGTGAGGGGACCGCGGCTGCAGGGGGATGGGGGGGACCGCGGCTGCTGGGGGAGAGTGAGGGGGACCGCGGCTGCAGGGGGAGGGGGAGGGGGGCCGCGGCTGCTGGGGGAGGAGTGAGGGGACCGCGGCTGCAGGGGGGGGGGACCGCGGCTGCTGGGGGAGAGTGAGGGGACCGCGGCTGCAGGGGGAGGGGAGGGGGGCCGCGGCTGCTATGGGAGGGGAGGGGGGCCGCTGCTGCTGGGGGAGGGGAGGGGGACCGCGGCTGCTGGGGGAGGGGGACAGCGGCTGCTGGGGAGGGGGACCGCGGCTGCTGGGGGAGGGGAGGGGGGCCGCGGCTGCTGGGGGAGTGGGGGGGGGGACCGCGGCTGCTGGGGGAGGGGAGGGGGACCACAGTTGCTGGGAGGTGGAGGGGGACCGCGGCTGCTAGACGAGGTGGAGGGGGCCCGCGGCTGCTGGGGGAGGGGGGAGGGATCTCGGCTGCTGGGGGAGGGGTGTCCCGAAGCGTGGTACATTGGCGAGACCATGCCGACGCTGCAACAACGAATGAACGGACATCGCGCAACAATCACCAGGCAGGAATGTTCCCTTCCAGTCGGGGAACACTTCAGCAGTCAAGGGCATTCAGCCTCTGATCTCCGGTTAAGCGTTCTCCAAGGCGGCCTTCAGGACGCGCAACAACACAGAATCGCCGAGCAGAAGCTTATAGCCAAGTTCCGCACACATGAGTGCGGCCTCAACCGGGACCTGGGATTCATGTCGCATTACATTCACCCCCCACCATCTGGCCTGCGAAATCCTACCAACTGTCCTGGCTTGACACAATTCACACCTCTTTAACCTGGGGTTACCCCATCTCTGGATCTGTAAAGATTTAATCACCTGCTAATGCTCGCATTCCAAGCATTGTCTGGCATCTTTGAATTTGTCTATATATATGTTTCTGGAACATACCTCTTCATTCACCTGAGGAAGGAGCAGTGCTCCGAAAGCTAGTGACATCGAAACAAACCTATTGGACTTTATCCTGGTGTTGTAAGACTTCTTACTGCGCTCACCCCAGTCCAACGCCGGCATCTCCACATCATCTGTAAATACAGATATACTGCCCAGGGACCACTGCAAATAGTGATATACTACCCAGTGTTCACTGTAAATAATGATATACTACCCGGTGACCACTGTAAATAAAGGAATACCGCCCAGGAACCACAGTAAATAAAGACTTTCTACACAAGGACCACTGGAAATAATGATATACTACCCAGGGACCACTGCAGATGATGATATACTACCCAGTGATCATTGAAAATAATGACATACTGCACAGAGCAACTGTAAATAATGATATACTGCACAGAGCCACTGTAAATAATGATAGACTACCAGGGACCACTGTAAATATTGATATTCCACCCAGTGACCACTGTAAACAATGATATTCTACACAGGCACTACAGTAAATAATGATATTCTACCCAGGGAACACTGTAAATAATGATATTGTACGCCGGGACCTCTGTTAATATTTATAAATAACCCAGGGACCACTGTAAATAAAGAAATACCACCCAGGGACCACTGTAAATAAAGGTATACCACCCAGGGACCATTGTAAATTATAATAACCGACCCAGGAACCGCTGTAAATAATGATATACCAGCCTGTGACCACTGTAAATAAAGAAATACCACCCAGGGACCACTGTAAATAAAAGTATACCACCCAGGGACTATTGTAAATAATAATATTCTACACAGTGGCCACTGTAAACAATGATATACAACTCAGTGACCACTGTAAATAAAGGTATCCCGCCCAGGAACCACTGTAATTAAAGCATTTCTATACAAGGACCACTGTAAATAATGATTATACTACCCAGGGACCACTGCAGATAATGATATACTTTCCAGTGATCATTGTAAATAATGATATACTACCCAGGGACCACTGCAGATAATGATATACTGCACACAACCACTGTGAATAATGACATACTACCCAGGGCACACTGTAAATAATGATATACTACCAAGGCACACTGAAAATAATGATATACTACCCAGGGACCACTAAAAATAAAGATATACTGCACAGAGACCACTGTAAATAAGGTAATACTGCCTAGGGACCACTGTAAATAATGATACACTGTCCAGGGGCAACTGTAAATAGTGATATAATACTGAGGGACAACTGTAAATAATGATATTCTACCCAGGAACAACTGCAAATAATGATGTACTACACAGGGGTCACTGTAAATACTGATTTACTACCCAGTGACCACTGTAAATAAAGATATACCGCCCGGGAACCATGTAAATAAAGACTTTCTACACAGGGACCACTGTAAATAATGACATACTACACAGGGACCACTGTAAATAATGATATACTACCAGGGACCACTGTAAATAATGATATTCTACCCATGGAGCACTGGAAATAATTATATACTACCCATGGACAACGGCAAATTAAGATATACTATCCAGGGACAACTGTAGATAATTATATTCAACCCAGGGACAATTGTAAATAATGATATACTACCTAGGTACCACTGTAAATAAAGATATACTGCCGGGGGACGACTGTAAATAATGATATACCACCGAGTGAACACTGTAAATCATGATACTCTACCCAGGGACCACAGTAAATCATAGATCATAGAATTTACAGTGCAGAAGGAGGCCATTCGGCCCATCGAGTCTGCACGGCTCTTGGAAAGAGCACCCTATCCAAGTCCACATCTCCACCCTATCCCCATAAGCGAGTAATCCCACCCAACACTAAGGGCAATTTTGGACACTAAGGCAATTTCTGATGGCCAATTCACCTCAACTGCACATCTTTGGACTGTGGGAAATAACCGGAGCAGCCGGAGGAAACCCACGCACACACGGGGAGGATGTGCAGACTCCGCACAGACAGTGCCCCAAGCCGGGAATCGAACCTGCGACCCTGGAGCTGTGAAACAATTGTGCTATCCACTATGCTACCGTGCTGCACACTAAATGATATAGTGGTGCTAAATGATATAATAATATACCGTGCTGCCCACTAAATGATACAGTATAATGATATACTTCCCAGGGACCACTGTAAATAAAGAATAACCACCCGGGGACCACTGCAAATAAAGATATACCACCCAGAGACCACTGCAAATAAAGATAAACCACCCAGGGACCACTGTAAATAAAGATATACCACCCAGGGACCACTGCAAATAAAGATAAACCACCCGGGGACCACTGTAAATTAGATATACTGCACAGTGCCCACTGTAAATAATGATATTCTAATCAGAGACAATAGTAAATAATGATATACTACCAGGGATCACTAAATAAAGGTATACTGCCGAAGGACCACTGTAAATAAAGTCATACTATCCAGGGACTATTGTAGATAATGATATACTACACAGTGACCACTGTAAATAATGATATTCTAACCAGAGACAACAGCAAATAATGAAATATTACCCATGGACCACTGATATCCTGATCAGGGATCACTGTAAATTATGACGTACTGCCCAGGTACCACTGTAAAAATAAAATACTGCCCAGGGACCGCTGTAAACAATGATACACTACCCAGGGACCACTGTAAATAATGATACACTACCCAGAGACCACAGTAAATAATGATATTCTAACCAGAGACAACAGCAAATAATGAAATATTACCCATGGACCACTGATATCCTGATCAGGGATCACTGTAAATTATGACGTACTGCCCAGGTACCACAGTAAAAATAAAATACTGCCCAGGGAACGCTGTAAATAATGATCAACTACCCAGGGACCACTGTAAATAATGATACACTACCCAGGGACCACAGTAAATAATGATATACTATCATGGGACCACTGTAATGAATGATATACTACCAGGAACCACTGTAAATTAAGACATACTACACAGGGACCACTGTAAATAATGATATACTACCCAGGGACCACTTTAAATAAAGGTACACTGCCCAGGGACCACTGTAAATAAAGACATACTACACAGGGGCCACTGTAAATAATTATTTACTACCCAGTGACCACTGTAAATAATTATATACTACCAGGAACCACTGTAAATAGAGGTACACTCCCAGGGACCATTGTAAATAAAGATATACTACCCAGTGACCACTGTAAATAATGATATTCTATCCAGGGTCAAATGCAAATAATAAAGTACGACCCAGGCACAACTGTAAATAATGACATTCTGACCAGGGACCACTGTAAATGCTGATATTCTACCAGGGACTACAGTAAATAATGATTTACTACCCAGGGACCACTGCAGAAAATAATATACTACCGATGGACAGCTATACCAAGGAACCACTGTAAATAATGATATACTGCCCAGGGGCCACTGTCAACAATGATATTCTACCCAGTGACCACTGTAAATAATGATATTCTACCCAGTGACCACTGTAAATAATGATATACTACCTAGGGACCACTGTAAATAATGATATTCCACACAGGGACCACTGTAAATAATGACAGACTGCCCATTGACCACTGCAAATAATTATATACTCACCAGGGACTACTATAAATAATGTTATACTACTCAGGGACCACTGTAAATAAAGATATATTGCCCAGGGACTTCCTGCCCAGGGTCCACTGTAAATGATGATATACTCCCCAGGCACTACTGTAAATGATGATATACTACCCAGGGACCACTGTAAATAATGATATACACCCCAGGGACCACTGTAAATAATGATATACTACCCACGGACCTCTGTAAATAATGATATACTACCCAGGGACCACTTTAAATAATGATATACTATCATGGGACCACTGTAATGAATGATATACTACCAGGAACCACTGTAAATAAAGACATACTATACAGGGACCACTGTAAATAATGATATACTACCCAGGGACCACTGTAAATAAAGGTTCACTGCCCAGGGACCACTGTAAATAAAGACATACTACACAGGGACCACTGTAAATAAGTATTTACTACCCAGTGACCACAGAAAAATAATGATATACTACCCACCCAGGGACCACTGTAGATAATGATATACTACCCAGGTACGAATGTAAATAATGATAGACTACTCAGGGACCACTGTAAATATAGATACACTGCCCAGGGCCGACTGCAAACAGTGATAAACTGCACAGGCGCACTGCAAAAAAATTATATACTCCCCTGGGACCACTGTAAATAATGATATAATACCCAGGGACCATTGTAGATCCTGATACTCTACCCAGGGACCACTGTAAATAATAATATACTACCTAGGGACCACTGTAAATAATGATATTCTCCCCAAACCACTGCAAATAATGAGATAATACCCAGGGACCATTGTAGATAAGAATATACTCCTCAGAGACCACAGTAAATAATGATATACTACCCATTGACCACTGTAAATAATGAGATAATACCCAGGGACCATTGTAGATACTATCATACCACACAGGGACCATTGTAAATAATGAGATACTACCCTGGAACCACAGTAAATAATGATATGCTGCCCTGGGACCACAGTAAATAATGATATACTACCCAGGGACCACAGTAAATAATGAGATAATACCCAGGGACCATTGTAGATACTGATATACCACTCAGGGACCATTGTAAATGATGAGATACTACCCTGGGACCACAGTAAATAATGATATACTACCCATTGACCACTGTAAATAATGCGATAATACCCAGGGACCATTGTAGATACTGATATACCACTCAGGGACCATTGTAAATGATGAGATACTACCCTGGGACCACAGTAAATAATGATATACTACCCATTGACCACTGTAAATAATGCGATAATACCCAGGGACCATTGTAGATACTGATATACCACTCAGGGACCATTGTAAATGATGAGATACTACCCTGGTACCACAGTAAATACTGATATACTACCCATTGACCACAGTAAATGATGAGATAATACCCAGGGACCATTGTAGATACTATTATACCACACAGGGACCATGGTAAATAATGAGATACTACCCTGGAACCACAGTAAATGATGAGATGCTACCCTGGGACCACAGTAAATAATGATATACTACCCTGGAACCACAGTAAATAATGAGATACAACCCAGGGACCACAGTGAATAATGAGATACTACCCAGGGACCATTGTAAATACGGATATACTACCCAAAGACCACTGTAAATAATGATATTCTCCACAGGGACCACAGTAAATAATGAGATAATACCCAGGGACCACTGTAAATAATGAGAAACTACCCAGGGACCACAGTAAATAATGAGATAATACCCAGGGATCACTGTAAATAATAATATATTACCCAGGGACCATTGTAGATCCTGATACTCTACACAGGGACCACTCTAAATAATGATATACTTCCCAGGGACCACTGCAAATAATGATATTCTCCCCAAACCACAGTAAATAATGAGATTATACCCAGGGACCACTGTAAATAATGATATATTACCCAGGGACCATTGTAGATCCTGATACTCTACCCAGGGACCACTGAAAATAATGATATACTACCTAGGGACCACTGTAAATAATGATATTCTCCCCAAACCACTGCAAATAATGAGATAATACCCAGGGACCATTGTAGATAAGAATATACTCCCCAGAGACCACTGTAAATAATGAGATACTACCCAGGGACCACTGTAAGTAATGAGATAATACCCAGGGACCATTGTAGATACTGATATACCACTCAGGGACCACTGTAAATAATGATATACTACCCTGGGAGCACTGTAAATAATGATTTACTACCCACGGCAACTGTAAATAATGATATACTACCCTGGGACCACTGTAAATAATCATATTCTTCACAGGGGCCACAATAAATAATTATATACTACCCTGGGAGCACTGTAAATAATGATATACTATCCAGTGACAAATCTAAATAAAAATATACTTCCGAGGGACCACTGTAATTAAAGATACAACATCCAGAATCCATTGTAAATAATGAGATACTACCCAGGGATCACGCTAAATAATGATATACTACCCTGGGACCACTGTAAATAATCATATTCTTCACAGGGACCACAATAAATAATGATATACTACCCAGTAACCAGTATTAAATAATGATATACTACCCAGTGACCAGTGTAAATAATGATATACTACCCTGGGACAACTGTAAATAATCATATTCTTCACAGGGACCACAATAAATAATGATATACTACCCAGCGACCAGTGTAAGTAATGATATACTACCCAGGGACCATTGTAGTTACTGATATACTATCCAGGGTTCACGGTAAATAATGATATACTACCCTGGGACCACTGTAAATAATCATAGTCTTCACAAGGACCACAATAAATAATGATATACTGCCCAGTAACCAGAATAAATAATGATATACTACCCAGCGACCAGTGTAAATAATGATATACTACCCAGGGACCATTGTAGTTACTGATATATTATCCAGGGTTCACGGTAAATAATGATATACCACCCTGGGACCACTGTAAATAATGTTATACCATCCAGCGACAACTCTAAATAAAGATACACTACCGAGGAAACACTGTAATTAAAGATACACCATCCAGAGTCCATTGTAAATAATGAGATACTACCCAAGGACCACTGTTATTAATGATATTCTACCCAGGGTCCACTGTAAATAATGATATAAAACCCAGGGACCACAGTAAATAATGAGATAATACCCAGGGACCACTGTAAATAATGATATACTACCCAGGGACCACAGTAAATAATGAGATACTTCCCAGTGACCATTGTAGATACGTATATACTACCCAGAGACCACTGTAAATAATGATATTCTCCACAGGGACCACAGTAAATAATGAGATACAACCCAGGGACCACAGTAAATAATGAGATAATACCCAGGGACCACTGTAAATAATGAGAAACTACCCAGGGACCACAGTAAATAATGAGATAATACCCAGGGACCACTGTAAATAATGATATATTACCCAGGGACCATTGTAGATCCTGGTACTCTACCCAGGGACCACTCTAAATAATGATATACTTCCCAGGGACCACTGCAAATAATGATATTCTCCCCAAACCACAGTAAATAATGAGATTATACCCAGGGACCACTGTAAATAATGATATATTACCCAGGGACCATTGTAGATCCTGATACTCTACCCAGGGACCACTGTAAATAATGATATACGACCTAGGGACCACTGTAAATAATGATATTCTCCCCAAACCACTGCAAATAATGAGATAATACCCAGGGACCATTGTAGATAAGAATATACTCCCCAGAGACCACTGTAAATAATGAGATACTACCCAGGGACCACTGTAAGTAATGAGATAATACCCAGGGACCATTGTAGATACTGATATACCACTCAGGGACCACTGTAAATAATGATATACTACCCTGGGAGCACTGTAAATAATGATATACTACCCTGGGACCACTGTAAATAATCATATTCTTCACAGGGACCACAATAAATAATTATATACTACCCTGGGAGCACTGTAAATAATGATATACTATCCAGTGACAAATCTAAATAAAAATATACTTCCGAGGGACCACTGTAATTAAAGATACAACATCCAGAATCCATTGTAAATAATGAGATACTACCCAGGGATCACGCTAAATGATGATATACTACCCTGGGACCACTGTAAATAATCATATTCTTCACAGGGACCACAATAAATAATGATATACTACCCAGTAACCAGTATTAAATAATGATATACTACCCCGTGACCAGTGTAAATAATGATATACTACCCTGGGACAACTGTAAATAATCATATTCTTCACAGGGACCACAATAAATAATGATATACTGCCCAGTAACCAGTATCAATAATGATATACTACCCAGCGACCAGTGTAAATAATGATATACTACCCAGGGACCATTGTAGTTACTGATATACTATCCAGGGTTCACGGTAAATAATGATATACTACCCTGGGACCACTGTAAATAATCATATTCTTCACAGGGACCACAATAAATAATGATATACTGCCCAGTAACCAGTATAAATAATGATATACTACCCAGCGACCAGTGTAAATAATGATATACTACCCAGGGACCATTGTAGTTACTGATATACTATCCAGGGTTCACGGTAAATAATGATATACTACCCTGGGACCACTGTAAATAATCATATTCTTCACAGGGACCACAATAAATAATGATATACTGCCCAGTAACCAGTATAAATAATGATATACTACCCAGCGACCAGTGTAAATAATGATATACTACCCAGGGACCATTGTAGTTACTGATATATTATCCAGGGTTCACGGTAAATAATGATATACCACCCTGGGACCACTGTAAATAATGTTATACCATCCAGCGACAACTCTAAATAAAGATACACTACCGAGGAAACACTGTAATTAAAGATACAGCATCCAGAGTCCATTGTAAATAACGAGATACTACCCAGGGACCACTGTAAGTAATGCTATTCTACCCAGGGTCCACTGTAAATAATGATATACAACCCAGGGACCACAGTAAATAATGAGATAATACCCAGGGACCACTGTAAATAATGATATACGACCCAGGGACCACAGTAAATAATGAGATACTTCCCAGGGACCATTGTAGATACGTATATACTACCCAGAGACCACTGTAAATAATGATATTCTCCACAGGGACCACAGTAAATAATGAGATACAACCCAGGGACCACAGTAAATAATGAGATAATACCCAGGGACCACTGTAAATAATGAGAAACTACCCAGGGACCACAGTAAATAATGAGATAATACCCAGGGAACACTGTAAATAATGATATATTACCCAGGGACCATTGTAGATCCTGATACTCTACCCAGGGACCACTCTAAATAATGATATACTACCTAGGGACCACTGTAAATAATGATATATCACCCAGGGACCATTGTAGATCCTGATACTCTACCCAGGGACCACTCTAAATAATGATATACTTCCCAGGGACCACTGCAAATAATGATATTCTCCCCAAACCACAGTAAATAATGAGATTATACCCAGGGACCACTGTAAATAATGATATATTACCCAGGGACCATTGTAGATCCTGATACTCTACCCAGGGACCACTGTAAATAATGATATACTACCTAGGGACCACTGTAAATAATGATATTCTCCCCAAACCACTGCAAATAATGAGATAATACCCAGGGACCACTGTAAATAATGATATTCTCCCCAAACCACTGCAAATAATGAGATAATACCCAGGGACCATTGTAGATAAGAATATACTCCCCAGAGACCACTGTAAATAATGAGATACTACCCAGGGACCACTGTAAATAATGAGATAATACCCAGGGACCATTGTAGATACTGATATACCACTCAGGGACCACTATAAATAATGATATACTACCCAGGGACCACTGTAAATAATGATATACTACCCAGAGACCAATGTAAATAAAGATGTTCTCCCCAGGGACCACAGTAAATAATGAGAAAATACCCAGGGACCATTGTAGATACTGATATACCACTCAGGGACCATTGTAAATGATGAGATACTACCCTGGGACGACAGTAAATAATGATATACATCCCAGGGACCACAGTAAATAATGAGATAATACCCAGGGACCATTGTAGATACTATTATACCACACAGGGACCATTGTAAATAATGAGATACTACTCTGGGACCACAGTAAATGATGATATTCTACACAGGGACCTCAGTAAATAATGAGATAATACCCAGAGGCCATTGTAGATACGGATATACCACTCAGGGACCACTGTAAATAATGCTATACTACCCAGGGACCACTGTAAATAATGATATACTACCCAGCGACCACTGTAAATAATGGTATACTGCTCAGGGGCCACTGTGCTTAATGATATATTGCCCAGTGACCACTGTAAATAATGATATACTGCCCATGGACCACTGTGATTAAAGATGTACTGCACAGTGCAGACTATAATTGATGACATACTGTCCAGGGCCCACTGTAAATCGTGATATACCACCCTGGGACCACTGTAAATAACGATATACTACGCATGGACCACTGTTGAAAATGATATACTACCCAGGGGCTACAGTAAATAAAGATATACTATCCATGGACAACTGTAAATAATGATATCCTACCCAGGGACAACTGTAAATAATGATATACTGCTCAGGGACCACTGTAAATAATGAAATACTACCAGGGGCCCACTGAAAATAATGATATACAACGCAGGGACGACTGTATATTGGACATGATACCCATGGTCCACTGTAAGTAATGATATACTCCCAAGGGAACACTATAAATAAAGATATACTGCCCACGGTCCACTAAAAATAATGATATACTGCCCTGGCGCCACTGTAAATATGAAATACTATCCAGTGACCACTGTAAATGATGATAACTGCCCACAGCCAATGTAAATAATAGTATACTACACAGGGACCACTGTAAATAATGATATACTACCCAGGGATCACGGTAAATAATGATGTACTACCCAGGGTACATTGTAAATAATGATATTCTACCCAGGGTCCACTGTAAATACTGATATACTATCCAAGTACCACAGTAAACAATGATATAATACCCAGGGACCACTGTAAATAATGATATTCTACCCAGGCACCACTGTAAACAATGATATAATACCCAGAGACCACTGTAAATCATGAAATACTACCAGGGGCCCACTGTAAATAATGATATACAACGCAGGGACCACTGCAAATAATGATATTCTACCCAGGGACCACTGTAAATGTTGATATACTACCCAGGGACCACTGTCAATCATGATATTCTACCCAGGGACCACTGAACATAATGAAATACTACACAGGGACCACTGTAAATAATGATATACTACCCATGGGAACTGTAAATACTGATATACTACCCACGGCCACTGTAAATAATACGAAGTCTTACAACACCAGGTTAAAGTCCAACAGGTTTGTTTCGATGTCACTAGCTTTCGGAGCGCTGCTCCTTCCTCAGGTGAATGAAGAGGTATAATCCAGAAACACATATATAGACAAATTCAATGCCAAACAATGCTTGGAATGCGACCATTAGCAGGTGATTAAATCTTTACAGATCCAGAGATGGGGTAACCCCAGGTTAACGAGGTGTGAATTGCATCAAGCCAGGACAGTTGGTGTGATTTCGCAGGCCAGATGGTGGGGGATGAATGTAATGTGACATGAATCCCAGGTCCCGGTTGACCACTGTAAATAATGATATACCATCCAGCGACAACTCTAAATAAAGATACACTACCGAGGAAACACTGTAATTAAAAATACACCATCCAGAGTCCATTGTAAATAATGAGATACAACCCAGGGACCCCTGTAAGTAATGATATTCTCCACAGGGACCACAGTAAATAATGAGATACAACCCAGGGACCACAGTGAATAATGAGATACTACCCAGGGACCATTGTAGATACGGATATACTATCCAAAGACCACTGTAAATAATGATATTCTCCACAGGGACCACAGTAAATAATGAGATAATACCCAGGGACCACTGTAAATAATGTTATACTACCCAGGGACCACAGTAAATAATGAGGTAATACCCAGGGACCACTGTAAATAATGGTATATTACACAGGGACCATTGTAGATCCTGATACTCTACCCAGGGACCACTCTAAATAATGATATACTTCCCAGGGACCACTGCAAATAAAGATATTCTCCCCAAACCACAGTAAATAATGAGATTATACCCAGGGACCACTGTAAATAATGATATAATACACAGGGACCATTGTAGATCCTGATACTCTACCCAGGGACCACTGTAAATAATAATATACTACCTAGGGACCACTGTAAATAATGATATTCTCCCCAAACCACTGCAAATAATGAGATAATACCCAGGGACCATTGTAGATAAGAATATACTCCTCAGAGACCACTGTAAATAATGATATTCTCCCCAGGGACCACAGTAAATAATGAGATAATACCCAGGGACCATTGTAGATACTGATATACCACTCAGGGACCATTGTAAATGATGAGATACTACCCTGGGACCACAGTAAATAATGATATACTACCCATTGACCACAGTAAATAATGAGATAATACCCAGGGACCATTGTAGATACTATCATACCACACAGGGACCATTGTAAATAATGAGATACTACCCTGGAACCACAGTAAATAATGAGATGCTACCCTGGGACCACAGTAAATAATGATATACTACCCAGGGACCACAGTAAATAATGAGATAATACCCAGGGACCATTGTAGATACTGATATACCACTCAGGGACCATTGTAAATGATGAGATACTACCCTGGGACCACAGTAAATAATGATATACTACCCATTGACCACTGTAAATAATGCGATAATACCCAGGGACCATTGTAGATACTGATATACCACTCAGGGACCATTGTAAATGATGAGATACTACCCTGGGACCACAGTAAATAATGATGTACTACCCATTGACCACTGTAAATAATGCGATAATACCCAGGGACCATTGTAGATACTGATATACCACTCAGGGACCATTGTAAATGATGAGATACTACCCTGGGACCACAGTAAATAATGATATACTACCCATTGACCACTGTAAATAATGCGATAATACCCAGGGACCATTGTAGATACTGATATACCACTCAGGGACCATTGTAAATGATGAGATACTACCCTGGGACCACAGTAAATAATGATATACTACCCATTGACCACTGTAAATAATGCGATAATACCCAGGGACCATTGTAGATACTGATATACCACTCAGGGACCATTGTAAATGATGAGATACTACCCTGGGACCACAGTAAATAATGATGTACTACCCATTGACCACTGTAAATAATGCGATAATACCCAGGGACCATTGTAGATACTGATATACCACTCAGGGACCATTGTAAATGATGAGATACTACCCTGGGACCACAGTAAATAATGATATACTACCCATTGACCACAGTAAATGATGAGATAATACCCAGGGACCATTGTAGATACTATTATACCACACAGGGACCATGGTAAATAATGAGATACTACCCTGGAACCACAGTAAATGATGAGATGCTACCCTGGGACCACAGTAAATAATGATATACTACCCTGGAACCACAGTAAATAATGAGATACAACCCAGGGACCACAGTGAATAATGAGATACTACCCAGGGACCATTGTAAATACGGATATACTACCCAAAGACCACTGTAAATAATGATATTCTCCACAGGGACCACAGTAAATAATGAGATAATACGCAGGGGCCACTGTAAATAATGATATACTACCCAGGGACCACAGTAAATAATGAGATAATACCCAGGGACCACTGTAAATAATGATATACTACCCAGGGACCATTGTAGATACTGATATACCACTCAGGGACCACTGTAAATAATGATATACTACCCAGGGACCACAGTAAATAATGGTATATTACCCAGGGACCATTGTAGATCCTGATACTCTATCCAGGGACCACTCTAAATAATGATATACTTCCCAGGGACCACTGCAAATAAAGATATTCTCCCCAAACCACAGTAAATAATGAGATTATACCCAGGGAGCACTGTAAATAATGATATATTACCCAGGGACCATTGTAGATCCTGATACTCTACCCAGGGACCACGGTAAATAATGATATACTGCCTAGGGACCACTGTAAATAATGATATTCTCCCCAAACCACTGCAAATAATGAGATAATACCCAGGGACCATTGTAGATAAGAATATACTCCCCAGAGACCACTGTAAATAATGATATTCTCCCCAGGGACCACAGTAAATAATGAGATAATACCCAGGGACCATTGTAGATACTGATATACCACTCAGGGACCATTTTAAATGATGAGATACTACCCTGGGACCACAGTAAATAATGATATACTACCCATTGACCACAGTAAATAATCAGATAATACCCAGGGACCATTGTAGATACTATTATACCACACAGGGACCATTGTAAATAATGAGATACTACCCTGGAACCACAGTAAATAATGAGATGCTACCCTGGGACCACTGTAAATAATGATATACTACCCAGGGACCACAGTAAATAATGATATTCTCCCCAAACCACTGCAAATAATGAGATAATACCCAGGGACCATTGTAGATAAGAATATACTCCCCAGAGACCACTGTAAATAATGATATTCTCCCCAGGGACCACAGTAAATAATGAGATAATACCCAGGGACCATTGTAGATACTGATATACCACTCAGGGACCATTTTAAATGATGAGATACTACCCTGGGACCACAGTAAATAATGATATACTACCCATTGACCACAGTAAATAATCAGATAATACCCAGGGACCATTGTAGATACTATTATACCACACAGGGACCATTGTAAATAATGAGATACTACCCTGGAACCACAGTAAATAATGAGATGCTACCCTGGGACCACTGTAAATAATGATATACTACCCAGGGACCACAGTAAATAATGAGATAATACCCAGGGACCATTGTAGATACTGATATACCACTCAGGGACCATTGTAAATGATGAGATACTACCCTGGGACCACAGTAAATAATGATATACTACCCATTGACCACAGTAAATAATGAGATAATACCCAGGGAGCATTGTAGATACTGATCTCCCACTCAGGGACCATTGTAAATGATGAGATACTATCCTGGGACCACAGTAAATTATCATATACTACACAGGGACCATAGTAAATAATGAGATAATACCCAGGGACCATTGTAGATACTGATATACCACTCAGGCACCATTGTAAATGATGAGATACTACCCTGGGACCACAGTAAATAATGATATACTACCCTGGGACCACAGTAAATAATGAGATAATACCCAGGGACCATTGTAGATACTATTATACCACACAGGCACCATTGTAAATAATGAGATACTACCCTGGGACCACAGTAAATAATGAGATACTACCCTGGGACCACAGTAAATAATGAGATAATACCCAGGGACAATTGTAGATACTATTATACCACACAGGGACCATTGTAAATAATGAGATACTACCCTGGGACCACAGTAAATAATGAGATACTACCCTGGGACCACAGTAAATAATGATATACTACCCAGGGACCACAGTAAATAATGAGATAATACCCAGGGACCATTGTAGGTACTGATATAACACACAGGGACCATTGTAATTAATGAGATACTACCCAGGGACCTCAGTAAATAATGAGATAATACCCAGGGGCCATTGTAGATACGGATATACCACTCAGGGACCACTGTAAATAATGCTATACTACCCAGGGACCACTGTAAATAATGATATACTACCCAGAGACCACTGTAAATAATGATATTCTCCCCAGGGACACTGTAAGTAATGAGATAATACCCAGGGACCATTGTAGATACTGATATAACACACAGGGACCATTGTAAATAATGAGATACTACCCAGGGACCACTGTAAATAATGATATTCTAACCAGGGACCACTGCAGATAATGATATACTATCCAGGGACGACTGGAAATAATGATATTCTACCCAGGGACCACTGTAAATAATGGATTACTATCCAGTGACCACTGTAAATGATGATACCTACCCAAGGCCACTGTAAATAATGGTATACTATCCAGGGACGACTGTAAATAATGATTTATTAACCAGGGACCACTGTATATAATGTTATTCTACCCAGGGACCGCTGTGCATAATGATATACTACACAGGGACCACTGTAAATAACGATATGCTTCCCAGGGACCACTGTAAAGAATGAGATACTACTCAGGGACCCGTGTAAAACATGCTGTACTACCAAAGGACCATTGCAAATGATAATAATCTACCCTGGGATCACTGTAAATAATGATGCACTATCCAAGGACGACTGTAAATAATGATATACTGCCCAGGGACCACTGTAACTAATGAAATACTATCCAGTGGCCACTGTAAATGATGCTACCTCCCCAAGGCCACTGTAAATAATGGTATACAACCCAGGAACCGCTGAAGATAACGATATTCTACCCAGGGACCACTGTAAGTAATGGCATACTACCCAGGAACCACTGTATATAATGATATTCTGCACAGAGACCACTGTAAATAATGAAATACAACCCAGTGACCACTGTAAGTCATGACATACCACCTAGGGACTACTGTAAATAATGATATTCTGCACAGAGGCCACTGTAAATAATGATATACTACCCAGGGACCACTGTCAATAATGATATACTGCGCAGGGACCACTGTATATAAAGATACACTGCCCAGGGACCAATGTAAATAATGATATACTGCCCAGGGACCACTTAAAATAATGATATTCTGCACAGAGACCACTCTAAGTAATGATATACTACCCAGGGACCACTGTCAATAATGATATACTGCCCAGGGACCTCTGTATATAATGATAGACTAGCCCGAGACCACTGTATATAATGATATGCTACCCAGGGACCACTGTCAATAATGATATACAGCCCAGGGACCACTGTCAATAATGATATACTGCCCAGGGACCACTGTATATAATGATATACTAGCCCGAGATCACTGTATATAATGATATACTGCCCAGGGACCACTGTCAATAATGATATACTGCCCAGGGACTACTGTAAATAATGAGATACTGCCCAGGGACCACTGTCAATAATGATATACTGCACAGGGACCACTGTATATAATGATATACTGCCCAGGAACCACTGTAAATAATGATATACTACCCAGGGACCACTGTGTATAATGATATACTAGCCAGAGACCACTGTGTATAATGATATACTAGCCAGAGACCACTGTATATAATGATATACTGCCCAGGGACCACTGTAAATTATTCCCTGGAAAAACAGTAAGAAATGGGGGGAGTTTCTAGAATACGCAAGTCGATTCTACAATGAGGGGCCAGGTGGGAGGCCAGCCCACACTCACACTCAGGCCACTCCCGGGCAGCCCACACACACATTCCAGGCCACTCCCGGCCAGCCCACACACACACTCCAGGACACTCCCGGCCAGCACACACACACACTCCAGGACTCTCCCGGCCAGCCCACACACACACTCCAGGCCACTCCCGGCCAGCCCACACACACACTCCAGGCCAGGCCACACCCGGCCAGCCCACACACACACTCCAGGCCACTCCCGGCCAGCCCACACACACACTCCAGGCCAGGCCACTCCCGGCCATCCCACACACACACTCCAGGCCACACCCGGCCAGCCCACACACACACTCCAGGCCACTCCCGGCCAGCCCACACATACACTCCAGGCCAGGCCACTCCCGGCCATCCCACACACACACTCCAGGCCACTCCCGGCCAGCCCACACACACACTCCAGGCCACTCCCGGCCAGCCCACACACACACACCAGGCCACTCCCGGCCAGCCAACACACACTCCAGGTCACTCCCGGACAGCCCACACACACACTCCAGGCCAGGCCACTCCCGGCAAGTCCACACACACACTCCAGGACACTCCCGGCCAGCCCACACACACACTCCAGGCCACTCCCGGCCAGCCCACACACACACTCCTGGCCACTCCCGGCCAGCCCACACACACACTCCAGGCTACTCCCGGCTAGCCCACACACACACTCCACGCCACTCCCGGCCAGCCTACACACACACTCCAGGCCACTCCCGGCCAGCCCACAAACACACTTCAAGCCACTCCCGGCCAGCCCACACACACACTCCAGGTCACTCCCGACCAGCCCACACACACACTCCAGGCCACTCCCGGCCAGCCCACACACAGACCCCAGGCCACTCCCGGCAAGCCCACACACACACTCCAGGCCACTCCCGGCCAGCCCACACCCACACTCCAGGCCACTCCCGGCCAGCCCAATCACACACTCCAGGCCACTCCCGGCCAGCCCACACACACACTCCAATCCACTCCCGGCCAGTCCACACACACACTCCCGGCCACTCCCAGCCAGCCCACACACACTCCAGGCCAGCCCACTCCCGGCCAGCCCACACACACACACGAGGCCACTCCCGGCCAGCCCAACCACACACTCCAGGCCAGGCCACTCCCGGGCAGCCCACACACACACTCCAGGCCACTCCCGGCCAGCCCACACACACACTCCAGGCCACTCCCGGCCAGCCCACACACACACTCCAGGCCACTCCCGGCCAGCCCACACACACACTCCAGGCCACTCCCGGCCATCCCAACCACACACTCCAGGCCACTCCCGGGCAGCCCACACACACACTCCAGGCCACTCACGGCCAGCCCACACACACACTGCAGGCCACTCCCGGCCAGCCCACACACACACTCCAGGCCACTCACGGCCAGCCCACACACACACTGCAGGCCACTCCCGGCCAGCCCACACACACACTCCAGGCCACTCCCGGCCAGCCCACACACACAATCCAGGCCACTCCCGGCCAGCCCACACACACACTCCCGGCCACTCCCGGCCAGCCCACACACACACTCCCGTCCACTCCCAGCCAGCCCACACACACACTCCCGTCCACTCACAGCCAGCCCACACACACTCCAGGCCAGCCCACTCCCGGTCATCCCACACACACACCAGGCAAGGCCAATCCCTGCCAGCCCACACTCACACTCCAGGCCAGCCCACACACAGACTCCAGTCTACTCCCGACCAGCCCACACACACACTACAGGCCACTCCCGGCCAGCCCACACACACACTCCAGGTCTCTCCCGGCCAGCCCATACACACACTCCTGGCCACTCCCGGCCAGCCTACACACATTCCAGGTCACTCCCGGCCAGTCCACACACACACTCCAGGCCACTCCCGGCCAGCCCACACACACACTCCAGGCCACTCCCGGCCCAGCCCACACACACACTCCAGGCCACTCCCGGCCAGTCCACACACACACTCCAGGCCACTCCCGGCCAGTCCACACACACACTCCAGGTCACTCCGGCCCAGCCCACACACACACTCCAGGCCACTCCCGGCCAGCCCACACACACACTCCCGGCCACTCCCGGCCACCCACACACACACTCCAGGCCACTCCCGGCCAGCCCACACACACACTCCAGGCCACTCCCGGCCAGCCCACACACACTCTCCAGGCCACTCCCGCGCAGCCCACACACACACTCCAGGCCACTCCCGGCCAGCCCACACACACACTCCAGGCCACTCCCGGCCAGCCCACACACACACTCCAGGCCACTCCCGGGCAGCCCACACACACACTCCAGGCCACACCCGGCCAGCCCACACACATACTCCAGGCCACTCCCGCGCAGCCCACACACACACTCCAGGCCACTGCCGGCCAGCCCACACACACACTCCAGGCCACTGCCGGCCAGCCCACACACACACTCCAGGTCACTCCCGGACATCCCACACACACACTCCAGGCCACTCCCGGCCAGCCCACACACAGATCCCAGGCCACTCCCGGCAAGCCCACACACACACTCCAGGCCACTCCCGGCCAGCCCACACACACACTTCAGGCCACTCCCGGCCAGCCCACACACACACTCCAATCCACTCCCGGCCAGTCCACACACACACTCCCGGCCACTCCCGGGCAGCCCACACACACACTCCAGGCCACTCCCGTCAAGCCCACACACACACTCCAGGCCACTCCCGGCCAGCCCACACACACACTCCAATCCACTCCCGGCCAGTCCACACACACACTCCAGGCCACTCCCAGCCAGCCCACACACACACTCCAGGCCACTCCCGGCCAGCCCACACACACACTCCAGGCCACTCCCGGCCGTCCCAACCACACACTCCAGCCCACTCCCGGCCAGCCCACACACACACTCCAGGCCACTCCCGGGCGGCCCACACACACACTCCCGGCCACTCCCGGGCAGCCCACACACACACTCCAGGCCACTCACGGCCAGCCCACACACACACTGCAGGCCACTCCCGGCCAGCCCACACACACACTCCCGTCCACTCACAGCCAGCCCACACACACTCCAGGCAAGGCCAATCTCAGCCAGCCCACACACACACTCCCTTCCACTCCCGGCCAGCCCACACACACACTCCAGCCCACTCCCGGCCAGCCCACACACAGACTCCAGGCTACTCCCGACCAGCCCACACACACACTCCAGGCCACTCCCGGCCAGCCCACACACACACTCCAGGCCACTCCCGGCCAGCCCACACACACTCCAGACCAGGCCACTCCCGGCCAGCCCACACACACACTCCAGGCCACTCCCGGCCAGCCCACACTCACATTCCAGGCCTCTCCCGGCCAGCCCACACACACACTCCAGGCCACTCCCGGCCAAGCCACACACACACTCCCGGCCAGCCCACACACACACTCCAGGCCAGTCCCGGCCAGCCCACACACACATTCCAGCCACTCCCGGCCAGTCCACACTCACACTCCAGGCCTGCCCACTCCCGGCCATCCCACACACACTCTCCAGGCCACTCCCGGCCAGCCCACACACACACTGCAAACCACTCCCGGCCAGCCCACACACACACTCCAGGCCACTCCCGGCCAGCCCACACACACACTGCAAACCACTCCCGGCCAGCCCACACACACACTCCAGGCCACTCCCGGCCAGCCCACACACACACTGCAAACCACTCCCGGCCAGCCCACACACACACTCCAGGCCAGGCCACACCCGGCCAGCCCACACACACACTCCAGGCCACTCCCGGCCAGCCCACACACACACTCCAGGCCACTCCCGGCCAGCCCACACACACACTCCAGGCCACTCCCGGCCAGCCCACACACACACTCCAGGCCACTCCCGGCCATCCCAACCACACACTCCAGGCCACTCCCGGGCAGCCCACACACACACTCCAGGCCACTCACGGCCAGCCCACACACACACTGCAGGCCACTCCCGGCCAGCCCACACACACACTCCAGGCCACTCACGGCCAGCCCACACACACACTGCAGGCCACTCCCGGCCAGCCCACACACACACACTCCAGGCCACTCCCGGCCAGCCCACACACACACTCCAGGCCACTCCCGGCCAGCCCACACACACAATCCAGGCCACTCCCGGCCAGCCCACACACACACTCCCGGCCACTCCCGGCCAGCCCACACACACACTCCCGTCCACTCCCAGCCAGCCCACACACACACTCCCGTCCACTCACAGCCAGCCCACACACACTCCAGGCCAGCCCACTCCCGGCCATCCCACACACACACCAGGCAAGGCCAATCCCTGCCAGCCCACACTCACATTCCAGGCCAGCCCACACACAGACTCCAGTCTACTCCCGACCAGCCCACACACACACTCCAGGCCACTCCCGGCCAGCCCACACACACACTCCAGGTCTCTCCCGGCCAGCCCATACACACACTCCTGGCCACTCCCGGCCAGCCTACACACATTCCAGGTCACTCCCGGCCAGTCCACACACACACTCCAGGCCACTCCCGGCCAGCCCACACACACACTCCAGGCCACTCCCGGCCCAGCCCACACACACACTCCAGGCCACTCCCGGCCAGTCCACACACACACTCCAGGCCACTCCCGGCCAGTCCACACACACACTCCAGGTCACTCCGGCCCAGCCCACACACACACTCCAGGCCACTCCCGGCCAGCCCACACACACACTCCCGGCCACTCCCGGCCACCCACACACACACTCCAGGCCACTCCCGGCCAGCCCACACACACACTCCAGGCCACTCCCGGCCAGCCCACACACACTCTCCAGGCCACTCCCGCGCAGCCCACACACACACTCCAGGCCACTCCCGGCCAGCCCACACACACACTCCAGGCCACTCCCGGCCAGCCCACACACACACTCCAGGCCACTCCCGGGCAGCCCACACACACACTCCAGGCCACTCCCGTCAAGCCCACACACACACTCCAGGCCACTCCCGGCCAGCCCACACACAGATCCCAGGCCACTCCCGGCAAGCCCACACACACACTCCAGGCCACTCCCGGCCAGCTCACACACACACTCCAGGCCACTCCCGGCCAGCCCACACACACACTCCAATCCACTCCCGGCCAGTCCACACACACACTCCCGGCCACTCCCGGGCAGCCCACACACACACTCCAGGCCACTCCCGTCAAGCCCACACACACACTCCAGGCCACTCCCGGCCAGCCCACACACACACTCCAATCCACTCCCGGCCAGTCCACACACACACTCCAGGCCACTCCCAGCCAGCCCACACACACACTCCAGGCCACTCCCGGCCAGCCCACACACACACTCCAGGCCACTCCCGGCCGTCCCAACCACACACTCCAGCCCACTCCCGGCCAGCCCACACACACACTCCAGGCCACTCCCGGGCAGCCCACACACACACTCCCGGCCACTCCCGGGCAGCCCACACACACACTCCAGGCCACTCACGGCCAGCCCACACACACACTGCAGGCCACTCCCGGCCAGCCCACACACACACTCCCGTCCACTCACAGCCAGCCCACACACACTCCAGGCAAGGCCAATCTCAGCCAGCCCACACACACACTCCCGTCCACTCCCGGCCAGCCCACACACACACTCCAGCCCACTCCCGGCCAGCCCACACACAGACTCCAGGCTACTCCCGACCAGCCCACACACACACTCCAGGCCACTCCCGGCCAGCCCACACACACTCCAGGCCACTCCCGGCCAGCCCACACACACTCCAGACCAGGCCACTCCCGGCCAGCCCACACACACACTCCAGGCCACTCCCGGCCAGCCCACACTCACATTCCAGGCCACTCCCGGCCAGCCCACACACACACTCCAGGCCACTCCCGGCCAAGCCACACACACACTCCCGGCCAGCCCACACACACACTCCAGGCCAGTCCCGGCCAGCCCACACACACATTCCAGCCACTCCCGGCCAGTCCACACTCACACTCCAGGCCTGCCCACTCCCGGCCATCCCACACACACTCTCCAGGCCACTCCCGGCCAGCCCACACACACACTGCAAACCACTCCCGGCCAGCCCACACACACACTCCAGGCCACTCCCGGCCAGCCCACACACACACTGCAAACCACTCCCGGCCAGCCCACACACACACTCCAGGCCACTCCCGGCCAGCCCACACACACACTGCAAACCACTCCCGGCCAGCCCACACACACACTCCAGGCCACTCCCGGCCAGCCCACACACACACTCCCTGCCACTCCCGGCCAGCCCACACACACTCCAGGCCAGGCCACTCCCGGCCAGCCCACACACACACTCCAAGCCACTCCCGGCCATCCCACACACACACTCCCTGCCACTCCCGGCCAGCCCACACACACTCCAGGCCAGGCCACTCCCGGCCAGCCCACACACACACTCCAGGCCACTTCCGGCCAGCCCACACACACACTCCCGGTCACGCCCGGCCATCCCACACACACACTCCAGGCCACTCCCGGCCAGCCCACACACACACTCCAGGCCAGGCCACTCCCGGCCAGCCCACACACACACTCCCGGCCACTCCCGGCCAGCCCACACACACACTCCAGGCCACTCCCGGCCAGCCCACACACACACTCCAGGCCACTCCCGGCCAGCCCACACACACACTCCAGGCCAGGCCACTCCCGGCCAGCCCACACACACACTCCAGGCCACTCACAGCCAGCCCCCACACACACTCCAGGCCACTCCCGGGCAGCCCACACACACACTCCAGGCCACTCCCGGGCAGCCCACACACACACTCCCGGCCAGGCCACTCCCGGCCAGCCCACACACACTCCAGGCCACTCCCGGCCAGCCCACACACACACTACAGGCCACTCCCGGGCAGCCCACACACACACTCCAGGCCACTCCCGGGCAGCCCACACACACACTCCAGGCCACTCCCGGCCAGCCCACACACACACTCTAGGCCACTCCCGGCCAGCCCACACACACACTCCAGGGCACTCCCGGCCAGCCCACACACACACTCCAGGCCACCCCGGGCAGCCCACACACACACTCCAGGCCAGGCCACTCCCGGGCAGCCCACACACACACTCCAGGCCACCCCGGGCAGCCCACACACACACTCCAGGCCACCCCGGGCAGCCCACACACACACTCCAGGCCAGGCCACTCCCGGGCAGCCCACACACACACTCCAGGGCACTCCCGGCCAGCCCACACACACACTCTAGGCCACTCCCGGGTAGCCCAGACACACTCCAGGCTACCGGCCAGCCCACACACACACTCCAGGCCACTCCCGGCCAGCCCACACTCACACGCCAGGCTACTCCCGGCCAGCCCACACACACACTCCAGGCCACTCCCGGCCAGCCCACCCACACACTCCAGGCCACTCCCGGCCAGCCCACACACACACTCCAGGCCACTCCCGGCCAGCCCACACACACACTCCAGGCCACTCCCGGCCAGCCCACACACACACTCCAGGCCACTCCCGGCCAGCCCACACACACACTCCAGGCCACTCCCGGCCAGCCCACACACACACTCCAGGCCACTCCCGGCCAGTCCACACACACACTCCAGGCCACTCCCGGCCAGCCCACACACACTCCAGGCCACTCCCGGCCAGCCCACACACACACTCCAGGCCACTCTCCCCAGCCCACACACACACTCCAGGCCACTCCCGGCCAGCCCACACACACACTCCAGGCCACTCCCGGCCAGCCCACACACACACTCCCGACCAGCCCACACATACACTCCAGGCCACTCCCGACCAGCCCACACACACTCCAGGCCACACCCGGCCAGCCCACACACACACTCCAGGCCACTCCCGGCCAGCCCACACACACACTCCAGTGGATCCCTTTCTGCTCTCTCTCTCTAAACTCCTTCCTAATTTGGAGTCCTCTGTGAAATTGCTCTTTACCTTAAACTGATCTACAGATTACAATTCCAGTTCACTAATCCCACCATTCAACTGAAATCCTCCATCCCTGACAACACTCCATTAAATACCCTTTGTTTTGTCTCCAAGATCCTCACATCCTTTTGTATATTTAGCGGCAGAACAAGAAGCAATTCCTCATCTCTGGTCCTCTCTATATACCTGGTTATAACTCTATAGGCTATTGGCAAAGTATTAGAAAGTGGGATTCAAATACTCAGGTGGTTGTCTCTGACCTGCCCAGTCCAGATGGGCCGAATGGCCTTTCTGTGCTCTGGACCTCGATGACTCTATGATCCTAACATCCTTCTTTTAGGAGTCTCCGCCTCTGTTGATCAAGTTAAATATCTTCTCAGGATTTTCCAATCCTATCACCATGACCTTCCAGTGCAAAGTGTGGACATGTCCCCGCTCCCTTCCTGTACACTTTTTAAACATGTCCCGTTTAGTTTATATTTCCTGTCCTCTGCCCTCCTCCCTAATGCATCACCCCCACGACAGTGATTTAAATTTACTTTCCCCGTGACCCTCCCTTTCACAGATCTGGGAACATGCTGCTGAAGATTGCTGCTACCCTGCTCACTGTGTCATTGCTGAGTGTCTGTCATTTGTGAATGTTGAAATTCTTTCCATTGAAGCCTATCGCAGTGAATTGTATCTTGAAGAGCAATTGTCCTCATGTGGACCCCGAGTGAACATCAGTGTCTCCTCCCCTCCTGTCTGAATAACTATCATTCACCGCTTCTCTCTGCTTTCTGTTTCTTAGCCAATATCACCTTCTCACTGTCACAGACCCTTTAATCCACGGCTTTGGGACTCGAGAACATCTCTAATAAATGACATTTGATCACAATATGTCCCAGTACATAAATCCATATCAGTTCCCTCATTAATCCTCCAGTTATTTTGAAATATAACTGCAATAACAACATGCGATGTGATTTCCCACGAATATCGCCGTGTTTCTGGTCACATAACACCATTTCCTCGCGAAGGAGCAATATTCCTGTTGCCCAGTCTGCCCTCCAGAAATGTCCTGGTGACTAACATTATACTGACTGCTCTGTCACTCCAGGGTTTATCCCTCTCTCTCCTTGTATAAACAGGATGGGACAGTGAAAATGCCCCAGTCCCCTGGAACCACTCAGGTATCAATGAGGATTGAGTATCAGGGTCAGTGTGTCCACTATTTCCACACTCCATCCCTCAGTCACTGTCACACAACCAATCCAGACCCGGCTAATCTTCTATTTCATTGTGATAGAAAAAGTATTGGATTGAAAGGGGTTAACTGAGCCTGTTTGTTTAGTGACTGTGATTAATGTCAGTCTCTATGGATCTAACCGTGTCACTGGAGGGTTTGTCTCTGTATTAATAAGCGATTCCTTTCATTGTGTTATCCCAAACTGTCAGCGGGAGCGTCAATTCCAACACTGGCAGAGATCAGCGGCTCCAGAGAGACCGAGAGGAGGGAGCAGAATCTGGGAACTACCCACAGGAACGTTACAGCAATGGATCAGAATCTGGGAACTATCCACAGGAACGTTACAGCAATGGATCAGAATCTGGGAACTACCCACAGGAACGTCACAGCAATGGATCAGAATCCGGGAACTATCCACAGGAACGTTACAGCAATGGATCAGAATCTGGGAACTACCCACAGGAACGTCACAGCAATGGATCAGAATCTGGGAACTACCCACAGGAACGTTACAGCAATGGATCAGAATCTGGGATCTAACCACAGGAACGTTACAGCAATGGATCAGAATCTGGGAACTACCCACAGGAACGTTACAGCAATGGACAGGAGTTTATCCTGGGGTATTTACTTTGTGTCTGACCAGTCTTTACCATTGCGGATCTACGGCGCACTGCTGATAATTCAAGCGGGGTACTATCCCCTCCTGGCTGTTGTCGGTGTCCCTGGTAAGTCTCCCTGTCCAGTTATTTATTGTATAAACCACTTTAAGTGTATTATTGCTCTGGTCATTTGCATCTTGGAAAGATTGAATCCACGTTCTGCAGTTCAGAAGTTTGTAAGTTTTCAGGTCCAGGAGCAGAATGAGGCTATTTGGCCCCTCGCATCTGCTCCGTCATTCGGTCTTGGCTGATCTCATCCTCGGCTTAACGCCGCCGCCCTGCCCATTATCCAAACTTCTCAACCCATTCCCAATTCAAAATCTATATAACTGCTCCTTAAATGTACTCACTGTCCCAGCATGCCCCGCACTCTGGATAGCGAATTCCAAGATTCACATCCCATTGGGAGAAGTAGTTTCTCCTCAGCTCTGATTCCCATTTGCTGCCTGTTATCCTGAGATTCTGACCTCTCGTTCCAGAACGCCCCACAAGAGGAAGCATCCGCTCCACTTCCACTTCACCCACACCTTTTATAATCTTATAAACCACAATTAGATCTCTACTCCTTCTTAACAACTCTCTTGAAAAGACAAAGCCCTCATCTCTGCGGTCAGTCTAGTCAACCTCCTCTGAACTGCCTCTAAAGCCCCTACATCTTTCCTCAAATCAGGGGCCAGAACTGTGCAATACTCCAGGTGCGGTCTGACCAACATCTGGAATAGTGGGAATAACACTTCCTTACCTTGAAGCTCTGTGCCTTTAGCTATAAATATCAATATCGATTCCAGTCACTGAGGTCATTCCCTATCCAGTGGCTCCACTCGCTCTCTGGTTAATATCGGAGGCTGTTCACAATCCCTGCTCTCCCTTTGACAGTAAAGTTATTATCGCCAGGCGCTCTCTCCATTCCCAATACTGCTCACTTGCCATCGCCACCTCTGCTTCATCTCTGCTGCAGAATAAATCATCATCTGTGTCTTTGTTAGATCCACACTCGACTACTCCAATGAAATTCTGTCACACAATTTCTGATACAAATCTTCATGAAGCGCAGCTCATCTCCAACTCTGCTGCCATATCCTAACCCTCACCCAATCCCAGTCACCTATCATCCCTGTGCTCACTGCTGTAGATTGGTTCCCAGTCTGGGTCCGAACCCTCACCCAATCCCAGTCACCTGTCATCCCTGTGCTCACTGCTGTAGATTGGTTCCCAGTCTGGGTCCTAACCCTCACCCAATCCCAGTCACCTATCATCCCTGTGCTCACTGCTGTAGATTGGTTCACAGTCTGGTAGCATCCCACTATCTGAATTCTCTTTCAGTGATTGAAATTCTCCACAGTCTCACTCAATCAAATTAGACCAAGCCCATGTCCATTTTCAATGAATGTGGAAATGAGTTATTTTTCATTACTTTTACAATTCTGTTATTGGGAGGTGAGTGAAGAGGCTGAGAATGGATTTCTGCAGGTAGTGTTATTGGGAAGTGAGTGGAGATGCTGAGGATGGGTTTCTGCAGGTTGTGTTATTGGGAGGTGAGTGGAGATGCTGAGGATGGGTTTCTGCAGGTTGTGTTATTGGGAGGTGAGTGGAGATGCTGAGGATGAGTTTCTGCAGGTTGTGTTATTGGGAGGTGAGTGGAGATGCTGAGGATGGGTTTCTGCAGGTTGTGTTATTGGGAAGTGAGTGGAGATGCTGAGGATGGGTTTCTGCAGGTTGTGTTATTGGGAGGTGAGTGGAGATGCTGAGGATGGGTTTCTGCAGGTTGTGTTACTGGAAGGTGAGTGAAGATGCTGAGGATGGGTTTCTGCAGGTTGTTTTATTGGGAGGTGAGTGAAGATGCTGAGGATGGGTTTCTGCAGTTTGTGTTATTGGGAGGTGAGTGGAGATGCTGAGGATGGGTTTCTGCAGGTTGTGTTATTGGACGGTGAGTGGAGATGCTGAGGATGGGTTTCTGCAGGTTGTGTTATTGGGAGTTGAGTGAAGAATCTGAGGATGGGTTTCTGCAGGTTGTGTTATTGGGAGGTTAGTGAAGATGCTGAGGATGGGGTTCTGCAGGTTGTGTTATTGGAAGGTGAGTGAAGATGCTGAGGATGGGTTTCTGCAGGTTGTGTTCTTGCGAGGTTAGGGAAGATGCTGCGGATGGGTTTCTACAGGTTGTGTTATTGGAAGGTTAGTGAAGATGCTGAGGATGGGTTTCTACAGATTGCGTTATTGGGATGCGAGTGAAGATGCTGAGGATGGGGTTCTGCAGGTTGTGTTATTGGAAGGTTAGGAGAGATGCTGAGGATGGTTTCCACAGGTTGTGTTATTGGAAGGTTAGGGAAGATGCTGAGGATGGGTTTCTGCAGATTGTGTTATTGGGAGGTGAGTGGAGATGCTGAGGATTTGTTTCTGCAGGTTGTGTTATTGGGAGGTGAGTGGAGATACTGAGGATGGGTTCCTGCAGGTTGTGTTATTGGAAGTTTAGTGAAGATGCTGAGGATGGGATTCTGCAGGTTGTGTTATTGGGAGGTGAGTGGAGATGCTGAGGATGGGTTTCTGCAGGTTGTGTTATTGGGAGGTGAGTGGAGATGCTGAGGATGGGTTTCTGCCGGTTGTGTTGTTGGAAGGTTCGGGAAGATGCTGAGGATGGTTTGCTGCAGGTTGTGTTATTGGGAGGTGAGTGGAGATACTGAGGATGGGTTTCTGCAGGTTGTGTTATTGGGAGGTGAGTAGAGATGCTGAGGATGGGTTTCTGCAGGTTGTGTTATTGGAAGGTTAGGGGAGATGCTGAGGATGGTTTCTACAGGTTGTGTTATTGGAAGGTTAGGGAAGATGCTGAGGACGGGTTTCTGCAGGTTGTGTTATTGGGAGGTGAGTGGAGATGCTGAGGATTTGTTTCTGCAGGTTGTGTTATTGGGAGGTGAGTGGAGATACTGAGGATGGGTTTCTGCAGGTTGTGTTATTGGAAGTTTAGTGAAGATGCTGAGGATGGGATTCTGCAGGTTGTGGTATTGGGAGGTGAGAGGAAATTCTGAGGACGGGTTTCTGCAGGTTGTGTTATTGGGAGGTGAGTGAAGATGCTGAGGATGCGTTTCTGCAGGTTGTGTTATTGGATGGTTAGGGAAGATGCTGAGGATGGTTTGTTGCAGGTTGTGTTATTGGGAGGTGAGTGGAGATGCTGAGGATGGGTTTCTGCCGGTTGTGTTGTTGGAAGGTTGGGGAAGATGCTGAGGATGGTTTGCTGCAGGTTGTGTTATTGGGAGGTGAGTGGAGATACTGAGGATGGGTTTCTGCAGGTTGTGTTATTGGGAGGTGAGTGGAGATGCTGAGGATAGGTTTCTGCAGGTTGTTTTATTGGGAGGTGAGTGAAGATGCTGAGGATGGGTTTCTGCAGGTTGTGTTATTGGAAGGTTAGTGAAGATGCTGAGGATGGGTTTCTGCAGGTTGTGTTATTGGGAGGTGAGTGGAGATGCTGAGGATGGGTTTCTGCAGGTTGTGTTGTTGGAAGTCTAGTGAAGATGCTGAGGATGAGTTTCTGCAGGTTGTGTTATTTTGAGATGATTGGAGATGCTGAGGATGGGTTTCTGCAGGTTGTGTTATTGGGAGGGGAGTGAAGATGCTGAGGATTGGTTTCTGCAGGTTGTGTTATTGGGAGGGGAGTGAAGATGCTGAGGATGGGTTTCTGCAGGTTGTGTTATTGGGAGGTGAGTGGAGATGCTGAGGATGGGTTTCTGCAGGTTGTGTTATTGGAAGGTGAGTGGAGATGCTGAGGATGGGTTTCTGCAGGTTGTGTTATTGGGAGGTGAGTGGAGATGCTGAGGATGGGTTTCTGCAGGTTATGTTATTGGGAGGTTAGTGGAGTTGCTGAGGATGGGTTTCTGCAGGTTGTGTTATTGGGAGGTGAGTGGAGATGCTGAGGATGGGTTTCTGCAGGTTGTGTTATTGGGAGGTGAGTGGAGATGCTGAGAATGCGTTTCTGCACGTTGTGTTATTGGGAGGTGAGTAGAGATGCTGCGGATGAGTTTCTGTAGTTTGTGTCATTGGAAGGTGAGTGAAGATGCTGAGGATGTTTTTCTGCAGGTTGTGTTATTGGAAGATTAGGGAAGATGCTGAGGATGGTTTTCTGCAAGTTGTGTTATTGGGACGTGAGTGGAGATGCTGAGGATGGGTTTCTGCAGGTGGTGTTATTGGAAGGTGAGTGAAGATGCTGAGGATGGGTTTCTGCAGGTTGTGTTATTGGAAGGTCAGGGAAGATGCTGAGGATGGTTTTCTGCAGATTGTGTTATTGGAAGTTTAGTGAAGATACTGAGGATGGGTTCTGCAGGTTGTGTTATTGGGAGGTGAGAGGAAATTCTGAGGACGGGTTTCTGCAGGTTGTGTTATTGGGAGGTGAGTGAAGATGCTGAGGATGCGTTTCTGCAGGTTGTGTTATTGGATGGTTAGGGAAGATGCTGAGGATGGTTTGTTGCAGGTTGTGTTATTGGGAGGTGAGTGGAGATGCTGAGGATGGGTTTCTGCCGGTTGTGTTGTTGGAAGGTTGGGGAAGATGCTGAGGATGGTTTGCTGCAGGTTGTGTTATTGGGAGGTGAGTGGAGATACTGAGGATGGGTTTCTGCAGGTTGTGTTATTGGGAGGTGAGTGGAGATGCTGAGGATAGGTTTCTGCAGGTTGTTTTATTGGGAGGTGAGTGAAGATGCTGAGGATAGGTTTCTGCAGGTTGTGTTATTGGAAGGTTAGTGAAGATGCTGAGGATGGGTTTCTGCAGGTTGTGTTATTGGGAGGTGAGTGGAGATGCTGAGGATGGGTTTCTGCAGGTTGTGTTGTTGGAAGTCTAGTGAAGATGCTGAGGATGAGTTTCTGCAGGTTGTGTTATTTTGAGATGATTGGAGATGCTGAGGATGGGTTTCTGCAGGTTGTGTTATTGGGAGGGGAGTGAAGATGCTGAGGATTGGTTTCTGCAGGTTGTGTTATTGGGAGGGGAGTGAAGATGCTGAGGATGGGTTTCTGCAGGTTGTGTTATTGGGAGGTGAGTGGAGATGCTGAGGATGGGTTTCTGCAGGTTGTGTTATTGGAAGGTGAGTGGAGATGCTGAGGATGGGTTTCTGCAGGTTGTGTTATTGGGAGGTGAGTGGAGATGCTGAGGATGGGTTTCTGCAGGTTATGTTATTGGGAGGTTAGTGGAGTTGCTGAGGATGGGTTTCTGCAGGTTGTGTTATTGGGAGGTGAGTGGAGATGCTGAGGATGGGTTTCTGCAGGTTGTGTTATTGGGAGGTGAGTGGAGATGCTGAGAATGCGTTTCTGCAGGTTGTGTTATTGGGAGGTGAGTAGAGATGCTGCGGATGAGTTTCTGTAGTTTGTGTCATTGGAAGGTGAGTGAAGATGCTGAGGATGTTTTTCTGCAGGTTGTGTTATTGGAAGATTAGGGAAGATGCTGAGGATGGTTTTCTGCAAGTTGTGTTATTGGGACGTGAGTGGAGATGCTGAGGATGGGTTTCTGCAGGTGGTGTTATTGGAAGGTGAGTGAAGATGCTGAGGATGGGTTTCTGCAGGTTGTGTTATTGGAAGGTCAGGGAAGATGCTGAGGATGGTTTTCTGCAGATTGTGTTATTGGAAGTTTAGTGAAGATACTGAGGATGGGTTCTGCAGGTTGTGTTATTGGGAGGCGAGTGTAGATGCTGTGGATGGGTTTCTGCAGGTTGTGTTATTGGGAGGTGAGTGAAGATGCTGAGGATGGGTTTCTGCAGATTGTGTTATTGGAAGGTTAGGGAAAATGCTGAGGATGGTTTTTTGCAGATTGTGTTATTGGCAGGTTAGTGAAGATGCTGAGGATGGATTCTGCAGGTTGTGTTACTGGGAGGTGAGTTGAGATGCTGAGGATGGGTTTCTGCAGGTTGTGTTATTGGCAGGTTAGTGAAAATGCTGAGGATGGGTTCTGCAGGTTGTGTTATTGGATGGTGAGTGGAGATGCTGTGGATGCGTTTCTGAAGGTTGTGTTATTGAAAGGTGAGTGGAGATGCTGAGGATGGTTTCTGCAGGTTGTGTTATTGGAAGGTGAGTGAAGATGCTGAGAATGCGTTTCTGCAGGTTGTGTTCTTGGGAGGTGAGTGGAGATGCTGAGGATGGGTTTCTGCAGGTTGTGTTATTGGCAGGTTAGTGAAAATGCTGAGGATGGGTTCTGCAGGTTGTGTTATTGGATGGTGAGTGGAGATGCTGTGGATGCGTTTCTGAAGGTTGTGTTATTGAAAGGTGAGTGGAGATGCTGAAGATGGTTTCTGCAGGTTGTGTTATTGGAAGGTGAGTGAAGATGCTGAGAATGCGTTTCTGCAGGTTGTGTTCTTGGGAGGTGAGTGGAGATGCTGAGGATGGGTTTCTGCAGGTTGTGTTATTGGGAGGTGAGTGGAAATGCTGAGGATGGGTTTCTGCTGGTTGTGTTATTGGGAGGTGAGTGGAGATGCTGAGGATGGGTTTCTGCAGGTTGTGTTATTGGAAGGTTAGTGAAGATTCTGAGGAAGTGTTTCTGCAGGTTGTGTTATTGGGAGGTGAGTGGAGATGCTGAGGATGGGTTTCTGCAGGTTGTGTTATTGTGAGGTGATTGGAGATGCTGAGGATGGGTTTCTGCAGGTTGTGTTATTGGGAGGTGAGTGGAGATGCTGAGGATGGGTTTCTGCAGGTTGTGTTAATGGAATGTGAGTGGAGATGCTGAGGATGGGTTTCTGCAGGTTGTGTTATTGGGAGGTGAGTGGAGATGCTGAGGATGGGTTTCTGCAGGTTGTGTTATTGGAAGGTTAGTGAAGATGCTGTGGATGCGTTTCTGAAGGTTGTGTTATTGAAAGGTGAGTGGAGATGCTGAGGATGGTTTCTGCAGGTTGTGTTATTGGAAGGTGAGTGAAGATGCTGAGAATGCGTTTCTGCAGGTTGTGTTCTTGGGAGGTGAGTGGAGATGCTGAGGATGGGTTTCTGCAGGTTGTGTTATTGGGAGGTGAGTGGAAATGCTGAGGATGGGTTTCTGCTGGTTGTGTTATTGGGAGGTGAGTGGAGATGCTGAGGATGGGTTTCTGCAGGTTGTGTTATTGGAAGGTTAGTGAAGATTCTGAGGAAGTGTTTCTGCAGGTTGTGTTATTGGGAGGTGAGTGGAGATGCTGAGGATGGGTTTCTGCAGGTTGTGTTATTGTGAGGTGATTGGAGATGCTGAGGATGGGTTTCTGCAGGTTGTGTTATTGGGAGGTGAGTGGAGATGCTGAGGATGGGTTTCTGCAGGTTGTGTTAATGGAATGTGAGTGGAGATGCTGAGGATGGGTTTCTGCAGGTTGTGTTATTGGGAGGTGAGTGGAGATGCTGAGGATGGGTTTCTGCAGGTTGTGTTATTGGAAGGTTAGTGAAGATGCTGAGGATGTGTTTCTGCAGGTTGTGTTATTGGGAGGTGATTGAAGATGCTGAGGATGGGTTTCTGCAGGTTGTGTTATTGTGAGGTGATTGGAGATGCTGAGGATGGATTTCTGCAGGTTGTGTTATTGGGAGGTGAGTGGAGATTCTGAGGATGGGTTTCTGCATGTTGTGTTATTGGCAGGTGAGTGAAGATGCTGAGGATGGGTTTCTGCAGATTGTGGTATTGGGAGGTGAGTGAAGATGCTGAGGATGTGTTTCTGCAGGTTGAGTTACTGGGAGGTGAGTGAAGATGCTGAGGATGGTTTTCTGCAGATTGTGTTATTGGAAGGTTAGGGAAAATGCTGAGGATGGTTTTCTGCAGGTTGTGTTATTGGGAAGTGAGAGGAGATGCTGAGGATGGGTTCTGCAGGTTGTGTTATTGGGAGGTGAGTGGAGATGCTGAGGATGTGTTTCTGCAGGTTGTGTTCTTGGAAGGTTAGGGAAGATGCTGAGGATGGTTTTCTGCAGATTGTGTTATTAGAAGGTTATTGAAGATTCTGAGGATGGGTTCTGCAGGTTGTGTTATTGGGAGGTGAGTTGAGATGCTGAGGATGGGTTTCTGCAGGTTTTGTTATTGGAAGGTTAGTGAAGATGCTGAGGATGGGTTTCTGCAGATTGTGTCATTGGGAGGTTAGGGAAGATGCTGAGGATGGTTTTCTGCAGATTGTGTTATTAGAAGGTTATTGAAGATTCTGAGGATGGGTTTTCTGCAGTTTGTGTTATTGGGAGGTGAGTGAAGATGCTGAGGATGGGTTTCTGCAGGTTTTGTTATTGGAAGATGAGTGGAGATGCTGAGGATGGTTTTCTGCAGATTGTGTTATTAGAAGGTTATTGAAGATTCTGAGGATGGGTTTTCTGCAGTTTGTGTTATTGGGAGGTGAGTGAAGATGCTGAGGATGGGTTTCTGCAGGTTGTGTTATTGGAAGGTTAGTGAAGATGCTGAGGATGGTTTTCTGCAGATTGTGTTATTAGAAGGTTATTGAAGATTCTGAGGATGGGTTTTCTGCAGTTTGTGTTATTGGGAGGTGAGTGAAGATGCTGTGGATTGGTTTCTGCAGGTTGTGTTATATGGAGGTGAGTGGAGATGCTGTGGATTGGTTTCTGCAGGTTGTGTTATTGGAAGGTGAGTGGAGATGCTGAGGACGGGTTTCTGCAGGTTGTGTCATTGGAAGGTCAGTGGAGATGGTGAGAATGGGGTTCTGCAGGTTGTGTTTTTGGGAGGTGAGTGAAGATGCTGAGGATGGGTTTCGGCAGGTTGTGTTATTGGGAGATGAGTGGAGATGCTGAGGATGGGTTTCTGCAGGTTGTGTTATTGGGAGATGAGTGGAGATGCTGAGGATGGGTTTCTGCAGGTTTGTGTTATTGGGAGGTGAGCGGAGATGCTGAGGATGGGTTTCTGCGGATTGTGTTATTGGGAGGTGAGTGGAGATGCTGAGGATGGGTTTCTGCGGGTTGTGTTATTGGGAGGTGAGTGGAGATGCTGAGGATGGGTTTCTGCAGGTTGTGTTATTGGGAGGTGAGTGAAGATGCCGAGAATGCGTTTTTGCAAGTTGTGTTCTTGGGAGGTGAGTTGAGATGCTGAGGATGGGTTTCTGCAGGTTGTGTTATTGGAAGGTTAGTGAAGATGCTGAGGATGGATTTCTGCAGGTTGTGTTATTGGAAGGTGAGTGAAGATGCTGAGGATGGGTTTCTGCAGGTTGTGTTATTGGGAGGTGAGTGGAGATGCTGAGGATGGGTTTCTGCAGGTTCTGTTATTGGAATGTGAGTGGAGATGCTGAGGATGGGTTTCTGCAGGTTGTGTTATTGGGAGGTTAGTGGAGATGCTGAGGATGGGTTTCTGCAGGTCGTGTTATTGGGAAGTAAGTGGAGATGCAGAGGATGGGTTTCTGCAGGTCGTTATTGGGACGTAAGTGGAGATGCTGAGGATGGGTTTCTGCAGGTCGTGTTATTGGGAGGTGATGGAGATGCTGAGGATGGGTTTCTGCAGGTTGTGTTATTGGGAGGTGAGAGCAGATGTTGAGGATCGGTTGCTGCTGTTTGTGTTATTGGAAGGATAGTGGCGATGCGGAGGATGGGTTTCTGCAGGTCGTGTTATTGGAAGGTTAGTGAAGATGCTCAGGATGGGTTTCTGCAGGTTGTGTTATTGGGAGGCGAGTGGAGATGCTCAGGATGGGTTTCTGCAGGTTGTGTTATTGGGAGGTGAGTGGAGATGTTGAGGATGAATTTCTGCAGGTTTTGTTATTGGGAGGTGAGTGACGATGCTGAGGATGGATTTCTGCAGGTTGTGTTATTGGGAGGAGAGTGAAGATGCTGAGAATGCGTTTCTGCAGGTTGTGTTATTGGAAGGTGAGTGACGATGCTGAGGATTGTTTTCTGCAGGTTGTGTTATTTGGAGGTAAGTGGAGATGCACAGGATGGATTCTGCAGGTTGTGTTATTGGGAGGTGAGTGGAGATGCTGAGGATGGGTTTCTGCAGGTTGTGTTATTGGGAGGTGAGTGAAGATGCTGAGGAGGGTTTCTGCAGGTTGTGTTATTGGGAGGTGAGTGACGATGCTGAGGATGGATTTCTGCAGGTTGTGTTATTGGGAGGTGAGTGAAGATGCTGAGAATTGTTTTCTGTAGGTTGTGTTTTTGGGAGGTAAGTGGAGATGCACAGGATGGATTCTGCAGGTTGTGTTATTGGAAGGTTATTGAAGATGCTGAGGAGGGTTTCTGCAGGTTGTGTTATTGGGAGGTGAGTGACGATGCTGAGGATGGATTTCTGCAGGTTGTGTTATTGGGAGGTGACTGAAGATGCTGAGAATGCGTTTCTGCAGGTTGTGTTATTGGAAGGTTAGTGAAGATTCTGAGGATGGGTTCTGCAGGTTGTGTTACTGGGAGGTGAGTTGAGATGCTGAGGATGGGTTTCTGCAGGTTGTGTTATTGGAAGGTTAGTGAGGATGCGGAGAATGGGTTTCTGCAGGTTGTGTTTTTGGGAGGTGAGTGAAGATGCTGAGAATGGGTTTCTGCAGGTTGTGTTATTGGGTGTTGAGTCGAGATGTTGAGGATCGGTTTCTGCTGTTTGTGTTTTGGAAGGATAGCGGAGATGAGGAGGATGGGTTTCTGCAGGTTGTGTGATTGGGAGGTGAATGGAGATGCTGAGGATGGTTTCTGCAGGTTGTGTTATTGGGAGGTGAGTGGAGGTGCTGAGGATGGTTTTCTGCAGGTCGTGTTATTGGAAGGTGACTGGGGATGCTGAGGATGGGTTTCCGCAGGTTGTGTTATTGGGAGGGGAGTGGAGATGCTGAGGATGGGTTTCTGCAGGTTGTGTTATTGGAAGGTGAGTGAAGATGCTGAGGATGGGTTTCTGCAGGTTGTGTTATTGGAAGGTTAGTGAAGATGCTCAGGATGTGTTTCTGCAGGTTGTGTTATTCGGAGGTGAGTGAAGATGCTGAGGATGGGTTTCTGAAGGTTGTGTCATTGGAAGGTCAGTAGAGATGCTGAGGATGGGGTTCTGCAGGTTGTGTTATTGGGAGGTGAGTGGAGATGCTGAGGATGGGTTTCTGCAGGTTGTGTTATTGGGAGTTATGTGGAAATGCTGAGGATGGGTTTCTGCAGGTTGTGTTATTGGAAGAATAGTGAAGATGCTGAGGATGGGTTTCTGCAGGTTGTGTTATTGGGAGGTGAGTGGAGATGCTGAGGATGGGTTTCTGCAGGTTGTGTTATTGGAAGGTTAGGGAAGATGCTGAGGATGGATTTCTGCAGGTTGTCTTATTGGGAGGTGAGTGGAGATGCTGAGGATGGGTATCTGCAGGTTGTGTAATTGGGAGGTGAGTGAAGATGCTGAGGATGGTTTTCTGCAGGTTGTGTTATTGGGAGGTGAGTGGAGATGCGGAGGATGGGTTTCTGCAGGTTGTGTTATTGGGAGGTGAGTGGAGGTGCTGATGATGGGTTTCTGCAGGTTGTGTTACTGGGAGGTTAGAGAAGATGCTGAGGATGGGTTTCTGCAGGTTGTGTTATTGTGAGGTGAGTGGAGATGCTGAGGATGGGTTTCGGCAGGTTGTGTTACTGGGAGGTGAGTGGAGATGCTGAGGATGGGTTTCTGCAAGTTGTGGTATTGGAAGGTTTGTGAAGATGCTGAGGATGGGTTTCTGCAAGATGTGTTATTGGAAGATTTTTGAAGATGCTGAGGATGGGTTTCTGCAGGTTGTGTTATTGGAAGGTTAGTGTAGATGCTGATGATGGGTTTCAGCAGGTTGTGTTATTGGGCGGTTAGGGAAGGTGCTGAGGATGGGTTTCTGCTGGTTGTGTTATTGGGAGATGAGTGGAAATGCTGAGAATGGGTATCTGCAGGTTTTGTTATTGAGAGGTGAGTGGAGATGCTGAGGATGGGTTTCTGCAGGTTCTGTTATTGGGAGGTTAGGGAAGATGCTGAGAATGGGTTTCTGCAGGTTGTGTTATTGGGACGTGAGTGGAGATGCTGAGAATGGATTTCTGTAGGTTGTCTTATTGGGAGGTGAGTGGAGATGCTGAGGATGGGTTTCTGCAGGTTGTGTTTTTGGGAGGTGAGTGAAGATGCTGAGGATGGGTTTCTGCAGTTTGTGTTATTGGGAGGTGTGTGGAGATGATGAGGATGGGTTTCTGCAGGTTGTGTTATTGGGAGGTGAGTGGAGATGATGAGGATGGGTTTCTGCAGGTTGTGTTATTGGAAGGTGAGTGGAGATGCTGAGGAAGGGTTTCTGCAGGTTGTGTTATTGGGAGGCGAGTGGAGATGCTGAGGATGGGATTCTACAGGTTGTGTTATTGGGAGGTGAGTGGAGATGCTGAGGATGGGTTTCTGCAGGTTGTGTTATTGGAAGGTTAGGGAAGATGCTCAGGACGGGTTTATGCAGATTGTGTTATTGGGAGGTGGGTGAAGATGCTGAGGATGGGTTTCTGCAGTTTGTGTTATTGGGAGGTGAGTGGAGTTGCTGAGGATGGGTTTCTGCAGGTCGTGTTATTGGGAGGTGAGTGGAGATGCTGAGGATGGGTTTCTGCAGGTTGTGTTATTGGAAGATGAGTGGAGATGTCGAGGATGGCTTTCTGCAGGTTGTGTTATTGGAAGGTGAGTGGAGATGCTGAGGATGGGTTTCTGCAGGTTGTGTTATTGGAAGATGAGTGAAGATGCTGAGGATGGGTTTCTGCAGGTTGTGTTATTGGAAGGTTAGTGAAGATGCTCAGGATGTGTTTCTGCAGGTTGTGTTATTGAGAGGCGATTGGAGATGCAGAGGATGGGTTTCTGCAGGTCGTGTTATTGGGAGGTGAGTGGAGATGCTGAGGATGGGTTTCTGCAGGTTGTGTTATTGGAAGATGAGTGGAGATGTCGAGGATGGCTTTCTGCAGGTTGTGTTATTGGAAGGTGAGTGGAGATGCTGAGGATGGGTTTCTGCAGGTTGTGTTATTGGAAGATGAGTGAAGATGCTGAGGATGGGTTTCTGCAGGTTGTGGTATTGGAAGGTTTGTGAAGATGCTGAGGATGGGTTTCTGCAAGTTGTGTTATTGGAAGATTTTTGAAGATGCTGAGGATGGGTTTCTGCAGGTTGTGTTATTGGAAGGTTAGTGTAGATGCTGATGATGGGTTTCAGCAGGTTGTGTTATTGGGCGGTTAGGGAAGGTTCTGAGGATGGGTTTTTGCTGGTTGTGTTATTGGGAGATGAGTGGAAATGCTGAGAATGGGTATCTGCAGGTTTTGTTATTGGGAGGTTAGGGAAGATGCTGAGAATGGGTTTCTGCAGGTTGTGTTATTGGGACGTGAGTGGAGATGCTGAGAATGGATTTCTGCAGGTTGTGTTATTGGGAGGTGAGTGGAGATGCTGAGGATGGGTTTCTGCAGGTTGTGTTTTTGGGAGGTGAGTGAAGATGCTGAGGATGGGTTTCTGCAGGTTGTATTATTGGGAGGTGAGTGGAGATGCTGAGGATGGGTTTCTGCAGGTTCTGTTATTGGGAGGTTAGGGAAGATGCTGAGAATGGGTTTCTGCAGGTTGTGTTATTGGGACGTGAGTGGAGATGCTGAGAATGGATTTCTGCAGGTTGTGTTATTGGGAGGTGAATGGAGATGATGAGGATGGGTTTCTGCAGGTTGTGTTATTGGGAGGTGAGTGGAGATGCTGAGGAAGGGTTTCTGCAGGTTGTGTTATTGGGAGGCGAGTGGAGATGCTGAGGATGGGATTCTACAGGTTGTGTTATTGGGAGGTGAGTGGAGATGCTGAGGATGGGTTTCTGCAGGTTGTGTTATTGGGAGGTGAGTGGAGATGCTGAGGATGGGTTTATGCAGATTGTGTTATTGGGAGGTGGGTGAAGATGCTGAGGATGGGTTTCTGCAAGTCGTGTTATTGGGAGGTGAGTGGAGATGCTGAGGATGGGTTTCTGCAGGTTGTGTTATTGGAAGATGAGTGGAGATGTCGAGGATGGCTTTCTGCAGGTTGTGTTATTGGAAGGTGAGTGGAGATGCTGAGGATGGGTTTCTGCAGGTTGTGTTATTGGAAGATGAGTGAAGATGCTGAGGATGGGTTTCTGCAGGTTGTGTTATTGGGAGGTGAGTGGAGATGCTGAGGATGGGTTCCTGCAGGTTGTGTTATTGAGAGGCGAGTGGAGATGCAGAGGATGGGTTTCTGCAGGTAGTGGTATTGGAAGGCTTGTGAAGATGCTGAGGATGGGTTTCTGCAGGTTGTGTTATTGGAAGGTTAGTGTAGATGCTGATGATGGGTTTCAGCAGGTTGTGTTATTGGGCGGTTAGGGAAGGTGCTGAGGATGGGTTTCTGCTGGTTGTGTTATTGGGAGATGAGTGGAAATGCTGAGAATGGGTATCTGCAGGTTTTGTTATTGGGAGGTGAGTGGAGATGCTGAGAATGGGTTTCTGCAGGTTGTGTTATCGGGACGTGAATGGAGATGCTGAGAATGGATTTCTGCAGGTTGTGTTATTGGGAGGTGAGTGAAGATGCTGAGGATGGGTTTCTGCAGGTTGTGTTTTTGGGAGGTGAGTGAAGATGCTGAGGATGCGTTCCTGCAGTTTGTGTTATTGGGAGGTGTGTGGAGATGCTGAGGATAGGTTTCTGCAGGTTATGTTATTGTAAGGAGATGGAGATGCTGAGGATGGGTTTCTGCAGGTTGTGTTATTGGGAGGTGAGTGGAGATGATGAGGATGGGTTTCTGCAGGTTGTGTTATTGGGAGGTGAGTGGAGATGCTGAGGAAGGGTTTCTGCAGGTTGTGTTATTGGGAGGCGAGTGGAGATGCTGAGGATGGGATTCTACAGGTTGTGTTATTGGGAGGTGAGTGGAGATGCTGAGGATGGGTTTCAGCAGGTTATGTTATTGGAAGGTTAGGGAAGATGCTCAGGACGGGTTTATGCAGATTGTGTTATTGGGAGGTGAGTGGAGATGCTGAGGATGGGTTTCTGCAGGTTGTGTTATTGGGAGGTGGGTGAAGATGCTGAGGATGGGTTTCTGCAGGTCGTGTTATTGGGAGGTGAGTGGAGATGCTGAGGATGGGTTTCTGCAGGTTGTGTTATTGGAAGATGAGTGGAGATGTCGAGGATGGCTTTCTGCAGGTTGTGTTATTGGAAGGTGAGTGGAGATGCTGAGGATGGGTTTCTGCAGGTTGTGTTATTGGAAGGTGAGTGAAGATGCTGAGGATGGGTTTCTGCAGGTTGTGTTATTGGAAGGTCAGTAGAGATGCTGAGGATGGGGTTCTGCAGGTTGTGTTATTGGGAGGTGAGTGGAGATGCTGAGGATGTGTTTCTGCAGGTTGTGTTATTGGGAGGTGAGTGAAGATGCTGAGAATGGGTTTCTGCAGGTTGTGTAATTGGGAGTTATGTGGAAATGCTGAGGATGGATTTCTGCAGGTTGTGTTATTGGAAGAATAGTGAAGATGCTGAGGATGGGTTTCTGCAGGTTGTGTTATTGGAAGGTTAGGGAAGATGCTGAGGATGGATTTCTGCAGGTTGTGTTATTGGGAGGTGAGTGAAGATGCTGAGGACGGGTTTCTGCTGGTTGTGTTATTGGGAGGTGAGTGGAGATGCTGAGGATGGGTTTCTGCAGGTTGTGTAATTGGGAGGGGAGTGAAGATGCTGAGGATGGTTTTCTGCAGGTTGTGTTATTGGGAGGTGAGTGGAGATGCGGAGGATGGGTTTCTGCAGGTTGTGTTATTGGGAGGTGAGTGGAGGTGCTGATGATGGGTTTCTGCAGGTTGTGTTACTGGGAGGTTAGAGAAGATGCTGGGTTTCTGCAGGTTGTGTTATTGGGAGGTGAGTGAAGATGCTGAGAATGGGTTTCTGCAGGTTGTGTTATTGGGAGGTGAGTGGAGATGCTGAGGATGGGTTTCTGCAGGTTGTGTTATTAGGAGGTGAGTGGAGATGCTGAGGATGGGCTTCTGCAGGTGGAGATAATGAGGATGGGTTTCTGCAGGTTGTGTTATTGGAAGGTGAGTGAAGATTCTGAGGATGGGTTTCTGCAGGTTGTGTTATTAGGAGGTGAGTGGAGATTCTGAGAATGGGTTTCTGCCGGTTGTGCTATTGGGAGCTGAGTGGAGATGCTGAGGATGGGTTTCTGCAGGTTGTGTTATTGGGTGGTGAGTGGAGATGCTGAGGATGTGATTCTGCAGGTTGTGTTATTCGGAGGTGTGTGAAGATGCTGAGGATGGGTTTCTGCATGTTGTGTTATTGGAAGGTGAGTGAAGATGCTGAGGATGGGTTTCTGCAGATTGTGTAATTGGGAGATGAGTGGAGATGCTGAGGATGGGTTTCTGCAGGTTGTGTTATTGGGAGATGAGTGACGATTCTGAGGATGGGTTTCTGCAGGTTGTGTTATTGGGAGGTGAGTGAAGATGCTGAGGATGCGTTTCTGCAGGTTGTGTTCTTGGGAGGTGAGTGAAGATGCTGAGGATGTGTTTCTGCAGGTTGTGTTATTGGAAGGTCAGTAGAGATGCTGAGAATGGGATTCTGCAGGTTGTGTAATTGGGAGATGAGTGGAGATGCTGAGGATGGGTTTCTGCAGGTTGTGTTATTGGGAGATGAGTGACGATTCTGAGGATGGGTTTCTGCAGGTTGTGTTATTGGGAGGTGAGTGAAGATGCTGAGGATTGGTTTCTGCAGGTTGTGTTCTTGGGAGGTGAGTGAAGATGCTGAGGATGTGTTTCTGCAGGTTGTGTTATTGGAAGGTGAGTGGAGTTGCTGAGGATGGGTTTCTGCAGGTTGTGTTATGGGAAGGTGAGTGAAGATGCTGAGGATGGGTTTCTGCAGGTTGTGTTATTGGGAGGTGAGTGAAGATGCTGAGGATGGGATTCTGCAGGTTGTGTTATTGGGAGGTGAGTGAAGATGCTGAGGATGGGTTTCTGCAGGTTGTGGTATTGTGAGGTGAGTGAAGATGCTGAGGATGGGTTTCTGCAGGTTATGTTATTGGGAGGTGAGTGGAGATGCTGAGGATGGGTTTCTGCAGGTTGTGGTATTGGGAGGTTAGTGGAGATGCTGAGGATGGATTTCTGTAGGTTGTGTTATTGGAATGTGAGTGAAGATGCTGAGGATGGGTTTCTGCAGGTTGTGTTATTGGGAGGTGAGTGAAGATGCTGAGGATGGTTTCCTGCAGGTTGTGTTATTGGGAGGTTAGTGAAGATGCTGATGATGTGTTTCTGCAGGTTGTGTTATTGGGAGGTGAGTGAAGATGCTGAGGATGGGTTTCTGCAGGTTGTGTTATTGGAAGGTGAGTGGAGATGCTGAGGATGGGTTTCTGCAGGTTGTGTTATTGGGAGGTTAGTGAAGATGCTGAGAATGGGTTTCTGCAGGTTGTGTTATTGGAAGGTGAGTGGAGATGCTGAGGATGGGTTTCTGCAGGTTGTGTTATTGGGAGGTGAGTGAAGATGCTGAGAATGGGTTTCTGCAGGTTTTGTTATTGGGAGGTTAGTGAAGATGCTGAGAATGGATTTCTGCAGGTTGTGTTATTGGAAGGTGGGTAGAGATGCTGAGGATGGGTTTCTGCAGGTTGTGTTATTGGGAGGTGAGTGAAGATGCTGAGAATGGGTTTCTGCAGGTTGTGTTATTGGGACGTTAGGGAAGATGCTGAGGATTGCTTTCTGCTGGTTGTGTTATTGGGACGTAAGTGGAAATGCTGAGGATGGGTTTCTGCAGGTTGTGTTATTGGAAGGATAGTGGAGATGCTGAGGATGGGTTTCTGCAGGTTGTGTTATTGGGAGGTGAGTGAAGATGCTGAGAATGGGTTTCTGCAGGTTGAGTTATTGGAAGGATAGTGGAGATGCGGAGGATGGGTTTCTGCAGGTTGTGTTATTGGGAGGTGAGTGCAGGTGCTGAGGATGGGTTTCTGCAGGTCGTGTCATTGGAAGGTTAGTGAATATGTTGTGGATGGGTTTCTGCAGGTTGTGTTATTGGAAGATTAGTTAAGGTGCTGAGGATGGGTTCTGCAGGTTGTGTTATTGGAAAGTGAGTGGAGATGCTGAGGATGGGTTTCTGCAGGTTGTGTTATTGGGAGGTGAGTGGAGATGCTGAGGATGGGTTTCTGCAGGTTGTGTTATTGGAAGATTTGTGAAGATGCTGAGGATGGGTTTCTGCAGGTTGTGTTATTGGAAGGTTAGTGAAGATGCTGAGGATGGGATTCTGCAGGTTGTGTTATTGGGAGGTGAGTGGAGATGCTGTGGATGGGTTTCTGCAGTTTGTGTTATTGGGAGGTGAGTGGAGATGCTGAGGATAGGATTCTGCAGGTTGTGTTATTGGGAGGTTAGTGAAGATGTTGGGGATGGGTTTCTGCAGGTTGTGTTATTGGGAGGTGAGTGAAGATGCTGAGGATGGGTTTCTGCAGTTTGTGTTATTGGAAGGTGAGTGAAGACGCTGAGGATGGGTTTCTGCAGGTTGTGTTATTGGAAGGTGAGTGGAGATGCTGAGGATGGGTTTCTGCAGGTTGTGTTATTGGGAGGTTAGTGAAGATGCTGAGAATGGGTTTCTGCAGGTTGTGTTATTGGAAGGTGAGTGGAGATGCTGAGGATGGGTTTCTGCAGGTTGTGTTTATTGGGAGGTGAGTGAAGATGCTGAGAATGGGTTTCTGAAGGTTGTGTTATTGGGAGGTTAGTGAAGATGCTGAGAATGGATTTCTGCAGGTTGTGTTATTGGAAGGTGGGTGGAGATGCTGAGGATGGGTTTCTGCAGGTTGTGTTATTGGGAGGTGAGTGAAGATGCTGAGAATGGGTTTCTGCAGGTTGTGTTATTGGGAGGTTAGGGAAGATGCTGAGGATGGGTTTCTGCAGGTTGTGTTATTGGGACGTAAGTGGAAATGCTGAGGATGGGTTTCTGCAGGTTGTGTTATTGGGAGGTTAGTGGAGATGCTGAGGATGGGTTTCTGCAGGTTGTGTTATTGGGAGGTGAGTGAAGATACTGAGAATGGGTTTCTGCAGGTTGAGTTATTGGAAGGATAGTGGAGATGCGGAGGATGGGTTTCTGCAGGTTGTGTTATTGGAATGTGAGTGCAGGTGCTGAGGATGGGTTTCTGCAGGTCGTGTTATTGGAAGGTTAGTGAATATGTTGTGGATGGGTTTCTGCAGGTTGTGTTATTGGAAGATTATTTAAGGTGCTGAGGATGGGTTCTGCAGGTTGTGTTATTGGAAAGTGAGTGGAGATGCTGAGGATGGGTTTCTGCAGGTTGTGTTATTGGGAGGTGAGTGGAGATGCTGCGGATGGGTTTCTGCAGGTTGTGTTATTGGAAGATTTGTGAAGATTCTGAGGATGGGTTTCTGCAGGTTGTGTTATTGGAAGGTGAGTGGAGATGCTGAGGATGGGTTTCTGCAGGTTGTGTTATTGGGAGGTGAGTGAAGATGCTGAGAATGGGTTTCTGCAGGTTGTGTTATTGGGAGGTTAGTGAAGATGCTGAGAATTGATTTCTGCAGGTTGTGTTATTGGAAGGTGGGTGGAGATGCTGAGGATGGGTTTCTGCAGGTTGTGTAATTGGGAGGTGAGTGAAGATGCTGAGAATGGGTTTCTGCAGGTTGTGTTATTGGGAGGTGAGTGGAGATGCTGAGGATAGGATTTTGCAGGTTGTGTTATTGGGAGGTTAGTGAAGATGTTGGGGATGGGTTTCTGCAGGTTGTGTTATTGGGAGGTGAGTGAAGATGCTGAGGATGGGTTTCTGCAGTTTGTGTTATTGGAAGGTGAGTGAAGATGCTGAGGATGGGTTTCTGCAGGTTGTGTTATTGGGAGGTGAGTGGAGATGCTGTGGATGGGTTTCAGCAGTTTGTGTTATTGGGAGGTGATTGGAGATGCTGAGGATGGGTTTCTGCAGGTTGTGTTATTGGAAGTTGAGTGGAGATGCTGAGGATGGGTTTCTGCAGGTTGTGTTATTGGGGGGTGAGTGGAGATGCTGAGGATGGGTTTCTGCAGGTTGTGTTATTGGGAGATGAGTGGAGATGCTGAGGATAGGATTCTGCAGGTTGTGTTATTGGGAGGTTAGTGAAGATGTTGGGGATGGGTTTCTGCAGGTTGTTTTATTGGGAGGTGAGTGAAGATGCTGAGGATGGGTTTCTCCAGTTTGTGTTATTGGAAGGTGAGTGAAGATGCTGAGGATGGGTTTCTGCAGGTCGTGTTATTGGAAGGTTAGTGAATATGTTGTGGATGGGTTTCTGCAGGTTGTGTTATTGGAAGATTAGTTAAGGTGCTGAGGATGGGTTCTGCAGGTTGTGTTATTGGAAAGTGAGTGGAGATGCTGAGGATGGGTTTCTGCAGGTTGTGTTATTGGGAGGTGAGTGGAGATGCTGAGGATGGGTTTCTGCAGGTTGTGTTATTGGAAGATTTGTGAAGATGCTGAGGATGGGTTTCTGCAGGTTGTGTTATTGGAAGGTTAGTGAAGATGCTGAGGATGGGATTCTGCAGGTTGTGTTATTGGGAGGTGAGTGGAGATGCTGTGGATGGGTTTCTGCAGTTTGTGTTATTGGGAGGTGAGTGGAGATGCTGAGGATAGGATTCTGCAGGTTGTGTTATTGGGAGGTTAGTGAAGATGTTGGGGATGGGTTTCTGCAGGTTGTGTTATTGGGAGGTGAGTGAAGATGCTGAGGATGGGTTTCTGCAGTTTGTGTTATTGGAAGGTGAGTGAAGATGCTGAGGATGGGTTTCTGCAGGTTGTGTTATTGGAAGGTGAGTGGAGATACTGAGGATGGGTTTCTGCAGGTTGTGTTATTGGGAGGTGAGTGGAGATGCTGTGGATGGGTTTCAGCAGTTTGTGCTATTGGGAGGTAAGTGGAGATGCTGAGGATGGGTTTCTGCAGGTTGTGTTATTGGGAGGTGAGTGGAGATGCTGAGGATGGGTTTCTGCAGGTTGTGTTATTGGAAGTTGAGTGGAGATGCTGAGGATGGGTTTCTGCAGGTTGTGTTATTGGCGGGTGGGTGGAGATGCAGAGGATGGGTTTCTGCAGGTTGTGTTATTGGGAGATGAGTGGAAATGCTGAGAATGTGTACCTGCAGGTTGTGTTATTGGGAGGTTAGGGAAGATGCTGAGGATGGGTTTCTGCAGGTTGTGTTATTGGGAGGCGAGTGGAGATGCAGAGGATGGGTTTCTGCAGGTTGTGTTATTGGAAGGTTTGTGAAATGCTGAGGATGGGTTTCTGCAGGTTGTGTTATTGGAAGGTTAGTGGAGATGCTGAGCATGGGTTTCTGCAGGTTGTGTTATTGGAAGATTTTTGAAGATGCTGAGGATGGGTTTCTGCAGGTTGTGTTATTGGAAGTTGAGTGGAGATGCTGAGGATGGGTTTCTGCAGGTTGTGTTATTGGGGGGTGAGTGGAGATGCTGAGGATGGGTTTCTGCAGGTTGTGTTATTGGGAGATGAGTGGAGATGCTGAGGATAGGATTCTGCAGGTTGTGTTATTGGGAGGTTAGTGAAGATGTTGGGGATGGGTTTCTGCAGGTCGTGTTATTGGGAGGTGAGTGAAGATGCTGAGGATGGCTTTCTCCAGTTTGTGTTATTGGAAGGTGAGTGAAGATGCTGAGGATGGGTTTCTGCAGGTCGTGTTATTGGAAGGTTAGTGAATATGTTGTGGATGGGTTTCTGCAGGTTGTGTTATTGGAAGATTAGATAAGGTGCTGAGGACGGGTTCTGCAGGTTGTGTTATTGGAAAGTGAGTGGAGATGCTGAGGATGGGTTTCTGCAGGTTGTGTTATTGGGAGGTGAGTGGAGATGCTGAGGATGGGTTTCTGCAGGTTGTGTTATTGGAAGATTTGTGAAGATGCTGAGGATGGGTTTCTGCAGGTTGTGTTATTGGAAGGTTAGTGAAGATGCTGAGGATGGGATTCTGCAGGTTGTGTTATTGGGAGGTGAGTGGAGATGCTGTGGATGGGTTTCTGCAGTTTGTGTTATTGGGAGGTGAGTGGAGATGCTGAGGATAGGATTCTGCAGGTTGTGTTATTGGGAGGTTAGTGAAGATGTTGGGAATGGGTTTCTGCAGGTTGTGTTATTGGGAGGTGAGTGAAGATGCTGAGGATGGGTTTCTGCAGTTTGTGTTATTGGAAGATGAGTGAAGATGCTGAGGATGGGTTTCTGCAGGTTGTGTTATTGGAAGGTGAGTGGATATACTGAGGATGGGTTTCTGCAGGTTGTGTTATTGGGAGGTGAGTGGAGATGCTCTGGATGGGCTTCAGCAGTTTGTGCTATTGGGAGGTGAGTGGAGATGCTGAGGATGGGTTTCTGCAGGTTGTGTTATTGGAAGTTGAGTGGAGATGCTGAGGATGGGTTTCTGCAGGTTGTGTTATTGGGGGGTGGGTGGAAATGCTGAGGATGGGTTTCTGCAGGTTGTGTTATTGGGAGACGAGTGGAAATGCTGAGAATGTGTATCTGCAGGTTGTGTTATTGGGAGGTTAGGGAAGATGCTGAGGATGGGTTTCTGCAGGTTGTGTTATTGGGAGGCGAGTGGAGATGCAGAGGATGGGTTTCTGCAGGTTGTGTTATTGGAAGGTTTGTGAAGATGCTGAGGATGGGTTTCTGCAGGTTGTGTTATTGGAAGGTTAGTGGAGATGCTGAGCATGGTTTTCTGCAGGTTGTGTTATTGGAAGATTTTTGAAGATGCTGAGGATGGGTTTCTGCAGGTTGTGTTATTGGGAGGTTAGTGTAGATGCTGATGATGGGTTTCTGCAGGTTGTGTTATTGGGCGGTTAGGGAAGATGCTGAGGATGGGTTTCTGCAGGTTGTGTTATTGGGAGATGAGTGGAAATGCTGAGAATGGGTATCTGCAGGTTTTGTTATTGAGAGGTGAGTGGAGATGCAGAGGATGGGTTTCTGCAGGTTCTATTATTGGGAGGTTAGGGAAGATGCTGAGAATGGGTTTCTGCAGGTTGTGTTATTGGGACGTGAGTGGAGATGCTGAGGATGGATTTCTGCAGGTTGTGTTATTGGGAGGTGAGTGGAGATGCTGAGGATGGGTTTCTGCAGGTTGTGTTATTGGGAGGTGAGTGAAGATGCTGAGGATGAGTTTCTGCAGGTTGTGTTCTTGGGAGGTGAGTGAAGATGCTGAGGATGTGTTTCTGCAGGTTGTGTTATTGGAAGGTCAGTCGAGATGCTGAGAATGGGATTCTGCAGGTTGTGTAATTGGGAGATGAGTGGAGATGCTGAGGATGGGTTTCTGCAGGTTGTGTTATTGGGAGATGAGTGACGATTCTGAGGATGGGTTTCTGCAGGTTGTGTTATTGGGAGGTGATTGAAGATGCTGAGGATGCGTTTCTGCAGGTTGTGTTCTTGGGAGGTGAGTGAAGATGCTGAGGATGTGTTTCTGCAGGTTGTGTTATTGGAAGGTGAGTGGAGTTGCTGAGGATGGGTTTCTGCAGGTTGTGTTATGGGAAGGTGAGTGAAGATGCTGAGGATGGGTTTCTGCAGGTTGTGTTATTGGGAGGTGAGTGAAGATGCTGAGGATGGGTTTCTGCAGGTTGTGTTATTGGGAGGTGAGTGAAGATGCTGAGGATGGGTTTCTGCAGGTTGTGGTATTGTGAGGTGAGTGAAGATGCTGAGGATGGGTTTCTGCAGGTTGTGTTATTGGGAGGTGAGTGAAGATGCTGAGGATGGGTTTCTGCAGGTTGTGGTATTGTGAGGTGAGTGAAGATGCTGAGGATGGGTTTCTGCAGGTTGTGTTATTGGGAGGTGAGTGGAGTTGCTGAGGATGGGTTTCTGCAGGTTGTGTTATTGGGAGGTGAGTGGAGATGCTGAGGATGGGTTTCTGCAGGTTGTGGTATTGGGAGGTTAGTGGAGATGCTGAGGATGGATTTCTGTAGGTTGTGTTATTGGGACGTAAGTGGAAATGCTGAGGATGGGTTTCTGCAGGTTGTGTTATTGGAAGGTTAGTGGAGATGCTGAGGATGGGTTTCTGCAGGTTGTGTTATTGGGAGGTGAGTGAAGATGCTGAGAATGGGTTTCTGCAGGTTGAGTTATTGGAAGGATAGTGGAGATGCGGAGGATGGGTTTCTGCAGGTTGTGTTATTGGGAGGTGAGTGCAGGTGCTGAGGATGGGTTTCTGCAGGTCGTGTTATTGGAAGGTTAGTGAATATGTTGTGGATGGGTTTCTGCAGGTTGTGTTATTGGAAGATTAGTTAAGGTGCTGAGGATGGGTTCTGCAGGTTGAGTTATTGGAAAGTGAGTGGAGATGCTGAGGATGGGTTTCTGCAGGTTGTGTTATTGGGAGGTGAGTGGAGATGCTGAGGATGGGTTTCTGCAGGTTGTGTTATTGGAAGATTTGTGAAGATGCTGAGGATGGGTTTCTGCAGGTTGTGTTATTGGAAGGTTAGTGAAGATGCTGAGGATGGGATTCTGCAGGTTGTGTTATTGGGAGGTGAGTGGAGATGCTGTGGATGGGTTTCTGCAGTTTGTGTTATTGGGAGGTGAGTGGAGATGCTGAGGATAGGATTCTGCAGGTTGTGTTATTGGGAGGTTAGTGAAGATGTTGGGGATGGGTTTCTGCAGGTTGTGTTATTGGGAGGTGAGTGAAGATGCTGAGGATGGGTTTCTGCAGTTTGTGTTATTGGAAGGTGAGTGAAGACGCTGAGGATGGGTTTCTGCAGGTTGTGTTATTGGAAGGTGAGTGGAGATGCTGAGAGTGGGTTTCTGCAGGTTGTGTTATTGGGAGGTTAGTGAAGATGCTGAGAATGGATTTCTGCAGGTTGTGTTATTGGAAGGTGGGTGGAGATGCTGAGGATGGGTTTCTGCAGGTTGTGTTATTGGGAGGTGAGTGAAGATGCTGAGAATGGGTTTCTGCAGGTTGTGTTATTGGGAGGTTAGGGAAGATGCTGAGGATTGCTTTCTGCAGGTTGTGTTATTGGGACGTAAGTGGAAATGCTGAGGATGTGTTTCTGCAGGTTGTGTTATTGGGAGGTTAGTGGAGATGCTGAGCATGGGTTTCTGCAGGTTGTGTTATTGGGAGGTGAGTGAAGATGCTGAGAATGGGTTTCTGCAGGTTGAGTTATTGGAAGGATAGTGGAGATGCGGAGGATGGGTTTCTGCAGGTTGTGTTATTGGGAGGTGAGTGCAGGTGCTGTGGATGGGTTTCTGCAGGTCGTGTTATTGGAAGGTTAGTGAATATGTTGTGGATGGGTTTCTGCAGATTGTGTTATTGGAAGATTAGTTAAGGTGCTGAGGATGTGTTCTGCAGGTTGTGTTATTGGAAAGTGAGTGGAGATGCTGAGGATGGGTTTCTGCAGGTTGTGTTATTGGGAGGTGAGTGGAGATGCTGAGGATGGGTTTCTGCAGGTTGTGTTATTGGAAGATTTGTGAAGATGCTGAGGATGGGTTTCTGCATGTTGTGTTATTGGAAGGTGAGTGGAGATGCTGAGGATGGGTTTCTGCAGGTTGTGTTATTGGGAGGTGAGTGAAGATGCTGAGAATGGGTTTCTGCAGGTTGTGTTATTGGAAGGTGACTGGAGATACTGAGGATGGGTTTCTGCAGGTTGTGTTATTGGGAGGTGAGTGGAGATGCTGTGGATGGGTTTCAGCAGTTAGTGTTATTGGGATGTGAGTGGAGATGCTGAGGATGGGTTTCTGCAGGTTGTGTGATTGGAAGTTGAGTGGAGATGCTGAGGATGGGTTTCTGCAGGTTGTGTTATTGGGGGGTGAGTGGAGATGCTGAGGATGGGTTTCTGCAGGTTGTGTTATTGGGAGATGAGTGGAGATGCTGAGGATAGGATTCTGCAGGTTGTGTTATTGGGAGGTTAGTGAAGATGTTGGGGATGGGTTTCTGCAGGTTGTGTTATTGGGAGGTGAGTGAAGATGCTGAGGATGGGTTTCTCCAGTTTGTGTTATTGGAAGGTGAGTGAAGATGCTGAGGATGGGTTTCTGCAGGTCGTGTTATTGGAAGGTTAGTGAATATGTTGTGGATGGGTTTCTGCAGGTTGTGTTATTGGAAGATTAGTTAAGGTGCTGAGGATGGGTTCTGCAGGTTGTGTTATTGGAAAGTGAGTGGAGATGCTGAGGATGGGTTTCTGCAGGTTGTGTTATTGGGAGGTGAGTGGAGATGCTGAGGATGGGTTTCTGCAGGTTGTGTTATTGGAAGATTTGTGAAGATGCTGAGGATGGGTTTCTGCAGGTTGTGTTATTGGAAGGTTAGTGAAGATGCGGAGGATGGGATTCTGCAGGTTGTGTTATTGGGAGGTGAGTGGAGATGCTGTGGATGGGTTTCTGCAGTTTGTGTTATTGGGAGGTGAGTGGAGATGCTGAGGATAGGATTCTGCAGGTTGTGTTATTGGGAGGTTAGTGAAGATGTTGGGGATGGGTTTCTGCAGATTGTGTTATTGGGAGGTGAGTGAAGATGCTGAGGATGGGTTTCTGGAGTTTGTGTTATTGGAAGGTGAGTGAAGATGCTGAGGATGGGTTTCTGCAGATTGTGTTATTGGAAGGTGAGTGGAGATACTGAGGATGGGTTTCTGCAGGTTGTGTTATTGGGAGGTGAGTGGAGATGCTGTGGATGGGTTTCAGCAGTTTGTGCTATTGGGAGGTGAGTGGAGATGCTGAGGATGGGTTTCTGCAGGTTGTGTTATTGGACGTTGAGTGGAGATGCTGAGGATGGGTTTCTGCAGGTTGTGTTATTGGGGGGTGGGTGGAGATGCTGAGGATGGGTTTCTGCAGGTTGTGTTATTGGGAGATGAGTGGAAATGCTGAGAATGTGTATCCGCAGGTTGTGTTATTGGGAGGTTAGGGAAGATGCTGAGGATGGGTTTCTGCAGGTTGTGTTATTGGGAGGCGAGTGGAGATGCAGAGGATGGGTTTCTGCAGGTTGAGTTATTGGAAGATTTTTGAAGATGCTGAGGATGGGTTTCAGCAGGTTGTGTTATTGGAAGTTGAGTGGAAATGCTGAGGATGGGTTTCTGCAGGTTGTGTTATTGGGGGGTGAGTGGAGATGCTGAGGATGGGTTTCTGCAGGTTGTGTTACTGGGAGATGAGTGGAGATGCTGAGGATAGGATTCTGCAGGTTGTGTTATTGGGAGGTTAGTGAAGATGATGAGGATGGGTTTCTCCAGTTTGTGTTATTGGAAGGTGAGTGAAGATGCTGAGGATGGGTTTCTCCAGTTTGTGTTATTGGAAGCTGAGTGAAGATGCTGAGGATGGGTTTCTGCAGGTCGTGTTATTGGAAGGTTAGTGAATATGTTGTGGATGGGTTCTGCAGGTTGTGTTATTGGAAAGTGAGTGGAGATGCTGAGGATGGGTTTCTGCAGGTTGTGTTATTGGGAGGTGTGGAGATGCTGAGGATGGGTTTCTGCAGGTTGTGTTATTGGAAGATTTGTGAAGATGCTGAGGATGGCTTTCTGCAGGTTGTGTTATTGGAAGGTTAGTGAAGATGCTGAGGATGGGGTTCTGCAGGTTGTGTTATTGGGAGGTGAGTGGAGATGCTGTGGATGGGTTTCTGCAGTTTGTGTTATTGGGAGGTGAGTGGAGATGCTGAGGATAGGATTCTGCAGGTTGTGTTATTGGGTGGTTAGTGAAGATGTTGGGGATGGGTTTCTGCAGGTTGTGTTATTGGGAGGTGAGTGAAGATGCTGAGGATGGGTTTCTGCAGTTTGTGTTATTGGAAGGTGAGTGAAGATGCTGAGGATGGGTTTCTGCAGGTTGTGTTATTGGAAGGTGAGTGGAGATACTGAGGATGGGTTTCCGCAGGTTGTGTTATTGGGAGGTGAGTGGAGATGCTGTGGATGGGTTTCAGCAGTTTGTGCTATTGGGAGGTGAGTGGAGATGCTGAGGATGGGTTTCTGCAGGTTGTGTTATTGGAAGTTGAGTGGAGATGCTGAGGATGGGTTTCTGCAAGTTGTGTTATTGGGGGGTGGGTGGAGATGCTGAGGATGGGATTCTGCAGGTTGTGTTATTGGGAGATGAGTGGAAATGCTGAGAATGTGTATCTGCAGGTTGTGTTATTGGGAGGTTAGGGAAGATGCTGAGGATGGGTTTCTGCAGGTTGTGTTATTGGGAGGCGAGTGGAGATGCAGAGGATGGGTTTCTGCAGGTTGTGTTATTGGAAGGTTTGTGAAGATGCTGAGGATGGGTTTCTGCAGGTTGTGTTATTGGAAGATTAGTGGAGATGCTGAGCATGGGTTTCTGCAGGTTGTGTTATTGGATGATTTTTGAAGATGCTGAGGATGGGATTCTGCAGGTTGTGTTATTGGGAGGTTAGTGTAGATGCTGATGATGGGTTTCTGCAGGTTGTGTTATTGGGCGGTTAGGGAAGATGCTGAGGATGGGTTTCTGCAGGTTGTGTTATTGGGAGATGAGTGGAAATGCTGAGAATGGGTATCTGCAGGTTTTGTTATTGGGAGGTGAGTGAAGATGCTGAGGATGGGTTTCTGCAGGTTGTGTTATTGGGAGGTGAGTGAAGATGCTGAGGATGGGTTTCTGCAGGTTGTGGTATTGTGAGGTGAGTGAAGATGCTGAGGATGGGTTTCTGCAGGTTGTGTTATTGGGAGGTTAGTGGAGTTGCTGAGGATGGGTTTCTGCAGGTTGTGTTATTGGGAGGTGAGTGGAGATGCTGAGGATGGGTTTCTGCAGGTTGTGGTATTGGGAGGTTAGTGGAGATGCTGAGGATGGATTTCTGTAGGTTGTGTTATTGGGACGTAAGTGGAAATGCTGAGGATGGGTTTCTGCAGGTTGTGTTATTGGAAGGTTAGTGGAGATGCTGAGGATGGGTTTCTGCAGATTGTGTTATTGGGAGGTGAGTGAAGATGCTGAGAATGGGTTTCTGCAGGTTGAGTTATTGGAAGGATAGTGGAGATGCGGAGGATGGGTTTCTGCAGGTTGTGTTATTGGGAGGTGAGTGCAGGTGCTGAGGATGGGCTTCTGCAGGTCGTGTTATTGGAAGGTTAGTGAATATGTTGTGGATGGGTTTCTGCAGGTTGTGTTATTGGAAGATTAGTTAAGGTGCTGAGGATGGGTTCTGCAGGTTGAGTTATTGGAAAGTGAGTGGAGATGCTGAGGATGGGTTTCTGCAGGTTGTGTTATTGGGAGGTGAGTGGAGATGCTGAGGATGGGTTTCTGCAGGTTGTGTTATTGGAAGATTTGTGAAGATGCTGAGGATGGGTTTCTGCAGGTTGTGTTATTGGAAGGTTAGTGAAGATGCTGAGGATGGGATTCTGCAGGTTGTGTTATTGGGAGGTGAGTGGAGATGCTGTGGATGGGTTTCTGCAGTTTGTGTTATTGGGAGGTGAGTGGAGATGCTGAGGATAGGATTCTGCAGGTTGTGTTATTGGGAGGTTAGTGAAGATGTTGGGGATGGGTTTCTGCAGGTTGTGTTATTGGGAGGTGAGTGAAGATGCTGAGGATGGGTTTCTGCAGTTTGTGTTATTGGAAGGTGAGTGAAGACGCTGAGGATGGGTTTCTGCAGGTTGTGTTATTGGAAGGTGAGTGGAGATGCTGAGAATGGGTTTCTGCAGGTTGTGTTATTGGGAGGTTAGTGAAGATGCTGAGAATGGATATCTGCAGGTTGTGTTATTGGAAGGTGGGTGGAGATGCTGAGGATGGGTTTCTGCAGGTTGTGTTATTGGGAGGTGAGTGAAGATGCTGAGAATGGGTTTCTGCAGGTTGTGTTATTGGGAGGTGAGTGAAGATGCTGAGGATTGCTTTCTGCAGGTTGTGTTATTGGGACGTAAGTGGAAATGCTGAGGATGTGTTTCTGCAGGTTGTGTTATTGGGAGGTTAGTGGAGATGCTGAGCATGGGTTTCTGCAGGTTGTGTTATTGGGAGGTGAGTGAAGATGCTGAGAATGGGTTTCTGCAAGTTGAGTTATTGGAAGGATAGTGGAGATGCGGAGGATGGGTTTCTGCAGGTTGTGTTATTGGGAGGTGAGTGCAGGTGCTGTGGATGGGTTTCTGCAGGTCGTGTTATTGGAAGGTTAGTGAATATGTTGTGGATGGGTTTCTGCAGATTGTGTTATTGGAAGATTAGTTAAGGTGCTGAGGATGTGTTCTGCAGGTTGTGTTATTGGGAGGTGAGTGAAGATGCTGAGGATGGGTTTCTGCAGGTTGTGTTATTGGGAGGTGAGTGGAGATGCTGAGGATGGGTTTCTGCAGGTTGTGTTATTGGGAGGTGAGTGGAGATGCTGAGGATGGGTTTCTGCAGGTTGTGTTATTGGAAGATTTGTGAAGATGCTAAGGATGGGTTTCTGCAGGTTGTGTTATTGGAAGGTGAGTGGAGATGCTGAGGATGGGTTTCTGCAGGTTGTGTTATTGGGAGGTGAGTGAAGATGCTGAGAATGGGTTTCTGCAGGTTGTGTTATTGGGAGGTTAGTGAAGATGCTGAGAATGGATTTCTGCAGGTTGTGTTATTGGAAGGTGGGTGGAGATGCTGAGGATGGGTTTCTGCAGGTTGTGTTATTGGGAGGTGAGTGAAGATGCGGAGAATGGGTTTCTGCAGGTTGTGTTATTGGGAGGTGAGTGGAGATTCTGAGGATAGGATTCTGCAGGTTGTGTTATTGGGAGGTCAGTGAAGATGTTGGGGATGGGTTTCTGCAGGTTGTGTTATTGGGAGGTGAGTGAAGATGCTGAGGATGGGTTTCTGCAGTTTGTGTTATTGGAAGGTGAGTGAAGATGCTGAGGATGGGTTTCTGCAGGTTGTGTTATTGGAAGGTGACTGGAGATACTGAGGATGGGTTTCTGCAGGTTGTGTTATTGGGAGGTGAGTGGAGATGCTGTGGATGGGTTTCAGCAGTTTGTGTTATTGGGAGGTGAGTGGAGATGCTGAGGATGGGTTTCTGCAGGTTGTGTGATTGGAAGTTGAGTGGAGATGCTGAGGATGGGTTTCTGCAGGTTGTGTTATTGGGAGGTGAGTGGAGATGCTGAGGATGGGTTTCTGCAGGTTGTGTTATTGGGAGATGAGTGGAGATGCTGAGGATAGGATTCTGCAGGTTGTGTTATTGGGAGGTTAGTGAAGATGTTGGGGATGGGTTTCTGCAGGTTGTGTTATTGGGAGGTGAGTGAAGATGCTGAGGATGGGTTTCTCCAGTTTGTGTTATTGGAAGGTGAGTGAAGATGCTCAGGATGGGTTTCTGCAGGTCGTGTTATTGGAAGGTTAGTGAATATGTTGTGGATGGGTTTCTGCAGGTTGTGTTATTGGAAGATTAGTTAAGGTGCTGAGGATGGGTTCTGCAGGTTGTGTTATTGGAAAGTGAGTGGAGATGCTGAGGATGGGTTTCTGCAGGTTGTGTTATTGGGAGGTGAGTGGAGATGCTGAGGATGGGTTTCTGCAGGTTGTGTTATTGGAAGATTTGTGAAGATGCTGAGGATGGGTTTCTGCAGGTTGTGTTATTGGAAGGTTAGTGAAGATGCGGAGGATGGGATTCTGCAGGTTGTGTTATTGGGAGGTGAGTGGAGATGCTGTGGATGGGTTTCTGCAGTTTGTGTTATTGGGAGGTGAGTGGAGATGCTGAGGATAGGATTCTGCAGGTTGTGTTATTGGGAGGTTAGTGAAGATGTTGGGGATGGGTTTCTGCAGGTTGTGTTATTGGGAGGTGAGTGAAGATGCTGAGGATAGGATTCTGCAGGTTGTGTTATTGGGAGGTTAGTGAAGATGATGAGGATGGGTTTCTCCAGTTTGTGTTATTGGAAGGTGAGTGAAGATGCTGAGGATGGGTTTCTCCAGTTTGTGTTATTGGAAGCTGAGTGAAGATGCTGAGGATGGGTTTCTGCAGGTCGTGTTATTGGAAGGTTAGTGAATATGTTGTGGATGGGTTCTGCAGGTTGTGTTATTGGAAAGTGAGTGGAGATGCTGAGGATGGGTTTCTGCAGGTTGTGTTATTGGGAGGTGTGGAGATGCTGAGGATGGGTTTCTGCAGGTTGTGTTATTGGAAGATTTGTAAAGATGCTGAGGATGGGTTTCTGCAGGTTGTGTTATTGGAAGATTAGTGAAGATGCTGAGGATGGGATTCTGCAGGTTGTGTTATTGGGAGGTGAGTGGAGATGCTGTGGATGGGTTTCTGCAGTTTGTGTTATTGGGAGGTGAGTGGAGATGCTGAGGATAGGATTCTGCAGGTTGTGTTATTGGGTGGTTAGTGAAGATGTTGGGGATGGGTTTCTGCAGGTTGTGTTATTGGGAGGTGAGTGAAGATGCTGAGGATGGGTTTCTGCAGTTTGTGTTATTGGAAGGTGAGTGAAGATGCTGAGGATGGGTTTCTGCAGGTTGTGTTATTGGAAGGTGAGTGGAGATACTGAGGATGGGTTTCCGCAGGTTGTGTTATTGGGAGGTGAGTGGAGATGCTGTGGATGGGTTTCAGCAGTTTGTGCTATTGGGAGGTGAGTGGAGATGCTGAGGATGGGTTTCTGCAGGTTGTGTTATTGGAAGTTGAGTGGAGATGCTGAGGATGGGTTTCTGCAAGTTGTGTTATTGGGGGGTGGGTGGAGATGCTGAGGATGGGATTCTGCAGGTTGTGTTATTGGGAGATGAGTGGAAATGCTGAGAATGTGTATCTGCAGGTTGTGTTATTGGGAGGTTAGGGAAGATGCTGAGGATGGGTTTCTGCAGGTTGTGTTATTGGGAGGCGAGTGGAGATGCAGAGGATGGGTTTCTGCAGGTTGTGTTATTGGAAGGTTTGTGAAGATGCTGAGGATGGGTTTCTGCAGGTTGTGTTATTGGAAGGTTAGTGGAGATGCTGAGCATGGGTTTCTGCAGGTTGTGTTATTGGATGATTTTTGAAGATGCTGAGGATGGGATTCTGCAGGTTGTGTTATTGGGAGGTTAGTGTAGATGCTGATGATGGGTTTCTGCAGGTTGTGTTATTGGGCGGTTAGGGAAGATGCTGAGGATGGGTTTCTGCAGGTTGTGTTATTGGGAGATGAGTGGAAATGCTGAGAATGGGTATATGCAGGTTTTGTTATTGGGAGGTGAGTGAAGATGCTGAGGATGGGTTTCTGCAGGTTGTGTTATTGGGAGGTGAGTGAAGATGCTGAGGATGGGTTTCTGCAGGTTGTGGTATTGTGAGGTGAGTGAAGATGCTGAGGATGGGTTTCTGCAGGTTGTGTTATTGGGAGGTTAGTGGAGTTGCTGAGGATGGGTTTCTGCAGGTTGTGTTATTGGGAGGTGAGTGGAGATGCTGAGGATGGGTTTCTGCAGGTTGTGGTATTGGGAGGTTAGTGGAGATGCTGAGGATGGATTTCTGTAGGTTGTGTTATTGGGACGTAAGTGGAAATGCTGAGGATGGGTTTCTGCAGGTTGTGTTATTGGAAGGTTAGTGGAGATGCTGAGGATGGGTTTCTGCAGGTTGTGTTATTGGGAGGTGAGTGAAGATGCTGAGAATGGGTTTCTGCAGGTTGAGTTATTGGAAGGATAGTGGAGATGCGGAGGATGGGTTTCTGCAGGTTGTGTTATTGGGAGGTGAGTGCAGGTGCTGAGGATGGGCTTCTGCAGGTCGTGTTATTGGAAGGTTAGTGAATATGTTGTGGATGGGTTTCTGCAGGTTGTGTTATTGGAAGATTAGTTAAGGTGCTGAGGATGGGTTCTGCAGGTTGAGTTATTGGAAAGTGAGTGGAGATGCTGAGGATGGGTTTCTGCAGGTTGTGTTATTGGGAGGTGAGTGGAGATGCTGAGGATGGGTTTCTGCAGGTTGTGTTATTGGAAGATTTGTGAAGATGCTGAGGATGGGTTTCTGCAGGTTGTGTTATTGGAAGGTTAGTGAAGATGCTGAGGATGGGATTCTGCAGGTTGTGTTATTGGGAGGTGAGTGGAGATGCTGTGGATGGGTTTCTGCAGTTTGTGTTATTGGGAGGTGAGTGGAGATGCTGAGGATAGGATTCTGCAGGTTGTGTTATTGGGAGGTTAGTGAAGATGTTGGGGATGGGTTTCTGCAGGTTGTGTTATTGGGAGGTGAGTGAAGATGCTGAGGATGGGTTTCTGCAGTTTGTGTTATTGGAAGGTGAGTGAAGACGCTGAGGATGGGTTTCTGCAGGTTGTGTTATTGGAAGGTGAGTGGAGATGCTGAGAATGGGTTTCTGCAGGTTGTGTTATTGGGAGGTTAGTGAAGATGCTGAGAATGGATTTCTGCAGGTTGTGTTATTGGAAGGTGGGTGGAGATGCTGAGGATGGGTTTCTGCAGGTTGTGTTATTGGGAGGTGAGTGAAGATGCTGAGAATGGGTTTCTGCAGGTTGTGTTATTGGGAGGTGAGTGAAGATGCTGAGGATTGCTTTCTGCAGGTTGTGTTATTGGGACGTAAGTGGAAATGCTGAGGATGTGTTTCTGCAGGTTGTGTTATTGGGAGGTTAGTGGAGATGCTGAGCATGGGTTTCTGCAGGTTGTGTTATTGGGAGGTGAGTGAAGATGCTGAGAATGGGTTTCTGCAAGTTGAGTTATTGGAAGGATAGTGGAGATGCGGAGGATGGGTTTCTGCAGGTTGTGTTATTGGGAGGTGAGTGCAGGTGCTGTGGATGGGTTTCTGCAGGTCGTGTTATTGGAAGGTTAGTGAATATGTTGTGGATGGGTTTCTGCAGATTGTGTTATTGGAAGATTAGTTAAGGTGCTGAGGATGTGTTCTGCAGGTTGTGTTATTGGGAGGTGAGTGAAGATGCTGAGGATGGGTTTCTGCAGGTTGTGTTATTGGGAGGTGAGTGGAGATGCTGAGGATGGGTTTCTGCAGGTTGTGTTATTGGGAGGTGAGTGGAGATGCTGAGGATGGGTTTCTGCAGGTTGTGTTATTGGAAGATTTGTGAAGATGCTAAGGATGGGTTTCTGCAGGTTGTGTTATTGGAAGGTGAGTGGAGATGCTGAGGATGGGTTTCTGCAGGTTGTGTTATTGGGAGGTGAGTGAAGATGCTGAGAATGGGTTTCTGCAGGTTGTGTTATTGGGAGGTTAGTGAAGATGCTGAGAATGGATTTCTGCAGGTTGTGTTATTGGAAGGTGGGTGGAGATGCTGAGGATGGGTTTCTGCAGGTTGTGTTATTGGGAGGTGAGTGAAGATGCGGAGAATGGGTTTCTGCAGGTTGTGTTATTGGGAGGTGAGTGGAGATTCTGAGGATAGGATTCTGCAGGTTGTGTTATTGGGAGGTCAGTGAAGATGTTGGGGATGGGTTTCTGCAGGTTGTGTTATTGGGAGGTGAGTGAAGATGCTGAGGATGGGTTTCTGCAGTTTGTGTTATTGGAAGGTGAGTGAAGATGCTGAGGATGGGTTTCTGCAGGTTGTGTTATTGGAAGGTGACTGGAGATACTGAGGATGGGTTTCTGCAGGTTGTGTTATTGGGAGGTGAGTGGAGATGCTGTGGATGGGTTTCAGCAGTTTGTGTTATTGGGAGGTGAGTGGAGATGCTGAGGATGGGTTTCTGCAGGTTGTGTGATTGGAAGTTGAGTGGAGATGCTGAGGATGGGTTTCTGCAGGTTGTGTTATTGGGAGGTGAGTGGAGATGCTGAGGATGGGTTTCTGCAGGTTATGTTATTGGGAGATGAGTGGAGATGCTGAGGATAGGATTCTGCAGGTTGTGTTATTGGGAGGTTAGTGAAGATGTTGGGGATGGGTTTCTGCAGGTTGTGTTATTGGGAGGTGAGTGAAGATGCTGAGGATGGGTTTCTCCAGTTTGTGTTATTGGAAGGTGAGTGAAGATGCTGAGGATGGGTTTCTGCAGGTCGTGTTATTGGAAGGTTAGTGAATATGTTGTGGATGGGTTTCTGCAGGTTGTGTTATTGGAAGATTAGTTAAGGTGCTGAGGATGGGTTCTGCAGGTTGTGTTATTGGAAAGTGAGTGGAGATGCTGAGGATGGGTTTCTGCAGGTTGTGTTATTGGGAGGTGAGTGGAGATGCTGAGGATGGGTTTCTGCAGGTTGTGTTATTGGAAGATTTGTGAAGATGCTGAGGATGGGTTTCTGCAGGTTGTGTTATTGGAAGGTTAGTGAAGATGCGGAGGATGGGATTCTGCAGGTTGTGTTATTGGGAGGTGAGTGGAGATGCTGTGGATGGGTTTCTGCAGTTTGTGTTATTGGGAGGTGAGTGGAGATGCTGAGGATAGGATTCTGCAGGTTGTGTTATTGGGAGGTTAGTGAAGATGTTGGGGATGGGTTTCTGCAGGTTGTGTTATTGGGAGGTGAGTGAAGATGCTGAGGATGGGTTTCTGGAGTTTGTGTTATTGGAAGGTGAGTGAAGATGCTGAGGATGGGTTTCTGCAGGTTGTGTTATTGGAAGGTGAGTGGAGATACTGAGGATGGGTTTCTGCAGGTTGTGTTATTGGGAGGTGAGTGGAGATGCTGTGGATGGGTTTCAGCAGTTTGTGCTATTGGGAGGTGAGTGGAGATGCTGAGGATGGGTTTCTGCAGGTTGTGTTATTGGAAGTTGAGTGGAGATGCTGAGGATGGGTTTCTGAAGGTTGTGTTATTGGGGGGTGGGTGGAGATGCTGAGGATGGGTTTCTGCAGGTTGTGTTATTGGGAGATGAGTGGAAATGCTGAGAATGTGTATCCGCAGGTTGTGTTATTGGGAGGTTAGGGAAGATGCTGAGGATGGGTTTCTGCAGGTTGTGTTATTGGGAGGCGATTGGAGATGCAGAGGATGGGTTTCTGCAGGTTGAGTTATTGGGGGGTGAGTGGAGATGCTGAGGATGGGTTTCTGCAGGTTGTGTTACTGGGAGATGAGTGGAGATGCTGAGGATAGGATTCTGCAGGTTGTGTTATTGGGAGGCGAGTGGAGATGCAGAGTGATGGGTTTCTGCAGGTTGTGTTATTGGAAGGTTTGTGAAGATGCTGAGGATGGGTTTCTGCAGGTTGTGTTATTGGAAGATTAGTGGAGATGCTGAGCATGGGTTTCTGCAGGTTGTGTTATTGGATGATTTTTGAAGATGCTGAGGATGGGTTTCTGCAGGTTGTGTTATTGGGAGGTTAGTGTAGATGCTGATGATGGGTTTCTGCAGGTTGTGTTATTGGGCAGTTAGGGAAGATGCTGAGGATGGGTTTCTGCAGGTTGTGTTATTGGGAGATGAGTGGAAATGCTGAGAATGGGTATCTGCAGGTTTTGTTATTGGGAGGTGAGTGAAGATGCTGAGGTTGGGTTTCTGCAGGTTGTGTTATTGGGAGGTGAGTGAAGATGCTGAGGATGGGTTTCTGCAGGTTGTGGTATTGTGAGGTGAGTGAAGATGCTGAGGATGGGTTTCTGCAGGTTATGTTATTGGGAGGTTAGTGGAGTTGCTGAGGATGGGTTTCTGCAGGTTGTGTTATTGGGAGGTGAGTGGAGATGCTGAGGATGGGTTTCTGCAGGTTGTGGTATTGGGAGGTTAGTGGAGATGCTGAGGATGGATTTCTGTAGGTTGTGTTATTGGGACGTAAGTGGAAATGCTGAGGATGGGTTTCTGCAGGTTGTGTTATTGGAAGGTTAGTGGAGATGCTGAGGATGGGTTTCTGCAGGTTGTGTTATTGGGAGGTGAGTGAAGATGCTGAGAATGGGTTTCTGCAGGTTGAGTTATTGGAAGGATAGTGGAGATGCGGAGGATGGTTTTCTGCAGGTTGTGTTATTGGGAGGTGAGTGCAGGTGCTGAGGATGGGCTTCTGCAGGTCGTGTTATTGGAAGGTTAGTGAATATGTTGTGGATGGGTTTCTGCAGGTTGTGTTATTGGAAGATTAGTTAAGGTGCTGAGGATGGGTTCTGCAGGTTGAGTTATTGGAAAGTGAGTGGAGATGCTGAGGATGGGTTTCTGCAGGTTGTGTTATTGGGAGGTGAGTGGAGATGCTGAGGATGGGTTTCTGCAGGTTGTGTTATTGGAAGATTTGTGAAGATGCTGAGGATGGGTTTCTGCAGGTTGTGTTATTGGAAGGTTAGTGAAGATGCTGAGGATGGGATTCTGCAGGTTGTGTTATTGGGAGGTGAGTGGAGATGCTGTGGATGGGTTTCTGCAGTTTGTGTTATTGGGAGGTGAGTGGAGATGCTGAGGATAGGATTCTGCAGGTTGTGTTATTGGGAGGTTAGTGAAGATGTTGGGGATGGGTTTCTGCAGGTTGTGTTATTGGGAGGTGAGTGAAGATGCTGAGGATGGGTTTCTGCAGTTTGTGTTATTGGAAGGTGAGTGAAGACGCTGAGGATGGGTTTCTGAAGGTTGTGTTATTGGAAGGTGAGTGGAGATGCTGAGAATGGGTTTCTGCAGGTTGTGTTATTGGGAGGTTAGTGAAGATGCTGAGAATGGATTTCTGCAGGTTGTGTTATTGGAAGGTGGGTGGAGATGCTGAGGATGGGTTTCTGCAGGTTGTGTTATTGGGAGGTGAGTGAAGATGCTGAGAATGGGTTTCTGCAGGTTGTGTTATTGGGAGGTTAGGGAAGATGCTGAGCATGGGTTTCTGCAGGTTGTGTTATTGGGAGGTGAGTGAAGATGCTGAGAATGGGTTTCTGCAGGTTGAGTTATTGGAAGGATAGTGGAGATGCGGAGGATGGGTTTCTGCAGATTGTGTTATTGGGAGGTGAGTGCAGGTGCTGTGGATGGGTTTCTGCAGGTCGTGTTATTGGAAGGTTAGTGAATATGTTGTGGATTGGTTTCTGCAGATTGTGTTATTGGAAGATTAGTTAAGGTGCTGAGGATGTGTTCTGCAGGTTGTGTTATTGGAAAGTGAGTGGAGATGCTGAGGATGGGTTTCTGCAGGTTGTGTTATTGGGAGGTGAGTGGAGATGCTGAGGATGGGTTTCTGCAGGTTGTATTATTGGAAGATTTGTGAAGATGCTAAGGATGGGTTTCTGCAGGTTGTGTTATTGGAAGGTGAGTGGAGATGCTGAGGATGGGTTTCTGCAGGTTGTGTTATTGGGAGGTGAGTGAAGATGCTGAGAATGGGTTTCTGCAGGTTGTGTTATTGGGAGGTTAGTGAAGATGCTGAGAATGGATTTCTGCAGGTTGTGTTATTGGAAGGTGGGTGGAGATGCTGAGGATGGGTTTCTGCAGGTTGTGTTATTGGGAGGTGAGTGAAGATGCGGAGAATGGGTTTCTGCAGGTTGTGTTATTGGGAGGTGAGTGGAGATGCTGAGGATAGGATTCTGCAGGTTGTGTTATTGGGAGGTCAGTGAAGATGTTGGGGATGGGTTTCTGCAGGTTGTGTTATTGGGAGGTGAGTGAAGATGCTGAGGATGGGTTTCTGCAGTTTGTGTTATTGGAAGGTGAGTGAAGATGCTGAGGATGGGTTTCTGCAGGTTGTGTTATTGGAAGGTGACTGGAGATACTGAGGATGGGTTTCTGCAGGTTGTGTTATTGGGAGGTGAGTGGAGATGCTGTGGATGGGTTTCAGCAGTTTGTGTTATTGGGAGGTGAGTGGAGATGCTGAGGATGGGTTTCTGCAGGTTGTGTGATTGGAAGTTGAGTGGAGATGCTGAGGATGGGTTTCTGCAGGTTGTGTTATTGGGGGGTGAGTGGAGATGCTGAGGATGGGTTTCTGCAGGTTGTGTTATTGGGAGATGAGTGGAGATGCTGAGGATAGGATTCTGCAGGTTGTGTTATTGGGAGGTTAGTGAAGATGTTGGGGATGGGTTTCTGCAGGTTGTGTTATTGGGAGGTGAGTGAAGATGCTGAGGATGGGTTTCTCCAATTTGTGTTATTGGAAGGTGAGTGAAGATGCTGAGGATGGGTTTCTGCAGGTCGTGTTATTGGAAGGTTAGTGAATATGTTGTGGATGGGTTTCTGCAGGTTGTGTTATTGGAAGATTAGTTAAGGTGCTGAGGATGGGTTCTGCAGGTTGTGTTATTGGAAAGTGAGTGGAGATGCTGAGGATGGGTTTCTGCAGGTTGTGTTATTGGGAGGTGAGTGGAGATGCTGAGGATGGGTTTCTGCAGGTTGTGTTATTGGAAGATTTGTGAAGATGCTGAGGATGGGTTTCTGCAGGTTGTGTTATTGGAAGGTTAGTGAAGATGCGGAGGATGGGATTCTGCAGGTTGTGTTATTGGGAGGTGAGTGGAGATGCTGTGGATGGGTTTCTGCAGTTTGTGTTATTGGGAGGTGAGTGGAGATGCTGAGGATAGGATTCTGCAGGTTGTGTTATTGGGAGGTTAGTGAAGATGTTGGGGATGGGTTTCTGCAGGTTGTGTTATTGGGAGGTGAGTGAAGATGCTGAGGATGGGTTTCTGGAGTTTGTGTTATTGGAAGGTGAGTGAAGATGCTGAGGATGGGTTTCTGCAGGTTGTGTTATTGGAAGGTGAGTGGAGATACTGAGGATGGGTTTCTGCAGGTTGTGTTATTGGGAGGTGAGTGGAGATGCTGTGGATGGGTTTCTGCAGGTTGTGTTATTGGACGTTGAGTGGAGATGCTGAGGATGGGTTTCTGCAGGTTGTGTTATTGGGGGGTGGGTGGAGATGCTGAGGATGGGTTTCTGCAGGTTGTGTTATTGGGAGATGAGTGGAAATGCTGAGAATGTGTATCCGCAGGTTGTGTTATTGGGAGGTTAGGAAAGATGCTGAGGATGGGTTTCTGCAGGTTGTGTTATTGGGAGGCGAGTGGAGATGCAGAGGATGGGTTTCTGCAGGTTGAGTTATTGGAAGATTTTTGAAGATGCTGAGGATGGGTTTCTGCAGGTTGTGTTATTGGAGGTTGAGTGGAAATGCTGAGGATGGGTTTCTGCAGGTTGTGTTATTGGGGGGTGAGTGGAGATGCTGAGGATGGGTTTCTGCAGGTTGTGTTACTGGGAGATGAGTGGAGATGCTGAGGATAGGATTCTGCAGGTTGTGTTATTGGGAGGTTGGTGAAGATGCTGAGGATGGGTTTCTCCAGTTTGTGTTATTGGAAGGTGAGTGAAGATGCTGAGGATGGGTTTCTCCAGTTTGTGTTATTGGAAGGTGAGTGAAGATGCTGAGGATGGGTTTCTCCAGTTTGTGTTATTGGAAGGTGAGTGAAGATGCTGAGGATGGGTTTCTGCAGGTCGTGTTATTGGAAGGTTAGTGAATATGTTGTGGATGGGTTTCTGCAGGTTGTGTTATTGGAAGATTAGTTAAGGTGCTGAGGATGGGTTCTGCAGGTTGTGTTATTGGAAAGTGAGTGGAGATGCTGAGGATGGGTTTCTGCAGGTTGTGTTATTGGGAGGTGTGGAGATGCTGAGGATGGGTTTCTGCAGGTTGTGTTATTGGAAGATTTGTGAAGATGCTGAGGATGGGTTTCTGCAGGTTGTGTTATTGGAAGGTTAGTGAAGATGCTGAGGATGGGTTTCTGCAGTTTGTGTTATTGGGAGGTGAGTGGAGATGCTGAGGATAGGATTCTGCAGGTTGTGTTATTGGGTGGTTCGTGAAGATGTTGGGGATGGGTTTCTGCAGGTTGTGTTATTGGGAGGTGAGTGAAGATGCTGAGGATGGGTTTCTGCAGGTTGTGTTATTGGAAGGTGAGTGGAGATACTGAGGATGGGTTTCCGCAGGTTGTGTTATTGGGAGGTGAGTGGAGATGCTGTGGATGGGTTTCAGCAGTTTGTGCTATTGGGAGGTGAGTGGAGGTGCTGAGGATGGGTTTCTGCAGGTTGTGTTATTGGAAGTTGAGTGGAGATGCTGAGGATGGGTTTCTGCAGGTTGTGTTATTGGGGGGTGGGTGGAGATGCTGAGGATGGGATTCTGCAGGTTGTGTTATTGGGAGATGAGTGGAAATGCTGAGAATGTGTATCTGCAGGTTGTGTTATTGGGAGGTTAGGGAAGATGCTGAGGATGGGTTTCTGCAGGTTGTGTTATTGGGAGGTTAGTGTAGATGCTGATGATGGGTTTCTGCAGGTTGTGTTATTGGGCGGTTAGGGAAGATGCTGAGGATGGGTTACTGCAGGTTGTGTTATTGGGAAATGAGTGGAAATGCTGAGAATGGGTATCTGCAGGTTGTGTTGTTGGGAGGTGAGTGGAGATGCAGAAGATGGGTTTCTGCAGGTTCTATTATTGGGAGGTTAGGGAAGATGCTGAGAATGGGTTTCTGCAGGTTGTGTTATTGGGACGTGAGTGGAGATGCTGAGGATGGATTTCTGCAGGTTGTGTTATTGGGAGTTGAGTGGAGATGCTGACGATGGGTTCCTGCAGTTTGTGTTATAGGGAGGTGTGTGGAGATGCTGAGGATAGGTTTCTGCAGGTTATGTTATTGTAAGGAGATGGAGATGCTGAGGATGGGTTTCTGCAGGTTGTGTTATTGGGAGGTGAGTGGTGATGCTGAGGATGGGTTTCTGCAGGTTGTGTTATTGGGAGATGAGTGACGATTCTGAGGATGGGTTTCTGCAGGTTGATTTATTGGGAGGTGAGTGAAGATGCTGAGGATGCGTTTCTGCAGGTTGTGTTCTTGGGAGGTGAGTGAAGATGCTGAGGATGTGTTTCTGCAGGTTTTGTTATTGGAAGGACAGTAGAGATGCTGAGAATGGGATTCTGCAGGTTGTGTAATTGGGAGATGAGTGGAGATGCTGAGGATGGGTTTCTGCAGGTTGTGTTATTGGGAGATGAGTGACGATTCTGAGGATGGGTTTCTGCAGGTTGTGTTATTGGGAGGTGATTGAAGATGCTGAGGATGGGTTCTGCAGGTTGTGTTATTGGAAAGTGAGTGGAGATGCTGAGGATGGCTTTCAGCAGGTTGTGTTATTGGGAGGTGAGTGGAGATGCTGAGGATGGGTTTCTGCAGGTTGTGTTATTGGAAGGTGAGTGGAGATGCTGAGGATGGGTTTCTGAAGGTTGTGTTATTGGGAGGTTAGTGAAGATGCTGAGAATGGGTTTCTGCAGGTTGTGTTATTGGAAGGTGAGTGGAGATGCTGAGGAGGGGTTTCTGCAGCTTGTGTTATTGGGAGGTGAGTGAAGATGCTGAGAATGGGTTTCTGCAGGTTGTGTTATTGGGAGGTCAGTGAAGATGCTGAGAATGGGTTTCTGCAGGTTGAGTTATTGGAAGTTGAGTGGAGATGCTGAGGATGGGTTTCTGCAGGTTGTGTTATTGGGAGGTGAGTGAAGATGCTGAGAATGGGTTTCTGCAGGTTGTGTTATTGGAAGGTGAGTGGAGATGCTGAGGATGGGTTTCCTTCAGCACGGCCTGGAGCCTGACACCAGAGTGTGGATGGTGCTGTCAAACCTGATATAACAAGGAGCTGGTTACAGAATGGTGTCGCCTCCTTCAGCACAGCCTGGAGCCTGACACCAGGCTGTGGGTGGGCCTGCCAAATCTGATATATCACGGTGCTGGTTACAGAACGATGTTGCCTCCTTCAGCACGGCCTGGAGCCTTACACCAGGCTGTGGATGGTCCTGTCAAATCTGATATAACAAGGAGCTGGTTACAGAACGGTGTCGCCTCCTTCAGCACGGCCTGGAGCCTGACACCAGGGTGTGGATGGTCCTGTCAAATCTGATACAACAAGGAGCTGGTTACAGAACGGTGTCACCTCCTTCAGCACGGCCTGGAGCCTGACACCAGGCTGTCGATGGTCCTGTCAAATCTTATACAACAAGGAGCTGGTTACAGAACGGTGTCGCCTCCTTCAGCACGGCCTGGAGCCTGACACCAGCCTGTGGATGGGCCTGTCAAATCTGATATAACAAGGAGCTGGTTTCAGAACTGTGTCGCCTCCTTCAGCACGGCCTGGAGCCTGACACCAGGCTGTGGATGGTCCTGTCAAATCTGATATAACAAGGAGCTGGTTACAGAACGGTGTCGCCTCCTTCAGCACGGCCTGGAGGCTGACACCAGGCTGTGGATGGTCCTGTCAAATCTGATATAACAAGGAGCTGGTTACAGAACGGTGTCACCTCCTTCAGCACGGCCTGGAGCCTGACACCAGGCTGTGGATGGTCCTGTCAAATCTGATATAACAAGGAGCTGGTTACAGAACGGTGTCGCCTCCTTCAGCACGGCCTGGAGCCTGACACCAGCCTGTGGATGGGCCTGTCAAATCTGATATAACAAGGAGCTGGTTTCAGAACTGTGTCGCCTCCTTCAGCACGGCCTGGAGCCTGACACCAGTCTGTGGATGGTCCTGTCAAATCTGATATAACAAGGAGCTGGTTACAGAACGGTGTCGCCTCCTACAGCACGGCCTGGAGCCTGACACCAGGCTGTGGGTGGTACCGTCAAATCTGATATAAAACGGAGCTGGTTCCAGAACGATGTCGCCTCCTTCAGCACGGCCTGGAGCCTGACACCAGGCTGTGGATGGTCCTGTCAAATCTGATACAACAAGGTGCTGGTTACAGAACGGTGTCACCTCCTTCAGCACGGCCTGATGCCTGACACCAGGCTGTGGATGGTCCTGTCAAATCTGATATAACAAGGTGCTGGTTACAGAACGGTGTCACCTCCTTCAGCACGGCCTGGAGCCTGACACCAGGCTGTGGATGGTCCTGTCAAATCTGATATAACAAGGAGCTGGTTACAGAACGGTGTCGCCTCCTTCAGCACGGCCTGGAGCCTGACACCAGGCTGTGGATGGTCCTGTCAAATCTGATACAACAAGGAGCTGGTTACAGAACGGTGTCGCCTCCTTCAGTACGGCCTGGAGCCTGACGCCATGCTGTGGATGGTCCTGTCAAATCTGATACAACAAGGAGCTGGTTACAGAACGTTGTCGCCTCCTTCAGCACGGCCTGGAGCCTGACACCAGGCTGTGGATGGTCCTGTCAAATCTGATATAACAAGGAGCTGGTTACTGAACGGTGTCACCTCCTTCAGCACGGCCTGGAGCCTGACACCAGGCTGTGGATGGTCCTGTCAAATCTGATATAACAAGGAGCTGGTTACTGAACGGTGTCACCTCCTTCAGCACGGCCTGGAGCCTGACACCAGGCTGTGGATGGTCCTGTCAAATCTGATATAACAAGGAGCTGGATACAGAACGGTGTCACCACCTTCAGCACGGCCTGGAGCCTGACACCAGGCTGTGGATGGTCCTGTCAAATCTGATATAACAAGGAGCTGGTTACAGAACGGTGTCACCTCCTTCAGCACGGCCTGGAGCCTGACACCAGGCGGTGGATGGTCCTGTCAAATCTGATAGAACAAGGAGCTGGTTACAGAACGGTGTCGCCTCCTTCAGCACGGCCTGGTGCCTGACACCAGGCTGTGGATGGTCCTGACAAATCTGATAGAACAAGGAGCTGGTTACAGAACGGTGTCGCCTCCTTCAGCACGGCCTGGAGCCTGACACCAGGCTGTGGATGCTCCTGTCAAATCTGATATAACAAGGAGCTGGTTACAGAACGGTGTCACCTCCTTCAGTACGGCCTGGAGCCTGACACCAGGCTGTGGATGGTCCTGTCAAATCTGACATAACAAGGAGCTGGTTACAGAACGGTGTCGCCTCCTTCAGCACGGCCTGGAGCCTGACACCAGGCTGTGGATGGTCCTGTCAAATCTGATATAACAAGGTGCTGGTTACAGAACGGTGTCGCCTCCTTCAGCACGGCCTGGAGACTGACACCAGGCTGTGGGTGGTACCGTCAAATCTGATATAAAATGGAGCTGGTTCCAGAACGATGTCGCCTCCTTCAGCACGGCCTGATGCCTGACACCAGGCTGTGGATGGTCCTGTCAAATCTGATATAACAAGGTGCTGGTTACAGAACGGTGTCACCTCCTTCAGCACGGCCTGGAGCCTGACACCAGGCTGTGGATGGTCCTGTCAAATCTGATATAACAAGGAGCTGGTTACAGAACGGTGTCGCCTCCTTCAGCACGGCCTGGAGCCTGACACCAGGCTGTGGATGGTCCTGTCAAATCTGATATAACAAGGAGCTGGTTACAGAACGGTGTCGCCTCCTTCAGCACGGCCTGGAGCCTGACACCAGGCTGTGGATGGTCCTGTCAAATCTGATATAACAAGGAGCTGGTTACAGAACGGTGTCGCCTCCTTCAGCACGGCCTGGAGCCTGACACCAGGCTGTGGATGGTCCTGTCAAATCTGATATAACAAGGAGCTGGTTACAGAACGGTGTCGCCTCCTTCAGCACGGCCTGGAGCCTGACACCAGGCTGTGGATGGTCCTGTCAAATCTCATATAACAAGGAGCTGGTTACAGAACGGTGTCGCCTCCTTCAGCACGGCCTGGAGCCTGACACCAGGCTGTGGATGGTCCTGTCAAATCTGATATAACAAGGAGCTGGTTACAGAACGGTGTCGCCTCCTTCAGCACGGCCTGGAGCCTGACACCAGGCTGTGGATGGTCCTGTCAAATCTGATACAACAAGGAGCTGGTTACAGAACGGTGTCGCCTCCTTCAGTACGGCCTGGAGCCTGACGCCATGCTGTGGATGGTCCTGTCAAATCTGATACAACAAGGAGCTGGTTACAGAACGGTGTCGCCTCCTTCAGCACGGCCTGGAGCCTGACACCAGGCTGTGGATGGTCCTGTCAAATCTGATATAACAAGGAGCTGGTTACTGAACGGTGTCACCTCCTTCAGCACGGCCTGGAGCCTGACACCAGGCTGTGGATGGTCCTGTCAAATCTGATATAACAAGGTTCTGGTTACAGAACGATGTCGCCTCCTTCAGCACGGCCTGGAGCCTGACACCAGGCTGTGGATGGTCCTGTCAAATCTGATATAACAAGGAGCTGGTTACAGAACGGTGTCGCCTCCTTCAGCACGGCCTGGAGCCTGACACCAGGCTGTGGATGGTCCTGTCAAATCTGATATAACAAGGAGCTGGTTACTGAACGGTGTCACCTCCTTCAGCACGGCCTGGAGCCTGACACCAGGCTGTGGATGGTCCTGTCAAATCTGATATAACAAGGTGCTGGTTACAGAACGGTGTCACCACCTTCAGCACGGCCTGGAGCCTGACACCAGGCGGTGGATGGTCCTGTCAAATCTGATATAACAAGGTTCTGGTTACAGAACGGTGTCACCTCCTTCAGCACGGCCTGGAGCCTGACACCAGACTGTGGATGGTCCTGTCAAATCTGACATAACAAGGAGCTGGTTACAGAACGGTGTCGCCTCCTTCAGCACGGCCTGGAGCCTGACACCAGGCTGTGGATGGTCCTGTCAAATCTGATATAACAAGGTGCTGGTTACAGAACGGTGTCGCCTCCTTCAGCACGGCCTGGAGCCTGACACCAGGCTGTGGATGGTCCTGTCAAATCTGATACAACAAGGTGCTGGTTACAGAACGGTGTCGCCTCCTTCAGCACGGCCTGGAGCCTGACACCAGGCTGTGGATGGTCCTGTCAAATCTGATATAACAAGGTGCTGGTTACAGAACGGTGTCGCCTCCTTCAGCGCGGCCTGGAGCCTGACACCAGGGTGTGGATGGTCCTGTCAAATCTTTTACAACAAGGAGCTGGTTACAGAACGGTGTCGCCTCCTTCAGCACGGCTTGGAGCCTGACACCAGGCTGTGGATGGGCCTGTCAAATCTGATATAACAAGGAGCTGGTTTCTGAACGGTGTCGCCTCCTTCAGCACGGCCTGGAGCCTGACACCAGGCTGTGGGTGGTCCTGTCAAATCTGATATAACAAGGAGCTGGTTACAGAACGGTGTCGCCTCCTTCAGCACGGCCTGGAGCCTGACACCAGGCTGTGGGTGGTCCCGTCAAATCTGATATAACACGGAGCTGGTTACAGAACGGTGTCGCCTCCTTCAGCACGGCCTGGAGCCTGACACCAGGCTGTGGATGGTCCTGTCAAATCTGATATAACAAGGAGCTCGTTACAGAACGGTGTCGCCTCCTTCAGCACGGCCTGGAGCCTGACACCAGGCTGTGGATGGTCCTGTCAAATCTGATACAACAAGGAGCTGGTTACAGAACGGTGTCGCCTCCTTCAGCACGGCCTGGAGCCTGACACCAGGCTGTGGATGGTCCTGTCAAATCTGATATAACAAGGAGCTGGTTACAGAACGGTGTCGCCTCCTTCAGCACGGCCTGGAGCCTGACACCAGGCTGTGGATGGTCCTGTCAAATCAGATACAACAAGGAGCTGGTTACAGAACGGTGTCGCCTCCTTCGGCACGGTCTGGAGCCTGACACCAGGCTGTGAATGGTCCTGTGAAATCTGATATAACAAAGAGCTGGTTACAGAACGGTGTCGCCTCCTTCAGCACGGACTGGAGCCTGACACCAGGCTGTAGATGGTCCTGTCAAACTTGATATAACAAGGAGCTGGTTACAGAACGGTGTCACCTCCTTCAGCACGGCCTGGAGCCTGACACCAGGCTGTGGATGGTCCTGTCAAATCTGATACAACACGGAGCTGGTTACAGAACGGTGTCGCCTCCTTCAGCACGGCCTGGAGTCTGACACCAGGCTGTGGATGGTCCTGTCAAATCTGATATAACAAGGAGCTGGTTACAGAACGGTGTCGCCTCCTTCAGCACGGCCTGGAGCCTGACACCAGGCTTTGGATGGTCCTGTCAAATCTGATAGAACAAGGTGCTGGTTACAGAACGGTGTCGCCTCCTTCAGCATGGCCTGGAGCCTGACACCAGCCTGTGCATGGGCCTGTCAAATCTGATATAACAAGGAGCTGGTTTCAGAACGGTGTCGCCTCCTTCAGCACGGCCTGGAGCCTGACACCAGGCTGTGGGTGGTCCCGTCAAATCTGATATAACACGGAGCTGGTTACAGAACGGTGTCGCCTCCTTCAGCACGGCCTGGAGCCTGACACCAGGCTGTGGATGGTCCTGTCAAATCTGATATAACAAGGAGCTGGTTACAGAACGGTGTCGCCTCCTTCAGCACGGCCTGGAGCCTGACACCAGAGTGTGGATGGTCCTGTCAAATCTGATATAACAAGGTGCTGGTTACAGAACGCTGTCGCCCCCTTCAGCACGGCCTGGAGCCTGACACCAGGCTGTGGATGGTCCTGTCAAATCTGATATAACAAGGAGCTGGTTACAGAACGGTGTCGCCTCCTTCAGCACGGCCTGGAGCCTGACACCAGGCTGTGGGTGGTCCTGTCAAATCTGATATAACAAGGAGCTGGTTACAGAACGGTGTCACCTCCTTCAGCACGGCCTGGAGCCTGACACCAGGCTGTGGATGGTCCCGTCAAATCTGATATAACAAGGAGCTGGTTACAGAACGGTGTCGCCTCCTTCAGCACGGCCTGGAGCCTGACACCAGGCTGTGGGTGGTCCCGTCAAATCTGATATAACACGGAGCTGGTTACAGAACGATGTCGCCTCCTTCAGCACGGCCTGGAGCCTGACACCAGGCTGTGGATGGTCCTGTCAAATCTGATATAACAAGGAGCTCGTTACAGAACGGTGTCACCTCCTTCAGCATGGCCTGGAGACTGACACCAGGCTGTGGATGGTCCTTTCAAATCTGACATAACAAGGAGCTGGTTACAGAACGGTGTCGCCTCCTTCAGCACGGCCTGGAGCCTGACACCAGGCTGTGGACGGTCCTGTCAAATCTGATATAACAAGGTTCTGGTTACAGAACGGTGTCACCTCCTTCAGCACGGCCTGGAGCCTGACACCAGACTGTGGATGGTCCTGTCAAATCTGACATAACAAGGAGCTGGTTACAGAACGGTGTCGCCTCCTTCAGCACGGCCTGGAGCCTGACACCAGGCTGTGGATGGTCCTGTCAAATCTGATATAACAAGGTGCTGGTTACAGAACGGTGTCGCCTCCTTCAGCACGGCCTGGAGCCTGACACCAGGCTGTGGATGGTCCTGTCAAATCTGATACAACAAGGTGCTGGTTACAGAACGGTGTCGCCTCCTTCAGCACGGCCTGGAGCCTGACACCAGGCTGTGGATGGTCCTGTCAAATCTGATATAACAAGGTGCTGGTTACAGAACGGTGTCGCCTCCTTCAGCGCGGCCTGGAGCCTGACACCAGGGTGTGGATGGTCCTGTCAAATCTTTTACAACAAGGAGCTGGTTACAGAACGGTGTCGCCTCCTTCAGCACGGCCTGGAGCCTGACACCAGGCTGTGGATGGGCCTGTCAAATCTGATATAACAAGGAGCTGGTTTCTGAACGGTGTCGCCTCCTTCAGCACGGCCTGGAGCCTGACACCAGGCTGTGGGTGGTCCTGTCAAATCTGATATAACAAGGAGCTGGTTACAGAACGGTGTCGCCTCCTTCAGCACGGCCTGGAGCCTGACACCAGGCTGTGGGTGGTCCCGTCAAATCTGATATAACACGGAGCTGGTTACAGAACGGTGTCGCCTCCTTCAGCACGGCCTGGAGCCTGACACCAGGCTGTGGATGGTCCTGTCAAATCTGATATTACAAGGAGCTCGTTACAGAACGGTGTCGCCTCCTTCAGCACGGCCTGGAGCCTGACACCAGGCTGTGGATGGTCCTGTCAAATCTGATACAACAAGGAGCTGGTTACAGAACGGTGTCGCCTCCTTCAGCACGGCCTGGAGCCTGACACCAGGCTGTGGATGGTCCTGTCAAATCTGATATAACAAGGAGCTGGTTACAGAACGGTGTCGCCTCCTTCAGCACGGCCTGGAGCCTGACACCAGGCTGTGGATGGTCCTGTCAAATCAGATACAACAAGGAGCTGGTTACAGAACGGTGTCGCCTCCTTCGGCACGGTCTGGAGCCTGACACCAGGCTGTGAATGGTCCTGTGAAATCTGATATAACAAAGAGCTGGTTACAGAACGGTGTCGCCTCCTTCAGCACGGACTGGAGCCTGACACCAGGCTGTAGATGGTCCTGTCAAACTTGATATAACAAGGAGCTGGTTACAGAACGGTGTCACCTCCTTCAGCACGGCCTGGAGCCTGACACCAGGCTGTGGATGGTCCTGTCAAATCTGATACAACACGGAGCTGGTTACAGAACGGTGTCGCCTCCTTCAGCACGGCCTGGAGTCTGACACCAGGCTGTGGATGGTCCTGTCAAATCTGATATAACAAGGAGCTGGTTACAGAACGGTGTCGCCTCCTTCAGCACGGCCTGGAGCCTGACACCAGGCTTTGGATGGTCCTGTCAAATCTGATAGAACAAGGTGCTGGTTACAGAACGGTGTCGCCTCCTTCAGCATGGCCTGGAGCCTGACACCAGCCTGTGGATGGGCCTGTCAAATCTGATATAACAAGGAGCTGGTTTCAGAACGGTGTCGCCTCCTTCAGCACGGCCTGGAGCCTGACACCAGGCTGTGGGTGGTCCCGTCAAATCTGATATAACACGGAGCTGGTTACAGAACGGTGTCGCCTCCTTCAGCACGGCCTGGAGCCTGACACCAGGCTGTGGATGGTCCTGTCAAATCTGATATAACAAGGAGCTGGTTACAGAACGGTGTCGCCTCCTTCAGCACGGCCTGGAGCCTGACACCAGAGTGTGGATGGTCCTGTCAAATCTGATATAACAAGGTGCTGGTTACAGAACGCTGTCGCCCCCTTCAGCACGGCCTGGAGCCTGACACCAGGCTGTGGATGGTCCTGTCAAATCTGATATAACAAGGAGCTGGTTACAGAACGGTGTCGCCTCCTTCAGCACGGCCTGGAGCCTGACACCAGGCTGTGGGTGGTCCTGTCAAATCTGATATAACAAGGAGCTGGTTACAGAACGGTGTCACCTCCTTCAGCACGGCCTGGAGCCTGACACCAGGCTGTGGATGGTCCCGTCAAATCTGATATAACAAGGAGCTGGTTACAGAACGGTGTCGCCTCCTTCAGCACGGCCTGGAGCCTGACACCAGGCTGTGGGTGGTCCCGTCAAATCTGATATAACACGGAGCTGGTTACAGAACGATGTCGCCTCCTTCAGCACGGCCTGGAGCCTGACACCACGCTGTGGATGGTCCTGTCAAATCTGATATAACAAGGAGCTCGTTACAGAACGGTGTCACCTCCTTCAGCATGGCCTGGAGACTGACACCAGGCTGTGGATGGTCCTTTCAAATCTGACATAACAAGGAGCTGGTTACAGAACGGTGTCACCTCCTTCAGCACGGCCTGGAGCCTGACACCAGGCTGTGGACGGTCTTGTCAAATCTGATATAACAAGGAGCTGGTTACAGAACGGTGTCGCCTCCTTCAGCACGGCCTGGAGCCTGACACCAGGCTGTGGATGGTCCTGTCAAATCTGATATAACAAGGAGCTGGTAACAGAACGGTGTCGCCTCCTTCGGCACGGCCTGGAGCCTTACACCAGGCTGTGAATGGTCCTGTGAAATCTGATATAACAAAGAGCTGGTTACAGAACGGTGTCGCCTCCTTCAGCACGGACTGGAGCCTGACACCAGGCTGTAGATGGTCCTGTCAAACCTGATATAACAAGGAGCTGGTTACAGAACTGTGTCACCTCCTTCAGCACGGCCTGGAGCCTGACACCAGGCTGTGGATGGTCCTGTCAAATCTGATATAACAAGGAGCTCGTTACAGAACGGTGTCGCCTCCTTCAGCACGGCCTGGAGCCTGACACCAGGCTGTGGATGGTCCTGTCAAATCTGATATAACAAGGAGCAGGTTACAGAACGGTGTCGCCTCCTTCAGCACGGCCTGGAGCCTGACACCAGGCTGTGGATGGTCCTGTCAAATCTGATAGAACAAGGTGCTGGTTACAGAACGGTGTCGCCTCCTTCAGCATGGCCTGGAGCCTGACACCAGCCTGTGGATGGGCCTGTCAAATCTGATATAACAAGGAGCTGGTTACAGAACGGTGTCGCCTCCTTCAGCATGGCCTGGAGCCTGACACCAGCCTGTGGATGGGCCTGTCAAAACTGATATAACAAGGAGCTGGTTTCAGAACGGTGTCGCCTCCTTCAGCACGGCCTGGAGCCTGACACCAGGCTGTGGGTGGTCCTGTCAAATCTGATATAACAAGGAGCTGGTTACAGAACGGTGTCGCCTCCTTCAGCACGGCCTGGAGCCTGACACCAGGCTGTGGGTGGTCCCGTCAAATCTGATATAACACGGAGCTGGTTACAGAACGATGTCGCCTCCTTCAGCACGGCCTGGAGCCTGACACCAGGCTGTGGATGGTCCTGTCATATCTGATATAACAAGGAGCTCGTTACAGAACGGTGTCACCTCCTTCAGCACGGCCTGGAGCCTGACACCAGGCTGTGGATGGTCCTTTCAAATCTGACATAACAAGGAGCTGGTTACAGAACGGTGTCGCCTCCTTCAGCACGGCCTGGAGACTGACACCAGGCTGTGGATGGTCCTTTCAAATCTGACATAACAAGGAGCTGGTTACAGAACGGTGTCGCCTCCTTCAGCACGGCCTGGAGCCTGACGCCATGCTGTGGATGGTCCTGTCAAATCTGATATAACACGGAGCTGGTTACAGTACGGTGTCGCCTCCTTCAGCACGGCCTGGAGCCTGACACCTGGCTGTGGTTGGTCCTTTCAAATCTGATATAACAAGGAGCTGGTTACAGAACGGTGTCGCCTCCTTCAGCACGGCCTGGAGCCTGACACCTGGCTGTGGATGGTCCTTTCAAATCTGATATAACAAGGAGCTGGTTACAGAACGGTGTCGCCTCCTTCAGCACGGCCTGGAGCCTGACGCCATGCTGTGGATGGTCCTGTCAAATCTGATATAACACGGAGCTGGTTACAGAACGGTGTTGCCTCCTTCAGCACGGCCTGGAGCCTGACGCCATGCTGTGGCTGGTCCTGTGAAATTTGATATAACACGGAGCTGGTTACAGAACGGTGTCGCCTCCTTCGGCACGGACTGGAGCCTGACACCAGGCTGTAGATGGTCCTGTCAAACCTGATATAACAAGGAGCTGGTTACAGAACGGTGTCACCTCCTTCAGCACGGACTGGAGCCTGACACCAGGCTGTGGATGGTCCTGTCAAATCTGATATAACAAGGAGCTGGTTATAGAACGGTGTCGCCTCCTTCAGCATGGCCTGGAGCCTGACACCAGGCTGTGGATGGTCCTGTCAAATCTGATATAACAAGAAGCTGGTTACAGAACGGTGTCGCCTCCTTCAGCACGGCCTGGAGCTTGACACCAGGCTGTGGATGGTCCTGTCAAACCTGATATAACAAGGAGCTGGTTACAGACCGGTGTCACCTCCTTCAGCACGGCCTGGAGCCTGATACCAGGCTGTGGATGGTCCTGTCAAATCTGATATAACAAGGAGCTGGTTACAGACCGGTTTCACCTCCTTCAGCACAGCCTGGAGTCTGACAGCAGGCTGTGGATGGTCCTGTCAAATCTGATATAACAAGGAGCTGGTTACAGAACGGTGTCGCCTCCTTCAGCACGGCCTGGAGCCTGACACCAGGCTGTGGATGGTCCTGTCAAATCTGATATAACAAGGAGCTGGTTACAGAACGGTGACACCTCCATCAGCACGGCCTGGAGCCTGACACCAGGCTGTGGATGGTCCTGTCAAATCTGATAGAACAAGGTGCTGGTTACAGAACGGTGTCGCCTCCTTCAGCATGGCCTGGAGCCTGACACCAGGCTGTGGATGGTCCTGTCAAATCTGATACAACAAGGAGCTGGTTACAGAACGGTGTCACCTCCTTCAGCACGGCCTGGAGCCTGACACCAGGATGTGGATGGTCCTGTCAAATCTGATACAACAAGGTGCTGGTTACAGAACGGTGTCGCCTCCTTCAGCACGGCCTGGAGCCTGACACCAGGCTGTGGATGGTCCTGACAAATCTGATATAACAAGGTGCTGGTTACAGAACGGTGTCGCCTCCTTCAGCACGGCCTGGAGCCTGACACCAGGCTGTGGATGGTCCTGTCAAATCTGATACAACAAGGAGCTGGTTACAGAACGGTGTCACCTCCTTCAGCACGGCCTGGAGCCTGACACCAGGATGTGGATGGTCCTGTCAAATCTGATGCAACGAGGTGCTGGTTACAGAACGGTGTCACCTCCTTCAGCACGGCCTGGAGCCTGACACCAGGCTGTGGATGGTCCTGTCTAATCTGATATAACAAGGTGCTGGTTACAGAACGGTGTCGCCTCCTTCAGCACGGCCTGGAGCCTGACACCAGGCTGTGGATGGTCCTGTCAAATCTGATACAACAAGGAGCTGGTTACAGAACGGTGTCACCTCCTTCAGCACGGCCTGGAGCCTGACACCAGGATGTGGATGGTCCTGTCAAATCTGATGCAACGAGGTGCTGGTTACAGAACGGTGTCACCTCCTTCAGCACGGCCTGGAGCCTGACACCAGGCTGTGGATGGTCCTGTCAAATCTGATATAACAAGGGGCTGGTTACAGAAAGGTGTCGCCTCCTTCAGCACGGCCTGGAGCCTGACACCAGGCTGTGGATGGTCTTGTCAAATCTGATATAACAAGGAGCTGGTTACAGAACGGTGTCGCCTCCTTCAGCACGGCCTGGAGCCTGACACCAGGCTGTGGATGGTCCTGTCAAATCAGATACAACAAGGAGCTGGTTACAGAACGGAGTCGCCTCCTTCGGCACGGCCTGGAGCCTGACACCAGGCTGTGAATGGTCCTGTCAAATCTGATATAACAAGGAGCTGGTTTCAGAACGGTGTCGCCTCCTTCAGCGCGGCCTGGAGCCTGACACCAGGCTGTGGATGGTCCTGTCAAATCTGATACAACAAGGAGCTGGTTACAGAACGGTGTCGCCTCCTTCAGCACGGCCTGGAGCCTGACACCAGGCTGTGGGTGGTCCTGTCAAATCTAATATAACAAGGAGCTGGTTACAGAACGGTGTCGCCTCCTTCAGCACGGCCTGGAGCCTGACACCAGGCTGTGGGTGGTCCCGTCAAATCTGATATAACACGGAGCTGGTTACAGAACGATGTCGCCTCCTTCAGCACGGCCTGGAGCCTGACACCAGGCTGTGGATGGTCCTGTCAAATCTGATATAACAAGGAGCTGGTTACAGAACGGTGTCGCCTCCTTCAGCACGGCCTGGAGCCTGACACCAGGCTGTGGATGGTCCTGTCAAATCTGATATAACAAGGAGCTCGTTACAGAACGGTGTCACCTCCTTCAGCATGGCCTGGAGACTGACACCAGGCTGTGGATGGTCCTTTCCAATCTGACATAACAAGGAGCTGGTTACAGAACGGTGTCGCCTCCTTCAGCAGGGCCTGGAGCCTGACGCCATGCTGTGGATGGTCCTGTCAAATCTGATATAACACGGAGCTGGTTACAGAACGGTGTCGCCTCCTTCAGCACGGCCTGGGGCCTGACACCAGGCTGTGGATGGTTCTGTCAAATCTGATATAACAAGGTGCTGGTTACAGAACGGTGTCGCCTCCTTCAGCACGGCCTGGAGCCTGACACCTGGCTGTGGATGGTCCTTTCAAATCTGATATAACAAGGAGCTGGTTACAGAACGGTGTTGCCTCCTTCAGCACGGCCTGGAGCCTGACGCCATGCTGTGGCTGGTCCTGTGAAATTTGATATAACACGGAGCTGGTTACAGAAAGGTGTCGCCTCCTTCAGCACGGCCTGGAGCCTGACACCAGGCTGTGGATGGTCCTGTCAAATCTGATATAACAAGGAGCTGGTTACAGAACGGTGTCGCCTCCTTTAGCACGGCCTGGAGCCTGACACCAGAGTGTGGATGGTCCTGTCAAATCTGATATAACAAGGTGCTGGTTACAGAACGCTGTCGCCTCCTTCAGCACGGCCTGGAGCCTGACACCAGGCTGTGGATGGTCCTGTCAAATCTGATATAACAAGGAGCTGGTTACAGAACGGTGTCGCCTCCTTCAGCACGGCCTTGAGCCTGACACCAGACTGTGGATGGTCCTGTCAAATCTGATATAACAAGGAGCTGGTTACAGAACGGTGTCGCCTCCTTCAGCGCGGCCTGGAGCCTGACACCAGGCTGTGGATGGTCCTGTCAAATCTGATATAACAAGGAGCTGGTTACAGAACGGTGTCGCCTCCTTCAGCACGGCCTGGAGCCTGACACCAGGCTGTGGATGGTCCTGTCAAATCTGATATAACAAGGTGCTGGATACAGAACGGTGTCGCCTCCTTCAGCACGGCCTGCAGCCTGACACCAGGCTGTGGATGGTCCTGTCAAATCTGATATAACAAGGAGCTGGTTACAGAACGGTGTCACCTCCTTCAGCACGGCCTGGAGCCTGACACCAGGCTGTGGATGGTCCTGTCAAATCTGATACAACAAGGAGCTGGATACAGAACGGTGGCGCCTCCTTCAGCACGGCCTGGAGCCTGACACCAGGCTGTGGATGGTCCTGTCAAATCTGATATAACAAGGAGCTGGTTACAGAACGGTGTCGCCTCCTTCAGCATGGCCTGGAGCCTGACACCAGGCTGTGGATGGTCCTGTCAAATCTGATATAACAAGGAGCTGGTTACAGAACGGTGTCGCCTCCTTCAGCATGGCCTGGAGCCTGACACCAGGCTGTGGATGGTCCTGTCAAATCTGATACAACAAGGAGCTGGTTACAGAACGGTGTCGCCTCCTTCAGCACGGCCTGGAGCCTGACACCAGGCTGTGGGTGGTCCTGTCAAATCTGATATAACAAGGGGCTGGTTACAGAAAGGTGTCGCCTCCTTCAGCACGGCCTGGAGCCTGACACCAGGCTGTGGATGGTCTTGTCAAATCTGATATAACAAGGAGCTGGTTACAGAACGGTGTCGCCTCCTTCAGCACGGCCTGGAGCCTGACACCAGGCTGTGGATGGTCCTGTCAAATCAGATACAACAAGGAGCTGGTTACAGAACGGTGTCGCCTCCTTCGGCACGGACTGGAGCCTGACACCAGGCTGTGGATGGTCCTGTGAAATCTGATATAACAAGGAGCTGGTTACAGAACGGTGTCGCCTCCTTCAGCACGGCCTGGAGCCTGACACCAGAGTGTGGATTGTCCTGTCAAATCTGATATAACAAGGTGCTGGTTACAGAACGCTGTCGCCTCCTTCAGCACGGCCTGGAGCCTGACACCAGGCTGTGGATGGTCCTGTCAAATCTGATATAACAAGGAGCTGGTTACAGAACGATGTCGCCTCCTTCAGCACGACCTGGAGCCTGACACCAGACTGTGGATGGTCCTGTCAAATCTGATATAACAAGGAGCTGGTTACAGAACGGTGTCGCCTCCTTCAGCGCGGCCTGGAGCCTGACACCAGGCTGTGGATGGTCCTGTCAAATCTGATATAACAAGGAGCTGGTTACAGAACGGTGTCACCTCCTTCAGCACGGCCTGGAGCCTGACACCAGGCTGTGGATGGTCCTGTCAAATCTGATATAACAAGGAGCTGGTTACAGACCGGTGTCGCCTCCCTCAGCACGGCCTGGAGCCTGACACCAGGCTGTGGATGGTCCCTGTCAAATCTGATACAACAAGGAGCTGGTTACAGAACGGTGTCGCCTCCTTCAGCACGGCCTGGAGCCTGACACCAGGCTGTGGATGGTCCTGTCAAATCTGATATAACAAGGAGCTGGTTACAGAACGGTGTCACCTCCTTCAGCACGGCCTGGAGCCTGACACCAGGCTGTGGATGGTCCTGTCAAATCTGATATAACAAGGAGCTGGTTACAGAACGGTGTCGCCTCCTTCAGCACGGCCTGGAGCGTGACACCAGGCTGTGGATGGTCCTGTCAAATCTGATATAACAAGGAGCTGGTTACAGAACGGTGTCGCCTACTTCAGCACGGGCTGGAGCCTGACACCAGGCTGTGGATGGTCCTGACAAATCTGATAGAACAAGGAGCTTGTTACAGAATGGTGTCGCCTCCTTCAGCACGGCCTGGAGCCTGACACCAGGCTGTGTATGGTCCTGTCAAACCTGATATAACAAGGAGCTGGTTACAGAACGGTGTCGCCTCCTTCAGCATGGCCTGGAGCCTGACACCAGGCTGTGGATGGTCCTGTCAAATCTGATACAACAAGGAGCTGGTTACTGAACGGTGTCACCTCCTTCAGCACGGCCTGGAGCCTGACACCAGGCTGTGGATGGTCCTGTCAAATCTGATATAACAAGGGGCTGGTTACAGAAAGGTGTCGCCTCCTTCAGCACGGCCTGGAGCCTGACACCAGGCTGTGGATGGTCTTGTCAAATCTGATACAACAAGGAGCTGGTTACAGAACGGTGTCGCCTCCTTCAGCAAGGCGTGGAGCCTTACACCAGGCTGTGGATGGTCCTGTCAAATCAGATACAACAAGGAGCTGGTTACAGAACGGCGTCGCCTCCTTCGGCACGGCCTGGAGCCTGACACCAGGCTATGGATGGTCCTGTCAAATCTGATATAACAAAGAGCTGGTTACAGAACGGTGTCGCCTCCTTCAGCACGGACTGGAGCCTGACACCAGGCTGTAGATGGTCCTGTCAAACCTGACATAACAAGGAGCTGGTTACAGAACGGTGTCACCTCCTTCAGCACGGCCTGGAGCCTGACACCAGGCTGTGGATGGTCCTGTCAAATCTGATATAACAAGGAGCTGGTTACAGAACGGTGTCGCCTCCTTCAGCACGGCCTGGAGCCTGACACCAGGCTGTGGATGGTCCTGTCAAATCTGATATAACAAGGAGCTGGTTACAGAACGGTGTCACCTCCTTCAGCACGGCCTGGAGCCTGACACCAGGCTGTGGATGGTCCTGTCAAACCTGATATAACAAGGAGCTGGTTACAGAACGGTGTCACCTCCTTCAGCACGGCCTGGAGTCTGACAGCAGGCTGTGGATGGTCCTGTCAAATCTGATATAACAAGGAGCTGGTTACAGAACGGTGACACCTCCTTCAGCACGGCCTGGAGCCTGACACCAGGCTGTGGATGGTCCTGTCAAATCTGATAGAACAAGGTGCTGGTTACAGAACGGTGTCGCCTCCTTCAGCATGGTCTGGAGCCTGACACCAGGCTGTGGATGGTCCTGTCAAATCTGATATAACAAGGAGCTGGTTACAGAACGGTGTCGCGTCCTTCAGCACAGCCTGGAGCCTGACACCAGGCTGTGGATGGTCCTGTCAAATCTGATATAACAAGGAGCTGGTTACAGAACGGTGTCGCCTCCTTCAGCACGGCCTGGGGCCTTACACCAGGCTGTGGATGGTCCTGTCAAATCTGATATAACAAGGAGCTGGATACAGAACGGTGTCACCACCTTCAGCACGGCCTGGAGCCTGACACCAGGCTGTGGATGGTCCTGTCAAATCAGATACAACAAGGAGCTGGTTACAGAACGGTGTCGACTCCTTCGGCACGGCCTGGAGCCTGACACCAGGCTGTGAATGGTCCTGTGAAATCTGATATAACAAAGAGCTGGTTACAGAACGGTGTCGCCTCCTTCAGCACGGACTGGAGCCTGACACCAGGCTGTAGATGGTCCTGTCAAACCTGATATAACAAGGAGCTGGTTACAGAACGGTGTCGCCTCCTTCAGCACGGCCTGGAGCCTGACACCAGGCTGTGGGTGGTCCTGTCAAATCTGATATAACAAGGAGCTGGTTACAGAACGGTGTCGCCTCCTTCAGCAATCCTGGAGCCTGACACCAGGCTGTGGATGGTCCTGTCAAATCTGATAGAACAAGGTGCTGGTTACAGAACGGTGTCGCATCCTTCAGCATGGCCTGGAGCCTGACACCAGCCTGTGGATGGGCCTGTCAAATCTGATATAACAAGGAGCTGGTTTCAGAACGGTGTCGCCTCCTTCAGCGCGGCCTGGAGCCTGACACCAGGCTGTGGATGGTCCTGTCAAATCTGATACAACAAGGAGCTGGTTACAGAACGGTGTCGCCTCCTTCAGCACGGCCTGGAGCCTGACACCAGGCTGTGGGTGGTCCTGTCAAATCTAATATAACAAGGAGCTGGTTACAGAACGGTGTCGCCTCCTTCAGCACGGCCTGGAGCCTGACACCAGGCTGTGGGTGGTCCCGTCAAATCTGATATAACACGGAGCTGGTTACAGAACGATGTCGCCTCCTTCAGCACGGCCTGGAGCCTGACACCAGGCTGTGGATGGTCCTGTCAAATCTGATATAACAAGGAGCTGGTTACAGAACGGTGTCGCCTCCTTCAGCACGGCCTGGAGCCTGACACCAGGCTGTGGATGGTCCTGTCAAATCTGATATAACAAGGAGCTCGTTACAGAACGGTGTCACCTCCTTCAGCATGGCCTGGAGACTGACACCAGGCTGTGGATGGTCCTTTCCAATCTGACATAACAAGGAGCTGGTTACAGAACGGTGTCGCCTCCTTCAGCACGGCCTGGAGCCTGACGCCATGCTGTGGATGGTCCTGTCAAATCTGATATAACACGGAGCTGGTTACAGAACGGTGTCGCCTCCTTCAGCACGGCCTGGGGCCTGACACCAGGCTGTGGATGGTTCTGTCAAATCTGATATAACAAGGTGCTGGTTACAGAACGGTGTCGCCTCCTTCAGCACGGCCTGGAGCCTGACACCTGGCTGTGGATGGTCCTTTCAAATCTGATATAACAAGGAGCTGGTTACAGAACGGTGTTGCCTCCTTCAGCACGGCCTGGAGCCTGACGCCATGCTGTGGCTGGTCCTGTGAAATTTGATATAACACGGAGCTGGTTACAGAAAGGTGTCGCCTCCTTCAGCACGGCCTGGAGCCTGACACCAGGCTGTGGATGGTCCTGTCAAATCTGATATAACAAGGAGCTGGTTACAGAACGGTGTCGCCTCCTTTAGCACGGCCTGGAGCCTGACACCAGAGTGTGGATGGTCCTGTCAAATCTGATATAACAAGGTGCTGGTTACAGAACGCTGTCGCCTCCTTCAGCACGGCCTGGAGCCTGACACCAGGCTGTGGATGGTCCTGTCAAATCTGATATAACAAGGAGCTGGTTACAGAACGGTGTCGCCTCCTTCACCACGGCCTGGAGCCTGACACCAGACTGTGGATGGTCCTGTCAAATCTGATATAACAAGGAGCTGGTTACAGAACGGTGTCGCCTCCTTCAGCGCGGCCTGGAGCCTGACACCAGGCTGTGGATGGTCCTGTCAAATCTGATATAACAAGGAGCTGGTTACAGAACGGTGTCGCCTCCTTCAGCACGGCCTGGAGCCTGACACCAGGCTGTGGATGGTCCTGTCAAATCTGATATAACAAGGTGCTGGATACAGAACGGTGTCGCCTCCTTCAGCACGGCCTGCAGCCTGACACCAGGCTGTGGATGGTCCTGTCAAATCTGATATAACAAGGAGCTGGTTACAGAACGGTGTCACCTCCTTCAGCACGGCCTGGAGCCTGACACCAGGCTGTGGATGGTCCTGTCAAATCTGATACAACAAGGAGCTGGATACAGAACGGTGGCGCCTCCTTCAGCACGGCCTGGAGCCTGACACCAGGCTGTGGATGGTCCTGTCAAATCTGATATAACAAGGAGCTGGTTACAGAACGGTGTCGCCTCCTTCAGCATGGCCTGGAGCCTGACACCAGGCTGTGGATGGTCCTGTCAAATCTGATATAACAAGGAGCTGGTTACAGAACGGTGTCGCCTCCTTCAGCATGGCCTGGAGCCTGACACCAGGCTGTGGATGGTCCTGTCAAATCTGATACAACAAGGAGCTGGTTACAGAACGGTGTCGCCTCCTTCAGCACGGCCTGGAGCCTGACACCAGGCTGTGGGTGGTCCTGTCAAATCTGATACAACAAGGTGCTGGTTACAGAACGGTGTCACCTCCTTCAGCACGGCCTGGAGCCTGACACCAGGATGTGGATGGTCCTGTCAAATCTGATACAACAAGGTGCTGGTTACAGAACGGTGTCACCTCCTTCAGCACGGCCTGGAGCCTGACACCAGGCTGTGGATAGTCCTGTCAAATCTGGTATAACAAGGGGCTGGTTACAGAAAGGTGTCGCCTCCTTCAGCACGGCCTGGAGCCTGACACCAGGCTGTGGATGGTCTTGTCAAATCTGATATAACAAGGAGCTGGTTACAGAACGGTGTCGCCTCCTTCAGCACGGCCTGGAGCCTGACACCAGGCTGTGGATGGTCCTGTCAAATCAGATACAACAAGGAGCTGGTTACAGAACGGTGTCGCCTCCTTCGCCACGGACTGGAGCCTGACACCAGGCTGTAGATGGTCCTGTCAAACCTGATATAACAAGGAGCTGGTTACAGAACGGTGTCACCTCCTTCAGCACGGACTGGAGCCTGACACCAGCCTGTGGATGGTCCTGTCAAATCTGATATAACAAGGAGCTGGTTATAGAACGGTGTCGCCTCCTTCAGCATGGCCTGGAGCCTGACACCAGGCTGTGGATGGTCCTGTCAAATCTGATATAACAAGAAGCTGGTTACAGAACGGTGTCGCCTCCTTCAGCACGGCCTGGAGCTTGACACCAGGCTGTGGATGGTCCTGTCAAACCTGATATAACAAGGAGCTGGTTACAGACCGGTGTCACCTCCTTCAGCACGGCCTGGAGCCTGATACCAGGCTGTGGATGGTCCTGTCAAATCTGATATAACAAGGAGCTGGTTACAGACCGGTTTCACCTCCTTCAGCACGGCCTGGAGTCTGACAGCAGGCTGTGGATGGTCCTGTCAAATCTGATATAACAAGGAGCTGGTTACAGAACGGTGTCGCCTCCTTCAGCACGGCCTGGAGCCTGACACCAGGCTGTGGATGGTCCTGTCAAATCTGATATAACAAGGAGCTGGTTACAGAACGGTGACACCTCCATCAGCACGGCCTGGAGCCTGACACCAGGCTGTGGATGGTCCTGTCAAATCTGATAGAACAAGGTGCTGGTTACAGAACGGTGTCGCCTCCTTCAGCATGGCCTGGAGCCTGACACCAGGCTGTGGATGGTCCTGTCAAATCTGATACAACAAGGAGCTGGTTACAGAACGGTGTCACCTCCTTCAGCACGGCCTGGAGCCTGACACCAGGATGTGGATGGTCCTGTCAAATCTGATACAACAAGGTGCTGGTTACAGAACGGTGTCGCCTCCTTCAGCACGGCCTGGAGCCTGACACCAGGCTGTGGATGGTCCTGACAAATCTGATATAACAAGGTGCTGGTTACAGAACGGTGTCGCCTCCTTCAGCACGGCCTGGAGCCTGACACCAGGCTGTGGATGGTCCTGTCAAATCTGATACAACAAGGAGCTGGTTACAGAACGGTGTCACCTCCTTCAGCACGGCCTGGAGCCTGACACCAGGATGTGGATGGTCCTGTCAAATCTGATGCAACGAGGTGCTGGTTACAGAACGGTGTCACCTCCTTCAGCACGGCCTGGAGCCTGACACCAGGCTGTGGATGGTCCTGTCAAATCTGATATAACAAGGTGCTGGTTACAGAACGGTGTCGCCTCCTTCAGCACGGCCTGGAGCCTGACACCAGGCTGTGGATGGTCTTGTCAAATCTGATACAACAAGGAGCTGGTTACAGAACGGTGTCACCTCCTTCAGCACGGCCTGGAGCCTGACACCAGGATGTGGATGGTCCTGTCAAATCTGATGCAACGAGGTGCTGGTTACAGAACGGTGTCACCTCCTTCAGCACGGCCTGGAGCCTGACACCAGGCTGTGGATGGTCCTGTCAAATCTGATATAACAAGGGGCTGGTTACAGAAAGGTGTCGCCTCCTTCAGCACGGCCTGGTGCCTGACACCAGGCTGTGGATGGTCTTGTCAAATCTGATATAACAAGGAGCTGGTTACAGAACGGTGTCGCCTCCTTCAGCACGGCCTGGAGCCTGACACCAGGCTGTGGATGGTCCTGTCAAATCAGATACAACAAGGAGCTGGTTACAGAACGGAGTCGCCTCCTTCGGCACGGCCTGGAGCCTGACACCAGGCTGTGAATGGTCCTGTCAAATCTGATATAACAAAGAGCTGGTTACAGAACGGTGTCGCCTCCTTCAGCACGGACTGGAGCCTGACACCAGGCTGTAGATGGTCCTGTCAAACCTGATATAACAAGGAGCTGGTTACAGAACGGTGTCACCTCCTTCAGCACGGACTGGAGCCTGACACCAGGCTGTGGATGGTCCTGTCAAATCTGATATAACAAGGAGCTGGTTACAGAACGGTGACACCTCCATCAGCACGGCCTGGAGCCTGACACCAGGCTGTTGGTGGTACTGTCAAATCTGATAGAACAAGGTGCTGGTTACAGAACGGTGTCGCCTCCTTCAGCACGGCCTGGAGCCTGACACCAGGCTGTGGATGGTCCTGTCAAATCTGATATAACAAGGAGCTGGTTACAGAACGGTGTCGCCTCCTTCAGCACGGCCTGGGGCCTTACACCAGGCTGTGGATGGTCCTGTCAAATCTGATATAACAAGGAGCTGGTTACAGAACGGTGTCGCCTCCTTCAGCACGGCCTGGAGCCTGACACCAGGCTGTGGATGGCCCTGTCAAATCTGATATAACAAGGAGCTGGTTACAGAACGGTGTCGCCTCCTTCAGCACGGCCTGGAGCCTGACACCAGGCTGTGGATGGTCCTGTCAAATCTGATATAACACGGTGCTGGTTACAGAACGGTGTCGCCTCCTTCAGCACGGCCTGGAGCCTGACACCAGGCTGTGGATGGTCCTGTCAAATCTGATACAACAAGGAGCTGGTTACAGAACGGTGTCACCTCCTTCAGCACGGCCTGGAGCCTGACACCAGGATGTGGATGGTCCTGTCAAATCTGATGCAACGAGGTGCTGGTTACAGAACGGTGTCACCTCCTTCAGCACGGCCTGGAGCCTGACACCAGGCTGTGGATGGTCCTGTCAAATCTGATATAACAAGGGGCTGGTTACAGAAAGGTGTCGCCTCCTTCAGCACGGCCTGGAGCCTGACACCAGGCTGTGGATGGTCTTGTCAAATCTGATATAACAAGGAGCTGGTTACAGAACGGTGTCGCCTCCTTCAGCACGGCCTGGAGCCTGACACCAGGCTGTGGATGGTCCTGTCAAATCAGATACAACAAGGAGCTGGTTACAGAACGGTGTCGCCTCCTTCGGCACGGCCTGGAGCCTGACACCAGGCTGTGAATGGTCCTGTCAAATCTGATATAACAAAGAGCTGGTTACAGAACGGTGTCGCCTCCTTCAGCACGGACTGGAGCCTGACACCAGGCTGTAGATGGTCCTGTCAAACCTGATATAACAAGGAGCTGGTTACAGAACGGTGTCACCTCCTTCAGCATGGACTGGAGCCTGACACCAGGCTGTGGATGGTCCTGTCAAATCTGATATAACAAGGAGCTGGTTACAGAACGGTGACACCTCCATCAGCACGGCCAGGAGCCTGACACCAGGCTGTTGGTGGTACTGTCAAATCTGATAGAACAAGGTGCTGGTTACAGAACGGTGTCGCCTCCTTCAGCACGGCCTGGAGCCTGACACCAGGCTGTGGATGGTCCTGTCAAATCTGATATAACAAGGAGCTGGTTACAGAACGGTGTCGCCTCCTTCAGCACGGCCTGGGGCCTTACACCAGGCTGTGGATGGTCCTGTCAAATCTGATATAACAAGGAGCTGGTTACAGAACGGTGTCGCCTCCTTCAGCACGGCCTGGAGCCTGACACCAGGCTGTGGATGGTCCTGTCAAATCTGATATAACAAGGAGCTGGTTACATAACGGTGTCGCCTCCTTCAGCACGGCCTGGAGCCTGACACCAGGCTGTGGATGGTCCTGTCAAATCTGATATAACACGGAGCTGGTTACAGAACGGTGTCGCCTCCTTCAGCAGTGCCTGGAGCCTGACACCAGGCTGTGGATGGTCCTGTCAAATCTGATATAACAAGGAGCTGATTACAGAACGGTGTCGCCTCCTTCAGCACGGCCTGGTGCCTGACACCAGGCTGTGGATGGTCCTGTCAAATCTGATATAACAAGGAGCTGGTTACAGAACGGTGTCGCCTCCTTCAGCACGGCCTGGAGCCTGAAACCAGGCTGTGGATGGTCCTGTCAAATTTGAGATAACAAGGAGCTGGTTACTGAACGGTGTCGCCTCCTTCAGCACGGCCTGGAGCCTGACACCAGGCTGTGGAAGGTCCTGTCAAATCTGATACAACAAGGAGCTGGTTACAGAACGGTGTCACCTCCTTCAGCACGGCCTGGAGCCTGTTACCAGACTGTGATTGGTCCTGTCAAATCTGATATAACAGGGAGCTGGTTACAGAACGGTGTCGCCTCCTTCAGCACGGTTTGGAGCCTGACACCAGGCTGTGGATGGTCCTGTCAAATCTGATATAACAAGGAACTGGTTACAGAACTGTGTCGCCTCCTTCAGCACGGCCTGGAGCCTGACACCAGGCTGTGGATGGTCCTGTCAAATCTGATATAACAAGGAGCTGGTTACAGAACGGTGTTGCCTCCTTCAGCACGGACTGGAACCTGACACCAGGCTGTGGATGGTCCTGTCAAATCTGATAAAACAAGGAGCTGGTTACAGAACGGTATCACCTCCTTCAGCACGGCCTGAAGCCTGACACCAGGTTGTGGATGGTCCTGTCAAATATAATACAACACGGAACTGGTTACAGAACGGTGTCGCCTCCTTCAGCACGGCCTGGAGCCTGATACCAGGCTGTGGATGGTCCTGTCAAATCTGATATAACACGGAGCTGGTTACAGAACGGTGTCGCCTCCTTCAGCAGTGCCTGGAGCCTGAAACCAGGCTGTGGATGGTCCTGTCAAATTTGAGATAACAAGGAGCTGGTTACTGAACGGTGTCGCCTCCTTCAGCACGGCCTGGAGCCTGACACCAGGCTGTGGAAGGTCCTGTCAAATCTGATACAACAAGGAGCTGGTTACAGAACGGTGTCACCTCCTTCAGCACGGCCTGGAGCCTGTTACCAGACTGTGATTGGGCCTGTCAAATCTGATATAACAGGGAGCTGGTTACAGAACGGTGTCGCCTCCTTCAGCACGGTTTGGAGCCTGACACCAGGCTGTGGATGGTCCTGTCAAATCTGATATAACAAGGAGCTGGTTACAGAACTGTGTCGCCTCCTTCAGCACGGCCTGGAGCCTGACACCAGGCTGTGGATGGTCCTGTCAAATCTGATATAACAAGGAGCTGGTTACAGAACGGTGTTGCCTCCTTCAGCACGGCCTGGAACCTGACACCAGGCTGTGGATGGTCCTGTCAAATCTGATATAACAAGGAGCTGGTTACAGAACGGTATCACCTCCTTCAGCACGGCCTGAAGCCTGACACCAGGTTGTGGATGGTCCTGTCAAATATAATACAACACGGAACTGGTTACAGAACGGTGTCGCCTCCTTCAGCACGGCCTGGAGCCTGACACCAGGCTGTGGATGGTCCTGTCAAATCTGATATAACACGGAGCTGGTTACAGAACGGTGTCGCCTCCTTCAGCAGTGCCTGGAGCCTGACACCAGGCTGTGGATGGTCCTGTCAAATTTGAGATAACAAGGAGCTGGTTACTGAACGGTGTCGCCTCCTTCAGCACGGCCTGGAGCCTGACACCAGGCTGTGGATGGTCCTGTCAAATCTGATACAACACGGAACTGGTTACAGAACGGTGTCGCCTCCTTCAGCACGGCCTGGAGCCTGACACCAGGCTGTGGATGGTCCTGTCAAATCTGATACAACAAGGAGCTGGTTACAGAACGGTGTCGCCTCCTTCAGCACGGCCTGGAGCCTGACACCAGGCTGTGGATGGTCCTGTCAAATCTGATACAACACGGAACTGGTTACAGAACGGTGTCGCCTCCTTCAGCACGGCCTGGAGCCTGACACCAGGCTGTGGATGATCCTGTCAAATCTGATACAACAAGGAGCTGGTTACAGAACGGTGTCGCCTCCTTCAGCACTGCCTGGAGCCTGACACCAGGCTGTGGATGGTCCTGTCAAATCTGATATAACAAGGAGCTGGTTACAGAACGGTGTCGCCTCCTTCAGCACGGCCTGGAGCCTGACACCAGGCTGTGGATGGTCCTGTCAAATCTGATATAACTAGGAGCTGTTTACAGAATGGTGTCACCTCCTTCAGCACGGCCTGGAGCCTGACACCAGGCTGTGGATGGTCCTGTCAAATCTGATATAACTAGGAGCTGGTTACAGAACTGTGTCGCCTCCTTCAGCACGGCCTGGAGCCTGACACCAGGCTGTGGATGGTCCTGTCAAATCTGATATAACAAGGAGCTGGTTACAGAACGGTGTCGCCTCCTTCAGCATGGCCTGGAGCCTGACACCAGGCTGTGGATGGTCCTGTCAAATCTGATATAACAAGGAGCTGGTTACAGAACGGTGTCGCCTCCTTCAGCATGGCCTGGAGCCTGACACCAGGCTGTGGATGGTCCTGTCAAATCTGATACAACAAGGAGCTGGTTACAGAACGGTGTCGCCTCCTTCAGCACGGCCTGGAGCCTGACACCAGGCTGTGGGTGGTCCTGTCAAATCTGATACAACAAGGTGCTGGTTACAGAACGGTGTCACCTCCTTCAGCACGGCCTGGAGCCTGACACCAGGATGTGGATGGTCCTGTCAAATCTGATACAACAAGGTGCTGGTTACAGAACGGTGTCACCTCCTTCAGCACGGCCTGGAGCCTGACACCAGGCTGTGGATAGTCCTGTCAAATCTGATATAACAAGGAGCTGGTTACAGAACGGTATCGCCTCCTTCAGCACGGCCTGGAGCCTGACACCAGGCTGTGGATGGTCTTGTCAAATCTGATATAACAAGGAGCTGGTTACAGAACGGTGTCGCCTCCTTCAGCACGGCCTGGAGCCTGACACCAGGCTGTGGATGGTCCTGTCAAATCAGATACAACAAGGAGCTGGTTACAGAACGGTGTCGCCTCCTTCGGCACGGCCTGGAGCCTGACACCAGGCTGTGAATGGTCCTGTCAAATCTGATATAACAAAGAGCTGGTTACAGAACGGTGTCGCCTCCTTCAGCACGGACTGGAGCCTGACACCAGGCTGTAGATGGTCCTGTCAAACCTGATATAACAAGGAGCTGGTTACAGAACGGTGTCACCTCCTTCAGCACGGACTGGAGCCTGACACCAGCCTGTGGATGGTCCTGTCAAATCTGATATAACAAGGAGCTGGTTATAGAACGGTGTCGCCTCCTTCAGCATTGCCTGGAGCCTGACACCAGGCTGTGGATGGTCCTGTCAAATCTGATATAACAAGGAGCTGGTTACAGAACGGTGTCGCCTCCTTCAGCACGGCCTGGAGCTTGACACCAGGCTGTGGATGGTCCTGTCAAACCTGATATAACAAGGAGCTGGTTACAGACCGGTGTCACCTCCTTCAGCACGGCCTGGAGCCTGATACCAGGCTGTGGATGGTCCTGTCAAATCTGATATAACAAGGAGCTGGTTACAGACCGGTTTCACCTCCTTCAGCACGGCCTGGAGTCTGACAGCAGGCTGTGGATGGTCCTGTCAAATCTGATATAACAAGGAGCTGGTTACAGAACGGTGTCGCCTCCTTCAGCACGGCCTGGAGCCTGACACCAGGCTGTGGATGGTCCTGTCAAATCTGATATAACAAGGAGCTGGTTACAGAACGGTGACACCTCCATCAGCACGGCCTGGAGCCTGACACCAGGCTGTGGATGGTCCTGTCAAATCTGATAGAACAAGGTGCTGGTTACAGAACGGTGTCGCCTCCTTCAGCATGGCCTGGAGCCTGACACCAGGCTGTGGATGGTCCTGTCAAATCTGATACAACAAGGAGCTGGTTACAGAACGGTGTCACCTCATTCAGCACGGCCTGGAGACTGACACCAGGATGTGGATGGTCCTGTCAAATCTGATACAACAAGGTGCTGGTTACAGAACGGTGTCGCCTCCTTCAGCACGGCCTGGAGCCTGACACCAGGCTGTGGATGGTCCTGACAAATCTGATATAACAAGGTGCTGGTTACAGAACGGTGTCGCCTCCTTCAGCACGGCCTGGAGCCTGACACCAGGCTGTGGATGGTCCTGTCAAATCTGATACAACAAGGAGCTGGTTACAGAACGGTGTCACCTCCTTCAGCACGGCCTGGAGCCTGACACCAGGATGTGGATGGTCCTGTCAAATCTGATGCAACGAGGTGCTGGTTACAGAACGGTGTCACCTCCTTCAGCACGGCCTGGAGCCTGACACCAGGCTGTGGATGGTCCTGTCAAATCTGATATAACAAGGTGCTGGTTACAGAACGGTGTCGCCTCCTTCAGCACGGCCTGGAGCCTGACACCAGGCTGTGGATGGTCCTGTCAAATCTGATACAACAAGGAGCTGGTTACAGAACGGTGTCACCTCCTTCAGCACGGCCTGGAGCCTGACACCAGGATGTGGATGGTCCTGTCAAATCTGATGCAACGAGGTGCTGGTTACAGAACGGTGTCACCTCCTTCAGCACGGCCTGGAGCCTGACACCAGGCTGTGGATGGTCCTGTCAAATCTGATATAACAAGGGGCTGGTTACAGAAAGGTGTCGCCTCCTTCAGCACGGCCTGGAGCCTGACACCAGGCTGTGGATGGTCTTGTCAAATCTGATATAACAAGGAGCTGGTTACAGAACGGTGTCGCCTCCTTCAGCACGGCCTGGAGCCTGACACCAGGCTGTGGATGGTCCTGTCAAATCAGATACAACAAGGAGCTGGTTACAGAACGGAGTCGCCTCCTTCGGCACGGCCTGGAGCCTGACACCAGGCTGTGAATGGTCCTGTCAAATCTGATATAACAAAGAGCTGGTTACAGAACGGTGTCGCCTCCTTCAGCACGGACTGGAGCCTGACACCAGGCTGTAGATGGTCCTGTCAAACGTGATATAACAAGGAGCTGGTTACAGAACGGTGTCACCTCCTTCAGCACGGACTGGAGCCTGACACCAGGCTGTGGATGGTCCTGTCAAATCTGATATAACAAGGAGCTGGTTACAGAACGGTGACACCTCCATCAGCACGGCCTGGAGCCTGCCACCAGGCTGTGGATGGTCCTGTCAAATCTGATATAACAAGGAGCTGGTTACAGAACGGTGTCGCCTCCTTCAGCACGGCCTGGGGCCTTACACCAGGCTGTGGATGGTCCTGTCAAATCTGATATAACAAGGAGCTGGTTACAGAACGGTGTCGCCTCCTTCAGCACGGCCTGGAGCCTGACACCAGGCTGTGGATGGTCCTGTCAAATCTGATATAACAAGGAGCTGGTTACAGAACGGTGTCGCCTCCTTCAGCACGGCCTGGAGCCTGACACCAGGCTGTGGATGGTCCTGTCAAATCTGACATAACAAGGTGCTGGTTACAGAACGGTGTCGCCTCCTTCAGCACGGCCTGGAGCCTGACACCAGGCTGTGGATGGTCCTGTCAAATCTGATACAACAAGGAGCTGGTTACAGAACGGTGTCACCTCCTTCAGCACGGCCTGGAGCCTGACACCAGGATGTGGATGGTCCTGTCAAATCTGATGCAACGAGGTGCTGGTTACAGAACGGTGTCACCTCCTTCAGCACGGCCTGGAGCCTGACACCAGGCTGTGGATGGTCCTGTCAAATCTGATATAACAAGGGGCTGGTTACAGAAAGGTGTCGCCTCCTTCAGCACGGCCTGGAGCCTGACACCAGGCTGTGGATGGTCTTGTCAAATCTGATATAACAAGGAGCTGGTTACAGAACGGTGTCGCCTCCTTCAGCACGGCCTGGAGCCTGACACCAGGCTGTGGATGGTCCTGTCAAATCAGATACAACAAGGAGCTGGTTACAGAACGGTGTCGCCTCCTTCGGCACGGCCTGGAGCCTGACACCAGGCTGTGAATGGTCCTGTCAAATCTGATATAACAAAGAGCTGGTTACAGAACGGTGTCGCCTCCTTCAGCACGGACTGGAGCCTGACACCAGGCTGTAGATGGTCCTGTCAAACCTGATATAACAAGGAGCTGGTTACAGAACGGTGTCACCTCCTTCAGCACGGACTGGAGCCTGACACCAGGCTGTGGATGGTCCTGTCAAATCTGATATAACAAGGAGCTGGTTACAGAACGGTGACACCTCCATCAGCACGGCCTGGAGCCTGACACCAGGCTGTTGGTGGTACTGTCAAATCTGATAGAACAAGGTGCTGGTTACAGAACGGTGTCGCCTCCTTCAGCACGGCCTGGAGCCTGACACCAGGCTGTGGATGGTCCTGTCAAATCTGATATAACAAGGAGCTGGTTACAGAACGGTGTCGCCTCCTTCAGCACGGCCTGGGGCCTTACACCAGGCTGTGGATGGTCCTGTCAAATCTGATATAACAAGGAGCTGGTTACAGAACGGTGTCGCCTCCTTCAGCACGGCCTGGAGCCTGACACCAGGCTGTGGATGGTCCTGTCAAATCTGATATAACAAGGAGCTGGTTACATAACGGTGTCGCCTCCTTCAGCACGGCCTGGAGCCTGACACCAGGCTGTGGATGGTCCTGTCAAATCTGATATAACACGGAGCTGGTTACAGAACGGTGTCGCCTCCTTCAGCAGTGCCTGGAGCCTGACACCAGGCTGTGGATGGTCCTGTCAAATCTGATATAACAAGGAGCTGATTACAGAACGGTGTCGCCTCCTTCAGCACGGCCTGGTGCCTGACACCAGGCTGTGGATGGTCCTGTCAAATCTGATATAACAAGGAGCTGGTTACAGAACGGTGTCGCCTCCTTCAGCACGGCCTGGAGCCTGACACCAGGCTGTGGATGGTCCTTGTCATATCTGATATAACAAGGAGCTGGTTACAGAACGGTGTCGCCTCCTTCAGCACGGCCTGGAGACTGAAACCAGGCTGTGGATGGTCCTGTCAAATTTGAGATAACAAGGAGCTGGTTACTGAACGGTGTCGCCTCCTTCAGCACGGCCTGGAGCCTGACACCAGGCTGTGGAAGGTCCTGTCAAATCTGATACAACAAGGAGCTGGTTACAGAACGGTGTCACCTCCTTCAGCACGGCCTGGAGCCTGTTACCAGACTGTGATTGGTCCTGTCAAATCTGATATAACAGGGAGCTGGTTACAGAACGGTGTCGCCTCCTTCAGCACGGTTTGGAGCCTGACACCAGGCTGTGGATGGTCCTGTCAAATCTGATATAACAAGTAGCTGGTTACAGAACTGTGTCGCCTCCTTCAGCACGGCCTGGAGCCTGACACCAGGCTGTGGATGGTCCTGTCAAATCTGATATAACAAGGAGCTGGTTACAGAACGGTGTTGCCTCCTTCAGCACGGCCTGGAACCTGACACCAGGCTGTGGATGGTCCTGTCAAATCTGATATAACAAGGAGCTGGTTACAGAACGGTATCACCTCCTTCAGCACGGCCTGAAGCCTGACACCAGGCTGTGGATGGTCCTGTCAAATATAATACAACACGGAACTGGTAACAGAACGGTGTCGCCTCCTTCAGCACGGCCTGGAGCCTGACACCAGGCTGTGGATGGTCCTGTCAAATCTGATATAACACGGAGCTGGTTACAGAACGGTGTCGCCTCCTTCAGCAGTGCCTGGAGCCTGACACCAGGCTGTGGATGGTCCTGTCAAATTTGAGATAACAAGGAGCTGGTTACTGAACGGTGTCGCCTCCTTCAGCACGGCCTGGAGCCTGACACCAGGCTGTGGATGGTCCTGTCAAATCTGATACAACACGGAACTGGTTACAGAACGGTGTCGCCTCCTTCAGCACGGCCTGGAGCCTGACACCAGGCTGTGGATGGTCCTGTCAAATCTGATACAACAAGGAGCTGGTTACAGAACGGTGTCGCCACCTTCAGCACGGCCTGGAGCCTGACACCAGGCTGTGGATGGTCCTGTCAAATCTGATACAACACGGAACTGGTTACAGAACGGTGTCGCCTCCTTCAGCACGGCCTGGAGCCTGACACCAGGCTGTGGATGATCCTGTCAAATCTGATACAACAAGGAGCTGGTTACAGAACGGTGTCGCCTCCTTCAGCACTGCCTGGAGCCTGACACCAGGCTGTGGATGGTCCTGTCAAATCTGATATAACAAGGAGCTGGTTACAGAACGGTGTCGCCTCCTTCAGCACGGCCTGGAGCCTGACACCAGGCTGTGGATGGTCCTGTCAAATCTGATATAACTAGGAGCTGGTTACAGAATGGTGTCACCTCCTTCAGCACGGCCTGGAGCCTGACACCAGGCTGTGGATGGTCCTGTCAAATCTGATATAACTAGGAGCTGGTTACAGAACTGCGTCGCCTCCTTCAGCACGGCCTGGAGCCTGACACCAGGCTGTGGATGGTCCTGTCAAATCTGATATAACAAGGAGCTGGTTACAGAACGGTGTCACATCCTTCAGCACGGCCTGCAGCCTGATACCAGGCTGTTGATGGTCCTGTCAAATCTGATATAACAAGGAGCTGGTTACAGTACGGTGTCGCCTCCTTCAGCACGGCCTGGAGCCTGAAACCAGGCTGTGGATGGGCCTGTCAAATCTGACATAACCAGGAGCTGGTTACAGAACGGTGTCACCTCCTTCAGCGCGGCCTGGAGCCTGACACCAGGCTGTGGATGGTCCTGTCAAATCTGATGTAACAAGGAGCTGGTTACAGAACGGTGACGCCTCCTTCAGCACGGCCTGGAGCCTGACACCAGGCTGCGGATGGTCCTGTCAAATCTGATATAACAAGGTGCTGGTTACAGAACGGTGTCACCTCCTTCAGCACGGCCTGGAGCCTGACACCAGGCTGTGGATAGTCCTGTCAAATCTGATATAACAAGGAGCTGGTTACAGAACGGTGTCGCCTCCTTCAGCACGGCCTGGAGCCTGACACCAGGCTGTGGATGGTCCTGTCAAATCCGATATAACAAGGAGCTGGTTACAGAACGGTGTCGCCTCCTTCAGCACGGCCTGGAGCCTGACACCAGGCTGTGGATGGTCCTGTCAAATCTGATATAACAAGGAGCTGGTATTGGAAGGTGAGTGAAGATGCTGAGGATGGGTTTCTGCAGGTTGTGTTATTGGAAGGTGACTGGAGATACTGAGGATGGGTTTCTGCAGGTTGTGTTATTGGGAGGTGAGTGGAGATGCTGTGGATGGGTTTCAGCAGTTTGTGTTATTGGGAGGTGAGTGGAGATGCTGAAGATGGGTTCCTGCAGGTTGTGTGATTGGAAGTTGAGTGGAGATGCTGAGGATGGGTTTCTGCAGGTTGTGTTATTGGGGGGTGAGTGGAGATGCTGAGGATGGGTTTCTGCAGGTTGTGTTATTGGGAGATGAGTGGAGATGCTGAGGATAGGATTCTGCAGGTTGTGTTATTGGGAGGTTAGTGAAGATGTTGGGGATGGGTTTCTGCAGGTTGTGTTATTGGGAGGTGAGTGAAGATGCTGAGGATGGGTTTCTCCAGTTTGTGTTATTGGAAGGTGAGTGAAGATGCTGAGGATGGGTTTCTGCAGGTTGTGTTATTGGAAGGTGAGTGGAGATACTGATGATGGGTTTCTGCAGGTTGTGTTATTGGGAGGTGAGTGAAGATGCTGAGGATGGGTTTCTCCAGTTTTTGTTATTGGAAGGTGAGTGAAGATGCTGAGGATGGGTTTCTGCAGGTCGTGTTATTGGAAGGTTAGTGAATATGTTGTGGATGGGTTTCTGCAGGTTGTGTTATTGGAAGATTAGTTAAGGTGCTGAGGATGGGTTCTGCAGGTTGTGTTATTGGAAAGTGAGTGGAGATGCTGAGGATGGGTTTCTGCAGGTTGTGTTATTGGGAGGTGAGTGGAGATGCTGAGGATGGGTTTCTGCAGGTTGTGTTATTGGAAGGTTAGTGAAGATGCGGAGGATGGGATTCTGCAGGTTGTGTTATTGGGAGGTGAGTGGAGATGCTGTGGATGGGTTTCTGCAGTTTGTGTTATTGGGAGGTGAGTGGAGATGCTGAGGATAGGATTCTGCAGGTTGTGTTATTGGGAGGTTAGTGAAGATGTTGGGGATGGGTTTCTGCAGGTTGTGTTATTGGGAGGTGAGTGAAGATGCTGAGGATGGGTTTCTGGAGTTTGTGTTATTGGAAGGTGAGTGAAGATGCTGAGGATGGGTTTCTGCAGGTTGTGTTATTGGAAGGTGAGTGGAGATACTGAGGATGGGTTTCTGCAGGTTGTGTTATTGGGAGGTGAGTGGAGATGCTGTGGATGGGTTTCAGCAGTTTGTGCTATTGGGAGGTGAGTGGAGATGCTGAGGATGGGTTTCTGCAGGTTGTGTTATTGGAAGTTGAGTGGAGATGCTGAGGATGGGTTTCTGAAGGTTGTGTTATTGGGGGGTGGGTGGAGATGCTGAGGATGGGTTTCTGCAGGTTGTGTTATTGGGAGGCGAGTGGAGATGCAGAGGATGGGTTTCTGCAGGTTGAGTTATTGGAAGATTTTTGAAGATGCTGAGGATGGGTTTCTGCAGGTTGTGTTATTGGAAGTTGGGTGGAAATGCTGAGGATGGGTTTCTGCAGGTTGTGTTATTGGGGGGTGAGTGGAGATGCTGAGGATGGGTTTCTGCAGGTTGTGTTACTGGGAGATGAGTGGAGATGCTGAGGATAGGATTCTGCAGGTTGTGGTATTGGGAGGCGAGTGGAGATGCAGAGGATGGGTTTCTGCAGGTTGTGTTATTGGAAGGTTTGTGAAGATGCTGAGGATGGGTTTCTGCAGGTTGTGTTATTGGAAGATTAGTGGAGATGCTGAGCATGGGTTTCTGCAGGTTGTGTTATTGGATGATTTTTGAAGATGCTGAGGATGGGTTTCTGCAGGTTGTGTTATTGTTAGGTTAGTGTAGATGCTGATGATGGGTTTCTGCAGGTTGTGTTATTGGGCGGTTAGGGAAGATGCTGAGGATTGCTTTCTGCAGGTTGTGTTATTGTGACGTAAGTGGAAATGCTGAGGATGTGTTTCTGCAGGTTGTGTTATTGGGAGGTTAGTGGAGATGCTGAGCATGGGTTTCTGCAGGTTGTGTTATTGGGAGGTGAGTGAAGATGCTGAGAATGGGTTTCTGCAGGTTGAGTTATTGGAAGGATAGTGGAGATGCGGAGGATGGGTTTCTGCAGTTTGTGTTATTGGGAGGTGAGTGCAGGTGCTGTGGATGGGTTTCTGCAGGTCGTGTTATTGGAAGGTTAGTGAATATGTTGTGGATGGGTTTCTGCAGATTGTGTTATTGGAAGATTAGTTAAGGTGCTGAGGATGTGTTCTGCAGGTTGTGTTATTGGAAAGTGAGTGGAGATGCTGAGGATGGGTTTCTGCAGGTTGTGTTATTGGGAGGTGAGTGGAGATGCTGAGGATGGGTTTCTGCAGGTTGTGTTATTGTAAGATTTGTGAAGATGCTAAGGATGGGTTTCTGCAGGTTGTGTTATTGGAAGGTGAGTGGAGATGCTGAGGATGGGTTTCTGCAGGTTGTGTTATTGGGAGGTGAGTGAAGATGCTGAGAATGGGTTTCTGCAGGTTGTGTTATTGGGAGGTTAGTGAAGATGCTGAGAATGGATTTCTGCAGGTTGTGTTATTGGAAGGTGGGTGGAGATGCTGAGGATGGGTTTCTGCAGGTTGTGTTATTGGGAGGTGAGTGAAGATGCGGAGAATGGGTTTCTGCAGGTTGTGTTATTGGGAGGTGAGTGGAGATGCTGAGGATAGGATTCTGCAGGTTGTGTTATTGGGAGGTCAGTGAAGATGTTGGGGATGGGTTTCTGCAGGTTGTGTTATTGGGAGGTGAGTGAAGATGCTGAGGATGGGTTTCTGCAGTTTGTGTTATTGGAAGGTGAGTGAAGATGCTGAGGATGGGTTTCTGCAGGTTGTGTTATTGGAAGGTGACTGGAGATACTGAGGATGGGTTTCTGCAGGTTGTGTTATTGGGAGGTGAGTGGAGATGCTGTGGATGGGTTTCAGCAGTTTGTGTTATTGGGAGGTGAGTGGAGATGCTGAGGATAGGATTCTGCAGGTTGTGTTATTGGGAGGTTAGTGAAGATGTTGGGGATGGGTTTCTGCAGGTTGTGTTATTGGGAGGTGAGTGAAGATGCTGAGGATGGGTTTCTCCAGTTTGTGTTATTGGAAGGTGAGTGAAGATGCTGAGGATGGGTTTCTGCAGGTTGTGTTATTGGAAGGTGAGTGGAGATACTGATGATGGGTTTCTGCAGGTTGTGTTATTGGGAGGTGAGTGAAGATGCTGAGGATGGGTTTCTGCAGGTTGTGTTATTGGGAGATGAGTGGAAATGCTGAGAATGTGTATCCGCAGGTTGTGTTATTGGGAGGTTAGGGAAGATGCTGAGGATGGGTTTCTGCAGGTTGTGTTATTGGGAGGCGAGTGGAGATGCAGAGGATGGGTTTCTGCAGGTTGAGTTATTGGAAGATTTTTGAAGATGCTGAGGATGGGTTTCAGCAGGTTGTGTTATTGGAAGTTGAGTGGAAATGCTGAGGATGGGTTTCTGCAGGTTGTGTTATTGGGGGGTGAGTGGAGATGCTGAGGATGGGTTTCTGCAGGTTGTGTTACTGGGAGATGAGTGGAGATGCTGAGGATAGGATTCTGCAGGTTGTGTTATTGGGAGGTTAGTGAAGATGCTGAGGATGGGTTTCTCCAGTTTGTGTTATTGGAAGGTGAGTGAAGATGCTGAGGATGGGTTTCTCCAGTTTGTGTTATTGGAAGGTGAGTGAAGATGCTGAGGATGGGTTTCTGCAGGTCGTGTTATTGGAAGGTTAGTGAATATATTGTGGATGGGTTTCTGCAGGTTGTGTTATTGGAAGATTAGTTAAGGTGCTGAGGATGGGTTCTGCAGGTTGTGTTATTGGAAAGTGAGTGGAGATGCTGAGGATGGGTTTCTGCAGGTTGTGTTATTGGGAGGTGTGGAGATGCTGAGGATGGGTTTCTGCAGGTTGTGTTATTGGAAGATTTGTGAAGATGCTGAGGATGGGTTTCTGCAGGTTGTGTTATTGGAAGGTTAGTGAAGATGCTGAGGATGGGTTTCTGCAGTTTGTGTTATTGGGAGGTGAGTGGAGATGCTGAGGATAGGATTCTGCAGGTTGTGTTATTGGGTGGTTAGTGAAGATGTTGGGGATGGGTTTCTGCAGGTTGTGTTATTGGGAGGTGAGTGAAGATGCTGAGGATGGGTTTCTGCAGTTTGTGTTATTGGAAGTTGAGTGAAGATGCTGAGGATGGGTTTCTGCAGGTTGTGTTATTGGAAGGTGAGTGGAGATACTGAGGATGGGTTTCCGCAGGTTGTGTTATTGGGAGGTGAGTGGAGATGCTGTGGATGGGTTTCAGCAGTTTGTGCTATTGGGAGGTGAGTGGAGATGCTGAGGATGGGTTTCTGCAGGTTGTGTTATTGGAAGTTGAGTGAAGATGCTGAGGATGGGTTTCTGCAAGTTGTGTTATTGGGGGGTGGGTGGAGATGCTGAGGATGGGATTCTGCAGGTTGTGTTATTGGGAGATGAGTGGAAATGCTGAGAATGTGTATCTGCAGGTTGTGTTATTGGGAGGTTAAGGAAGATGCTGAGGATGGGTTTCTGCAGGTTGTGTTATTGGGAGGCGAGTGGAGATGCAGAGGATGGGTTTCTGCAGGTTGTGTTATTGGAAGGTTTGTGAAGATGCTGAGGATGGGTTTCTGCAGGTTGTGTTATTGGAAGATTAGTGGAGATGCTGAGCATGGGTTTCTGCAGGTTGTGTTATTGGATGATTTTTGAAGATGCTGAGGATGGGTTTCTGCAGGTTGTGTTATTGGGAGGTTAGTGTAGATGCTGATGATGGGTTTCTGCAGGTTGTGTTATTGGGCGGTTAGGGAAGATGCTGAGGATGGGTTACTGCAGGTTGTATTATTGGGAGATGAGTGGAAATGCTGAGAATGGGTATCTGCAGGTTGTGTTGTTGGGAGGTGAGTGGAGATGCAGAAGATGGGTTTCTGCAGGTTCTATTATTGGGAGGTTAGGGAAGATGCTGAGAATGGGTTTCTGCAGGTTGTGTTATTGGGATGTGAGTGGAGATGCTGAGGATGGATTTCTGCAGGTTGTGTTATTGGGAGGTGAGTGAAGATGCTGAGGATGGGTTTCTGCAGGTTGTGTTATTGGGAGGTGAGTGGTGATGCTGAGGATGGGTTTCTGCAGGTTGTGTTATTGGGAGGTGAGTGGAGATGCTGAGGATGGGTTTCTGCAGGTTGTGTTATTGGGAGGTGAGTGGTGATGCTGAGGATGGGTTTCTGCAGGTTGTGTTATTGGGAGATGAGTGACGATTCTGAGGATGGGTTTCTGCAGGTTGATTTATTGGGAGGTGAGTGAAGATGCTGAGGATTGGTTTCTGCAGGTTGTGTTATTGGGAGCTGAGTGGAGATGCTGAGGATAGGTTTCTGCAGGTTGTGTTCTTGGGAGGTGAGTGAAGATGCTGAGGATGTGTTTCTGCAGGTTGTGTTATTGGAAGGTCAGTAGAGATGCTGAGGATGGGTTTCTGCAGGTTGTGTTATTGGGAGATGAGTGACGATTCTGAGGATGGGTTTCTGCAGGTTGTGTTATTGGGAGGTGATTGAAGATGCTGAGGATGGGTTCTGCAGGTTGTGTTATTGGAAAGTGAGTGGAGATGCTGAGGATGGGTTTCTGCAGGTTGTGTTATTGGGAGGTGAGTGGAGATGCTGAGGATGGGTTTCTGTAGGTTGTGTTATTGGAAGGTGAGTGGAGATGCTGAGGATGGGTTTCTGCAGGTTGTGTTATTGGGAGGTGAGTGGAGATGCTGAGGATAGGATTCTGCAGGTTGTGTTATTGGGAGGTTAGTGAAGATGCTGAGAATGGGTTTCTGCAGGTTGTGTTATTGGAAGGTGAGTGGAGATGCTGAGGATGGGTTTCTGCAGCTTGTGTTATTGGGAGGTGAGTGAAGATGCTGAGAATGGGTTTCTGCAGGTTGTGTTATTGGGAGGTTAGTGAAGATGCTGAGAATGGGTTTCTGCAGGTTGAGTTATTGGAAGTTGAGTGGAGATGCTGAGGATGGGTTTCTGCAGGTTGTGTTATTGGGAGGTGAGTGAAGATGCTGAGAATGGGTTTCTGCAGGTTGTGTTATTGGAAGGTGAGTGGAGATGCTGAGGATGGGTTTCCTTCAGCACGGCCTGGAGCCTGACACCAGAGTGTGGATGGTGCTGTCAAACCTGATATAACAAGGAGCTGGTTACAGAATGGTGTCGCCTCCTTCAGCACGGCCTGGAGCCTTACACCAGGCTGTGGATGGTCCTGTCAAATCTGATATAACAAGGAGCTGGTTACAGAACGGTGTCGCCTCCTTCAGCACGGCCTGGAGCCTGACACCAGGGTGTGGATGGTCCTGTCAAATCTGATACAACAAGGAGCTGGTTACAGAACGGTGTCACCTCCTTCAGCACGGCCTGGAGCCTGACACCAGGCTGTGGATGGTCCTGTCAAATCTTATACAACAAGGAGCTGGTTACAGAACGGTGTCACCTCCTTCAGCACGGCCTGGAGCCTGACACCAGCCTGTGGATGGGCCTGTCAAATCTGATATAACAAGGAGCTGGTTTCAGAACTGTGTCGCCTCCTTCAGCACGGCCTGGAGCCTGACACCAGTCTGTGGATGGTCCTGTCAAATCTGATATAACAAGGAGCTGGTTACAGAACGGTGTCGCCTCCTACAGCACGGACTGGAGCCTGACACCAGGCTGTGGGTGGTACCGTCAAATCTGATATAAAACGGAGCTGGTTCCAGAACGATGTCGCCTCCTTCAGCACGGCCTGGAGCCTGACACCAGTCTGTGGATGGTCCTGTCAAATCTGATATAACAAGGAGCTGGTTACAGAACGGTGTCACCTCCTTCAGCACGGCCTGGAGCCTGACACCAGGCTGTGGATGGTCCTGTCAAATCTGATATAACAAGGAGCTGGTTACAGAACGGTGTCGCCTCCTTCAGCACGGCCTGGAGCCTGACACCAGGCTGTGGATGGTCCTGTCAAATCTGATACAACAAGGAGCTGGTTACAGAACGGTGTCGCCTCCTTCAGTACGGCCTGGAGCCTGACGCCATGCTGTGGATGGTCCTGTCAAATCTGATACAACAAGGAGCTGGTTACAGAACGGTGTCGCCTCCTTCAGCACGGCCTGGAGCCTGACACCAGGCTGTGGATGGTCCTGTCAAATCTGATATAACAAGGAGCTGGTTACTGAACGGTGTCACCTCCTTCAGCACGGCCTGGAGCCTGACACCAGGCTGTGGATGGTCCTGTCAAATCTGATATAACAAGGAGCTGGATACAGAACGGTGTCGCCTCCTTCAGCACGGCCTGGAGCCTGACACCAGGCTGTGGATGGTCCTGTCAAATCTGATATAACAAGGAGCTGGTTACAGAACGGTGTCACCTCCTTCAGTACGGCCTGGAGCCTGACACCAGGCTGTGGATGGTCCTGTCAAATCTGACATAACAAGGAGCTGGTTACAGAACGGTGTCGCCTCCTTCAGCACGGCCTGGAGCCTGACACCAGGCTGTGGATGGTCCTGTCAAATCTGATATAACAAGGTGCTGGTTACAGAACGGTGTCGCCTCCTTCAGCACGGCCTGGAGCCTGACACCAGGCTGTGGATGGTCCTGTCAAATCTGATATAACAAGGTGCTGGTTACAGAACGGTGTCGCCTCCTTCAGCACGGCCTGGAGCCTGACACCAGGCTGTGGATGGTCCTGTCAAATCTGATATAACAAGGTGCTGGTTACAGAACGGTATCGCCTCCTTCAGCACGGCCTGGAGCCTGACACCAGGCTGTGGGTGGTACCGTCAAATCTGATATAAAACGGAGCTGGTTCCAGAACGATGTCGCCTCCTTCAGCACGGCCTGGAGCCTGACACCAGGCTGTGGATGGTCCTGTCAAATCTGATATAACAAGGAGCTGGTTACAGAACGGTGTCGCCTCCTTCAGCACGGCCTGGAGCCTGACACCAGGCTGTGGATGGTCCTGTCAAATCTGATACAACAAGGAGCTGGTTACAGAACGGTGTCGCCTCCTTCAGCACGGCCTGGAGCCTGACACCAGGCTGTGGATGGTCCTGTCAAATCTGATATAACAAGGAGCTGGTTACAGAACGGTGTCGCCTCCTTCAGCACGGCCTGGAGCCTGACACCAGGCTGTGGATGGTCCTGTCAAATCTGATACAACAAGGAGCTGGTTACAGAACGGTGTCGCCTCCTTCAGCACGGCCTGGAGCCTGACACCAGGTTGTGGATGGTCCTGTCAAATCTGATATAACAAGGTGCTGGTTACAGAACGGTGTCTCCTCCTTCAGCACGGTCTGGAGCCTGACACCAGGCTGTGGATGGTCCTGTCAAATCTGATATAACAAGGAGATGGTTACAGAACGCTGTCGCCTCCTTCAGCACGGCCTGGTGCCAGACACCAGGCTGTGGATGGTCCTGTCTAATCTGATAGAACAAGGAGCTGGTTACAGAACGGTGTCGCCTCCTTCAGCACGGCCTGGAGCCTGACACCAGGCTGTGGATGGTCCTGTCAAATCTGATATAACAAGGAGCTGGTTACAGAACGGTGTCACCTCCTTCAGTACGGCCTGGAGCCTGACAGCAGGCTGTGGATGGTCCTGTCAAATCTGACATAACAAGGAGCTGGTTACAGAACGGTGTCGCCTCCTTCAGCACGGCCTGGAGCCTGACACCAGGCTGTGGATGGTCCTGTCAAATCTGATACAACAAGGTGCTGGTTACAGAACGGTGTCGCCTCCTTCAGCACGGCCTGGAGCCTGACACCAGCCTGTGGATGGTCCTGTCAAACCTGATATAACAAGGAGCTGGTTTCTGAACGGTGTCGCCTCCTTCAGCACGGCCTGGAGCCTGACATCAGGCTGTGGATGGTCCTGTCAAATCTGATATCACAAGGTGCTGGTTACAGAACGGTGTCGCCTCCTTCAGCACGGCCTGGAGCCTGACACCAGGCTGTGGGTGGTCCCGTCAAATCTGATATAACACGGAGCTGGTTACAGAACGATGTCGCCTCCTTCAGCACGGCCTGGAGCCTGACACCAGGCTGTGAATGGTCCTGTCAAATCTGATATAACAAGGAGCTGGTTACAGAACGGTGTCGCCTCCTTCAGCACGGCCTGGAGCCTGACACCAGGCTGTGGATGGTCCTGTCAAATCTGATATAACAAGGAGCTGGTTACAGAACGGTGTCGCCTCCTTCAGCACGGCCTGGAGCCTGACACCAGGCTGTGGATGGTCCTGTCAAATCAGATACAACAAGGAGCTGGTTACAGAACGGTGTCGCCTCCTTCGGCACGGCCTGGAGCCTGACACCAGGCTGTGGATGGTCCTGTCAAATCTGATATAACAAGGAGCTGGTTGCAGAACGGTGTCGCCTCCTTCAGCACGGCCTGGAGCCTGACACCAGGCTGTGGATGGTCCTGTCAAATCAGATACAACAAGGAGCTGGTTACAGAACGGTGTCGCCTCCTTCAGCACGGCCTGGAGCCTGACACCAGGCTGTGAATGGTCCTGTCAAATCTGATATAACAAGGAGCTGGTTACAGAACGGTGTCGCCTCCTTCAGCACGGCCTGGAGCCTGACACCAGGCTGTGAATGGTCCTGTCAAATCTGATATAACAAGGAGCTGGTTACAGAACGGTGTCGCCTCCTTCAGCACGGCCTGGAGCCTGACACCAGGCTGTGGATGGTCCTGTCAAATCAGATACAACAAGGAGCTGGTTACAGAACGGTGTCGCCTCCTTCGGCACGGCCTGGAGCCTGACACCAGGCTGTGGATGGTCCTGTCAAATCTGATATAACAAGGAGCTGGTTACAGAACGGTGTCGCCTCCTTCAGCACGGCCTGGAGCCTGACACCAGGCTGTGGATGGTCCTGTCAAATCAGATACAACAAGGAGCTGGTTACAGAACGGTGTCGCCTCCTTCAGCACGGCCTGGAGCCTGACACCAGGCTGTGAATGGTCCTGTGAAATCTGATATAACAAAGAGCTGGTTACAGAACGGTGTCGCCTCCTTCAGCACGGCCTGGAGCCTGACACCAGCCTGTGGATGGGCCTGTCAAATCTGATATAACAAGGAGCTGGTTTCAGAACTGTGTCGCCTCCTTCAGCACGGCCTGGAGTCTGACACCAGAGTGTGGATGGTCCTGTCAAATCTGATATAACAAGGAGCTGGTTACAGAACGGTGTCGCCTCCTTCAGCACGGCCTGGAGCCTGACACCAGGCTGTGGGTGGTCCCGTCAAATCTGATATAACACGGAGCTGGTTACAGAACGATGTCGCCTCCTTCAGCACGGCCTGGAGCCTGACACCAGGCTGTGGATGGTCCTGTCAAATCTGATATAACAAGGAGCTCGTTACAGAACGGTGTCACCTCCTTCAGCATGGCCTGGAGACTGACACCAGGCTGTGGATGGTCCTTTCAAATCTGACATAACAAGGAGCTGGTTACAGAACGGTGTCGCCTCCTTCAGCACGGCCTGGAGCCTGACGCCATGCTGTGGATGGTCCTGTCAAATCTGATATAACACGGAGCTGGTTACAGTACGGTGTCGCCTCCTTCAGCACGGCCTGGAGCCTGACACCTGGCTGTGGATGGTCCTATCAAATCTGATATAACAAGTAGCTGGTTACAGAACGGTGTTGCCTCCTTCAGCACGGCCTGGAGCCTGACACCAGGCTGTGGATGGTCCTATCAAATCTGATATAACAAGTAGCTGGTTACAGAACGGTGTTGCCTCCTTCAGCACGGCCTGGAGCCTGACGCCAGGCTGTGGATGGTCCTGTCAAATCTGATATAACAAGTAGCTGGTTACAGAACGGTGTCGCCTCCTTCAGCACAGCCTGGAGCCTGACACCAGGCTGTGGCTGGTCCTGTGAAATTTGATATAACACGGAGCTGGTTACAGAACGGTGTCGCCTCCTTCAGCACGGCCTGGAGCCTGACACCAGGCTGTGGATGGTCCTGTCAAATCTGATATAACAAGGAGCTGGTTACAGAACGGTGTCGCCTCCTTCAGCACGGCCTGGAGCCTGACACCAGAGTGTGGATGGTCCTGTCAAATCTGATATAACAAGGTGCTGGTTACAGAACGCTGTCGCCTCCTTCAGCACGGCCTGGAGCCTGACTCCAGGCTGTGGATGGTCCTGTCAAATCTGATATAACAAGGAGCTGGTTACAGAACGGTGTCGCCTCCTTCAGCACGGCCTGGAGCCTGACACCAGGCTGTGGGTGGTCCTGTCAAATCTGATATAACAAGGAGCTGGTTACAGAACGGTGTCGCCTCCTTCAGCACGGCCTGGAGCCTGACACCAGGCTGTGGATGGTCTTGTCAAATCTGATATAACAAGGAGCTGGTTACAGAACGGTGTCGCCTCCTTCAGCACGGCCTGGAGCCTGACACCAGGCTGTGGGTGGTCCCGTCAAATCTGATATAACACGGAGCTGGTTACAGAACGATGTCGCCTCCTTCAGCACGGCCTGGAGCCTGACACCAGGCTGTGGATGGTCCTGTCAAATCTGATATAACAAGGAGCTCGTTACAGAACGGTGTCACCTCCTTCAGCATGGCCTGGAGACTGACACCAGGCTGTGGATGGTCCTTTCAAATCTGACATAACAAGGAGCTGGTTACAGAACGGTGTCGCCTCCTTCAGCACGGCCTGGAGCCTGACGCCATGCTGTGGATGGTCCTGTCAAATCTGATATAACACGGAGCTGGTTACAGTACGGTGTCGCCTCCTTCAGCACGGCCTGGAGCCTGACACCTGGCTGTGGATGGTCCTATCAAATCTGATATAACAAGTAGCTGGTTACAGAACGGTGTTGCCTCCTTCAGCACGGCCTGGAGCCTGACACCAGGCTGTGGATGGTCCTATCAAATCTGATATAACAAGTAGCTGGTTACAGAACGGTGTTGCCTCCTTCAGCACGGCCTGGAGCCTGACGCCAGGCTGTGGATGGTCCTGTCAAATCTGATATAACAAGTAGCTGGTTACAGAACGGTGTCGCCTCCTTCAGCACAGCCTGGAGCCTGACACCAGGCTGTGGCTGGTCCTGTGAAATTTGATATAACACGGAGCTGGTTACAGAACGGTGTCGCCTCCTTCAGCACGGCCTGGAGCCTGACACCAGGCTGTGGATGGTCCTGTCAAATCTGATATAACAAGGAGCTGGTTACAGAACGGTGTCGCCTCCTTCAGCACGGCCTGGAGCCTGACACCAGAGTGTGGATGGTCCTGTCAAATCTGATATAACAAGGTGCTGGTTACAGAACGCTGTCGCCTCCTTCAGCACGGCCTGGAGCCTGACTCCAGGCTGTGGATGGTCCTGTCAAATCTGATATAACAAGGAGCTGGTTACAGAACGGTGTCGCCTCCTTCAGCACGGCCTGGAGCCTGACACCAGGCTGTGGGTGGTCCTGTCAAATCTGATATAACAAGGAGCTGGTTACAGAACGGTGTCGCCTCCTTCAGCACGGCCTGGAGCCTGACACCAGGCTGTGGATGGTCTTGTCAAATCTGATATAACAAGGAGCTGGTTACAGAACGGTGTCGCCTCCTTCAGCACGGCCTGGAGCCTGACACCAGGCTGTGGATGGTCCTGTCAAATCTGATATAACAAGGAGCTGGTTACAGAACGGTTTCGCCTCCTTCAGCACGGCCTGGAGCCTGACAACAGGCTGTGGATGGTCCTGTCAAATCAGATACAACAAGGAGCTGGTTACAGAACGGTGTCGCCTCCTTCGGCACGGCCTGGAGCCTGACACCAGGCTGTGAATGGTCCTGTGAAATCTGATATAACAAAGAGCTGGTTACAGAACGGTGTCGCCTCCTTCAGCACGGACTGGAGCCTGACACCAGGCTGTAGATGGTCCTGTCAAACCTGATATAACAAGGAGCTGGTTACAGAACTGTGTCACCTCCTTCAGCACGGCCTGGAGCCTGACACCAGGCTGTGGATGGTCCTGTCAAATCTGATATAACAAGGAGCTCGTTACAGAACGGTAACACCTCCATCAGCACGGCCTGGAGTCTGACACCAGGCTGTGGATGGTCCTGTCAAATCTGATAGAACAAGGTGCTGGTTACAGAACGGTGACACCTCCATCAGCACGGCCTGGAGCCTGACACCAGGCTGTGGATGGTCCTGTCAAATCTGATACAACAAGGAGCTGGTTACAGAACGGTGTCGCCTCCTTCAGCACGGCCTGGAGTCTGACACCAGTCTGTGGATGGTCCTGTCAAATCTGATATAACAAGGAGCTGGTTACAGAACGGTGTCGCCTCCTTCAGCACGGCCTGGAGCCTGACACCAGGCTGTGGGTGGTCCTGTCAAATCTGATATAACAAGGAGCTGGTTACAGAACGGTGTCGCCTCCTTCAGCACGGCCTGGAGCCTGACACCAGGCTGTGGGTGGTCCCGTCAAATCTGATATAACACGGAGCTGGTTACAGAACGATGTCGCCTCCTTCAGCACGGCCTGGAGCCTGACACCAGGCTGTGGATGGTCCTGTCAAATCTGATATAACAAGGAGCTCGTTACAGAACGGTGTCACCTCCTTCAGCACGGCCTGGAGCCTGACACCAGGCTGTGGATGGTCCTTTCAAATCTGACATAACAAGGAGCTGGTTACAGAACGGTGTCGCCTCCTTCAGCACGGCCTGGAGCCTGACGCCATGCTGTGGATGGTCCTGTCAAATCTGATATAACACGGAGCTGGTTACAGTACGGTGTCGCCTCCTTCAGCACGGCCTGGAGCCTGACACCTGGCTGTGGATGGTCCTTTCAAATCTGATATAACAAGGAGCTGGTTACAGAACGGTGTTGCCTCCTTCAGCACGGCCTGGAGCCTGACGCCATGCTGTGGCTGGTCCTGTGAAATTTGATATAACACGGAGCTGGTTACAGAACGGTGTCGCCTCCTTCAGCACGGCCTGGAGCCTGACACCAGGCTGTGGATGGTCCTGTCAAATCTGATATAACAAGGAGCTGGTTACAGAACGGTGTCGCCTCCTTCAGCACGGCCTGGAGCCTGACACCAGGCAGTGGATGGTCCTGTCAATTCTGATATAACAAGGTGCTGGTTACAGAACGGTGTCGCCTCCTTCAGCACGGCCTGGAGCCTGACACCAGGCTGTGGATGGTCCTGTCAAATCTGATACAACAAGGAGCTGGTTACAGAACGGTGTCGCCTCCTTCAGCACGGCCTGGAGCCGGACACCAGGCTGTGGATGGTCCTGTCAAATCTGATATAACAAGGAGCTGGTTACAGAACGGTGTCACCTCCTTCAGCACGGCCTGGAGCCTGACACCAGGCTGTGGATGGTCCTGTCGAATCTGATATAACAAGGAGCTGGTTACAGAACGGTGTCGCCTCCTTCAGCACGGCCTGGAGCCTGACACCAGGCTGTGGATGGTCCTGTCAAATCTGATATAACAAGGAGCTGGTTACAGAACGGTGTCGCCTCCTTCAGCAAGGCGTGGAGCCTGACACCAGGCTGTGGATGGTCCTGTCAAATCAGATACAACAAGGAGCTGGTTACAGAACGGTGTCGCCTCCTTCGGCACGGCCTGGAGCCTGACACCAGGGTGTGGGTGGTCCTGTCAAATCTGATATAACAAAGAGCTGGTTATAGAACGGTGTCGCCTCCTTCAGCACGGCCTGGAGCCTGACACCAGGCTGTGGATGGTCCTGTCAAATCTGATATAACAAGGAGCTGGTTACAGAACGGTGTCGCCTCCTTCAGCACGGCCTGGAGCCTGACACCAGGCTGTGGATGGTCCTGTCAAACCTGATATAACAAGGAGCTGGTTACAGACCGGTGTCACCTCCTTCAGCACGGCCTGGAGCCTGACACCAGGCTGTGGATGGTCCTGTCAAATCTGATATAACAAGGAGCTGGTTACAGACCGGTTTCACCTCCTTCAGCACGGCCTGGAGCCTGACACCAGGCTGTGGATGGTCCTGTCAAATCTGATAGAACAAGGTGCTGGTTACAGAACGGTGTCGCCTCCTTCAGCATGGCCTGGAGCCTGACACCAGGCTGTGGATGGTCCTGTCAAATCTGATATAACAAGGAGCTGGTTACAGAACGGTGTCGCGTCCTTCAGCACAGCCTGGAGCCTGACACCAGGCTGTGGATGGTCCTGTCAAATCTGATATAACAAGGAGCTGGTTACAGAACGGTGTCGCCTCCTTCAGCACGGCCTGGGGCCTTACACCAGGCTGTGGATTGTCCTGTCAAATCTGATATGACAAGGAGCTGGATACAGAACGGTGTCACCACCTTCAGCAAGGCCTGGAGCCTGACACCAGGCTGTGGATGGTCCTGTCAAATCAGATACAACAAGGAGCTGGTTACAGAACGGTATCGACTCCTTCGGCACGGCCTGGAGAATGACACCAGGCTGTGAATGGTCCTGTGAAATCTGATATAACAAAGAGCTGGTTACAGAACGGTGTCGCCTCCTTCAGCACGGACTGGAGCCTGACACCAGGCTGTAGATGGTCCTGTCAAACCTGATATAACAAGGAGCTGGTTACAGAACGGTGTCACCTCCTTCAGCACGGCCTGGAGCCTGACACCAGGCTGTGGATGGTCCTGTCAAATCTGATATAACAAGGAGCTGGTTACAGAACGGTGTCGCCTCCTTCAGCACGGCCTGGAGCCTGACACCAGACTGTGGATGGTCCTGTCAAATCTGATATAACAAGGAGCTGGTTACAGAACGGTGTCACCTCCTTCAGCACGGCCTGGAGCCTGACACCAGGCTGTGGATGGTTCTGTCAAATCTGATATAACAAGGAGCTGGTTTCAGAACGGTGTCGCCTCCTTCAGCACGGCCTGGAGCCTGACACCAGGCTGTGGATGGTCCTGTCAAATCTGATATAACAAGGAGCTGGTTTCAGAACGCTGTCGCCTCCTTCAGCACGGCCTGGAGTCAGACACCAGGCTGTGGATGGTCCTGTCAAATCTGATAGAACAAGGTGCTGGTTACAGAACGGTGTCGCCTCCTTCAGCATGGCCTGGAGCCTGACACCAGCCTGTGGATGGGCCTGTCAAATCTGATATAACAAGGAGCTAGTTTCAGAACGGTGTCGCCTCCTTCAGCACGGCCTGGAGCCTGACACCAGGCTGTGGGTGGTCCTGTCAAATCTAATATAACAAGGAGCTGGTTACAGAACGGTGTCGCCTCCTTCAGCACGGCCTGGAGCCTGACACCAGGCTGTGGGCGGTCCCGTCAAATCTGATATAACACGGAGCTGGTTACAGAACGATGTCGCCTCCTTCAGCACGGCCTGGAGCCTGACACCAGGCTGTGGATGGCCCTGTCAAATCTGATATAACAAGGTGCTGGTTACAGAACAGTGTCGCCTCCTTCAGCACGGCCTGGAGCCTGACGCCAGGCTGTGGATGGTCCTGTCAAATCTGATATAACAAGGAGCTGGTTACAGAACGGTGTCGCCTCCTTCAGCACGGCCTGGAGCCTGACACCAGGCTGTGGATGGTCCTGTCAAATCTGATATAACACGGAGCTGGTTACAGAACGGTGTCGCCTCCTTCAGCACGGCCTGGAGCCTGACACCTGGCTGTGGATGGTCCTTTCAAATCTGATATAACAAGGAGCTGGTTACAGAACGGTGTTGCCTCCTTCAGCACGGCCTGGAGCCTGACACCAGGCTGTGGATGGTCCTGTCAAATCTGATATAACAAGGTGCTGGTTACAGAACGCTGTCGCCTCCTTCAGCACGGCCTGGAGCCTGACACCAGGCTGTGGATGGTCCTGTCAAATCTGATACAACAAGGAGCTGGTTACAGAACGGTGTCGCCTCCTTCAGCGCGGCCTGGAGCCTGACACCAGGCTGTGGATGGTCCTGTCAAATCTGATATAACAAGGAGCTGGTTACAGAACGGTGTCGCCTCCTTCAGCACGGCCTGGAGCCTGACACCAGGCTGTGGATGGGCCTGTCAAATCTGATATAACAAGGAGCTGGTTACAGAACGGTGTCACCTCCTTCAGCACGGCCTGGAGCCTGACACCAGGCTGTGGATGGTCCTGACAAATCTGATACAAAAAGGATCTGGTTACAGAACGGTGTCGCCTCCTTCAGCACGTCCTGGAGCCTGACATCAGGCTGTGGATGGTCCTGTCAAATCTGATATAACAAGGTGCTGGTTACAGAACGGTGTCACCTCCTTCAGCACGGCCTGGAGCCTGACAACAGGCTGTGGATGGTCCTGTCAAATCTGATATAACAAGGAGCTGGTTACAGAACGGTGTCGTCTCCTTCAGCACGTCCTGGAGCCTGACACCAGGCTGTGGATGGTCCTGTCAAATCTGATATAACAAGGTGCTGGTTACAGAACGGTGTCACCTCCTTCAGCACGGCCTGGAGCCTGACACCAGGCTGTGGATGGTCCTGTCAAATCTGATATAACAAGGAGCTGGTTACAGAACGGTGTCACCTCCTTCAGCACGGCCTGGAGCCTGACACCAGGCTGTGGATGGTCCTGTCAAATCTGATACAACAAGATGCTGGTTACAGAACGGTGTCGCCTCCTTCAGCACGGCCTGGAGCGTGACACCAGGCTGTGGATGGTCCTGTCAAATCTGATATCACAAGGAGCTGGTTACAGAACGGTGTCACCTCCTTCAGCACGGCCTGGAGCCTGACACCAGGCTGTGGATAGTCCTGTCAAATCAGATACAAGGAGCTGGTTACAGAACGGTGTCGCCTCCTTCAGCACGGCCTGGAGCCTGACACCAGGCTGTGGATGGTCCTGTCAAATCTGATATAACAAGGTGCTGGTTACAGAACTGTGTCGCCTCCTTCAGCACGGCCTGGAGCCTGACACCAGGCTGTGGATGGTCCTGTCAAATCTGATATAACAAGGAGCTGGTTACAGAACAGTGTCGCCTCCTTCAGCACGGCCTGGAGCCTGACACCAGGCTGTGGGTGGTCCTGTCAAATCTGATATAACAAGGAGCTGGTTACAGAACGGTGTCGCCTCCTTCAGCACGGCCTGGAGACTGACACCAGGCTGTGGATGGTCCTGTCAAATCTGATATAACAAGGAGCTGGTTACAGAACGGTGTCGCCTCCTTCAGCACGGCCTGGACCCTGACACCAGGCTGTGGATTGTCCTGTCAAATCTGATATAACAAGGAGCTGGTTACAGGACGGTGTCGCCTCCTTCAGCACGGCCTGGAGCGTGACACCAGGCTGTGGATGGTCCTGTCAAATCTGATATAACAAGGAGCTGGTTACAGAACGGTGTCACCTCCTTCAGCACGGCCTGGAGCCTGACACCAGGCTGTGGATAGTCCTGTCAAATCAGATACAAGGAGCTGGTTACAGAACGGTGTCGCCTCCTTCAGCACGGCCTGGAGCCTGACACCAGGCTGTGGATGGTCCTGTCAAATCTGATATTACAAGGCGCTGGTTACAGAACGGTGTCGCCTCCTTCAGCACGGCCTGGAGCCTGACACCAGGCTGTGGATGGTCCTGTCAAATCTGATATAACAAGGAGCTGGTTACAGAACGGTGTCGCCTCCTTCAGCACGGCCTGGAGACTGACACCAGGCTGTGGATGGTCCTGTCAAATCTGATATAACAAGGAGCTGGTTACAGAACGGTGTCGTCTCCTTCAGCACGGCCTCGACCCTGACACCAGGCTGTGGATTGTCCTGTCAAATCTGATATAACAAGGAGCTGGTTACAGAACGGTTTCGCCTCCTTCAGCACGGCCTGGAGCCTGACACCAGGCTGTGAATGGTCCTGTCAAATCTGATATAACAAGGAGCTGGTTACAGAACGGTGTCGCCTCCTTCAGCACGGCCTGGAGCCTGACACCAGGCTGTGGATGGTCCTGACAAATCTGATATAACAAGGAGCTGGTTACAGAACGGTGTCACCTCCTTCAGCACGGCCTGGAGCCTGACACCAGGCTGTGGATGGTCCTGTCAAATCTGATATAACAAGGAGCTGGTTACAGAACGGTGTCACCTCCTTCAGCACGGCCTGGAGCCTGACACCAGGCTGTGGATGGTCCTGTCAAATCTGATATAACAAGGAGCTGTTTACAGAACGGTGTCGCCTCCTTCAGCACGGCCTGGAGCCTGACACCAGGCTGTGGATGGTCCTGTCAAATCTGATATAACAAGGAGCTGGTTACAGAACGGTGTCGCCTCCTTCAGCACGGCCTGGAGCCTGACACCAAGCTGTGGATGGTCCTGTCAAATCTGATATAACAAGGAGCTAGTTACAGAACGGTGTCACCTCCTTCAGCACGACCTGGAGCCTGACACCAGGCTGTGGATGGTCCTGTCAAATCTGATATAACAAGGAGCTGGTTACAGAACGGTGTCGCCTCCTTCAGCACGGCCTGGAGCCTGACACCAGGCTGTGGATGGTCCTGTCAAATCAGATACAACAAGGAGCTGGTTACAGAACGGTGTCACCTCCTTCAGCACGGCCTGGAGCCTGACACCAGGCTGTGGATGGTCCTGTCAAATCTGGTATAACAAGGAGCTGGTTACAGAACGGTGTCACCTCCTTCAGCGCGGCCTGGAGCCTGACACCAGCCTGTGGATGGTCCTGTCAAATCTGATATAACAAGGTGCTGGTTACAGAACGGTGTCGCCTCCTTCAGCACGGCCTGGAGCCTGACACCAGGCTGTGGATGGGCCTGTCAAATCTGATATAACAAGGAGCTGGTTACAGAACGTAGTTGCCTCCTTCAGCACGGCCTGGAGCCTGACACCAGGCTGTGGATGGTCCTGTCAAATCTGATACAACAAGGAGCTGGTTACAGAACGGTGTCGCCTCCTTCAGCACGGCCTGGAGCCTGACACCAGGCTGTGGATGGTCCTGTCAAATCTGATATAACAAGGAGCTGGTTACAGAACGGTGTCGCCTCCTTCAGAATGGCCTGGAGCCTGACCAGGCTGTGGATGGTCCTGTCAAATCTGATATAACAAGGAGCTGGTAACAGAACGGTGTCACCTCCTTCAGCACGGCCTGGAGCCTGACACAAGGCTGTGGATGGTCCTGTCAAATCTGATATAACAAGGAGCTGGTTACGGAACGGTGTCGCCTCCTTCAGCACGGCCTGGAGCCTGACACCAGGCTGTGGATGGTCCTGTCAAATCTGATATAACAAGGAGCTGGTTACGGAACGGTGTCGCCTCCTTCAGCACGGCCTGGAGCCTGACACCAGGCTGTGGATGGTCCTGTCAAATCTGATACAACAAGGAGCTGGTTACAGAACGGTGTCGCCTCCTTCAGCACGGCCTGGAGCCTGACACCAGGCTGTGGATGGGCCTGTCAAATCTGATATAACAAGGAGCTGGTTACAGAACGTAGTTGCCTCCTTCAGCACGGCCTGGAGCCTGACACCAGGCTGTGGATGGTCCTGTCAAATCTGATATAACAAGGAGCTGGTTACAGAACGGTGTCGCCTCCTTCAGCACGGCCTGGAGCCTGACACCAGGCTGTGGATGGTCCTGTCAAATCTGATACAACAAGGAGCTGGTTACAGAACGGTGTCGCCTCCTTCAGCACGGACTGGAGCCTGACACCAGGCTGTGGATGGTCCTGTCAAATCTGATATAACAAGGAGCTGGTTACAGAACGGTGTCGCCTCCTTCAGCACGGCCTGGAGCCTGACACCAGGCTGTGGATGGGCCTGTAAGGGGCTGTTAACGTCACAGTTCCATTGTCCGTTTCTGCATCCGGAATTTAAAAACCCGCCTCAGTAATGGTGACCGTTACACTGCGGGGGTTTGAGGCAACACTGCAGGGGCTCCTTGTGTCACACGAAAGGGGATTATTGAGAAAAAGTAAATGGTTAACTATATACAGCATAGAGGTCTCTGAAACAGCTTTTTAATTGGGGGCTCCCGGACCACACTGCCTGTCCCCTGCTCCCAGGGATTATTGAGCAGTAAATGGTTAACTGTATACAGCACAGAGTGCAGCACAATCAATCACTCACGAGACGAGAGGAGTTGAGGAGTCGAACGATGGCTTTATTACGCTGACTTGTTCCTCCCGCATCACGGGTCCGGAATGCGGCTGCTGGGAGAACCCGGGCTCTTATACTCCGCATTACTGGGTGGAGCCAGCAGGCGGCTGATCCAATCGGGATCCAGTGTCTATCCACCAATAGCCTTTCGGCCTCACAGGGTACCTTAATACCCCTAATACATACCACCACATTCACCCCTTGTTGAAAAAGAACCCGGCGGGGTCGTGGGCCATATGGTGGTCGGTGTTTACAGAGTCTGTCCCTAGGATGCCGCTAACACGGCGGTTATGCTCCGATTTCTTGCTTTACTGATTCGATGAGTCGAATGGGTTCCCTGGTCGTCCTAACCGATCGGCTTAGCCCCGGTGGTGATGCAGATGCTGGTTCGGGCCCCGTCGTCTCTGGGAACGTCGCAATGCCTCTCCCCGCTCCAATATCCCTATTCGGACCGGGGGAAGGACCGATCCACCCGGGAAGGGGGCGGCTGTGGGGTGTGTCGGTGGGAGGGAGGGGTGATTGGTGTTGTGGGGGGGGGTGGAGCTCCAGAGGGGGTGACTGGTGTTGGGGGGGTTGTGTGCAGCTCCGGAGGGGTCGGCTGTGGGGTGCGCCGGTGGGATGGAGGGTGTGTGTGGAGCTCCGGCGGGTGCCGGGTCCCGCAGGGAGACCGTGTCCTGTCGGCCGTCGGGGTACGCCACGCAGGCGTATTGAGGGTTCGCGTTGAGGAGATGAAGCCTCTCGACCAACGGGTCCGATTTGTGCGTCCGCACATGTTTGGGATGTGCACGAGCAGGATGGGTCCCGGGGCTGCCAGCCAGGTTGGAAGTGACGTTCTGGAGGAAGACTTCCTAGGGAAGACAAGGAGGAGTCCCTGAGGTGTTTGATTCGTTGTTGTACAAAGCAGCGACCGGGTGGAGTGGAGGGCGTCCGGGAGGACTTCCTGCAGCGGGAGACTGGGAGATTCCTGGACCGTAGGGCCAGCAGGACGGTCTTCGAGACGGTTCCGTTCTCCCTCTCTACCTGACCGTTCCCCCGGGGGTTGTAACTGGTCGTCCTGCTCGAGGCGATGCCCTTGCTGAGCAGGAATTGACGCAGTTCATTGCTCACGAAGGAGGGCCCCTATCGCTATGTATGTAGGCGGGGAAACCGAATAGTGTAAAGGTGGTGGTGAGGGCTCTAATGACCGTGGCCTCGGTCATTTCGGGACAGGGAATAGCTAATGGTAACAGGGAGTACTTGACAATCACGTTCAGGAAGTACTAGTTGCGGTGGGTAGAGGGGAGGGGGCCTTTGAAGTCCAGACTGAGGCGCTCAAAGGGACGGGAAGCCTTTATCACATGTGCTTTCTCTGGCCTGGAGAAGTGTGTTTTGCGCTCTGCGCAGATTTGGCAGTTCCTGGTGGCTGTCCCGACCTCCTCGATGGAGTAGGGTAGGTTGCGGAGGGGGGGGGGCTGCCGCACGGTCGGCGGCGTAGGCACGGGAGTTCTGCGATGCCACATCGAACGAGGCCGCGAGGGCCCGTGCTCTTTGAGGCCTAGTGTGTCTTTTTCCAGCAAGCGCTGGCGAATTTGGGACGAAAGCATACCTGCCACGAACGCATCTCAGACCAGCAGCTCTGTGTGTTCGTTAGCCGAAACCGATGGGCAGTTGCAGTTTCTCCCCAGAATTAACAGCGCACTGTAGAATTCGTCCAGCGATTCCCCGGGGATTTGTCGTCTCGCCGCGAGCTGGTGGCCTGCGGAGACCTGGTTGACGGGGCTGACGTAGATTCCTCTCAGCATGGCGATCGCCGTCGGGAAATCGTCCGCGTCCTCTATGAGAGTGTAGATTTCCGGGCTCACACTGGCAGGACCTGCAGTTTCTGGTCTTCTGTAACTATGCCAGGGGCCGTTCGGAGGTATCCTTCGAACCACGCTAGCCAGTGTTTAAAAGTGCCCGCTGAGTCTGCCGCGTGGGGGCTGATTCGCAGACACTCCGGAGTGAGTCGGAGCTCCATGTCCTTTAAGTCTGCGTAATAAATTGCAGCACAATCAATCACTCACGAGACGAGAAGAGAAGGAGTCGATCGATGGTTTTATTACGCAGACTTGTTCCCCAGCAGCACAGTTACAGAATGCGGCTGCTGGGAGACCCCGGGCTCTTATATTCCGCCTTACTGGGTGGAGCCAGTAGGCAGCTGATCCACTCGGGACACAGCGTCTATCCACTAATAGCCTCTCGGCATCACAGGGTACCTTAATACCCCTAATACATACCACCACACAGAGGTGTCTGAAACAGCTTTTTAATTGGGGCTACCTGACCACACTGCCTGTCCCCTGCTCCCAGGGACTATTGAGCAGTAAATGGTTAACTATATACAGCACAGAGGTCTCCGAAACAGCTTTTTAATTGGGGGTTCCCGAGGCCACACTGCCTGTACCCTGCTCCCAAGGATTATTGAACAGTAAATGGTTAACTATATACAGCACAGAGGTCACTGAAACAGCTATTTAATTGGGAGCTCCCGAGGCCACACTGCCTGTCCCCTGCTCCCAGGGATTATTGAGCAGTAAATGGTTAACTATATACAGGCACAGAGGTCTCTGAAACAGCATTTTAATTGGGGGCTCCTGGACCACACTGCCTGACCCCTGCTCCCAGGTATTATTGAGCAGTAAATGGTTAACTATATACATCACAGAGGCCTCTGAAACAGCTTTTTAATTGGGGGTTCCCGAGGCCATACTGCCTGTACCCTGCTCCCAAGGATTATTGAGCAGTAAATGGTTAACTATATACAGCACAGAGGTCACTGAAACAGCTATTTAATTGGGAGCTCCCGAGGCCACACTGCCTGTCCCCTGCTCCAAGGGATTATTGAGCAGTAAATGGTTAACTATATACAGGCACAGAGGTCTCTGAAACAGCATTTTAATTGGGGGCTCCTGGACCACACTGCCTGACCCCTGCTCCCAGGTATTATTGAGCAGTAAATGGTTAACTATATACATCACAGAGGTCACTGACACAGCTTTAGAATTATGGGCTCCCGAGGCCACACTGCCTGACCCTGATCCCAGGGATTATTGAGCAGTAAATGGTTAACTATACACAGGCACAGAGGTCTCTGAAACAGCTTTATAATTGGGGGCTCCCGAGGCAACACTGCCTGAGCCCTGCTCGCAGGGATTATTGAGAAGCAAATGGTTAACTATATACTGCACAGAGGTCTCTGAAACAGCGTTTCAATTGGGGGCTCCTGAGGCCACACTGCTGTCCACTGCTCCCGTGGATTATTGAGCAGTAAATGCTTAAATATGTACAGCACAGTTGTCACTGAAACTGCTTTTTCATTGGGGGCTCCCGAGGCCACACTGCCTGTCCCCTGCTCCCAGGGATTATTGAGCAGTAAATGGTTAACTATATAAAGCACAGAGGTCACTGAAACAGATTTTTAATTGGGGGGCACCCGAGGCCACACTGCCTGTCCCCTGCTCCTAGGGATTATTGAGCAGTAAATAGTTAACTATATAAAGCACAGAGGTCACTGAAACAGCTTTTTAATTGGGGGGCACCCGAGGCCACACTGCTGTCCCTGCGCCCAGGGATTATTGAGCAGTAAATGGTTAACGATATACAACACAGAGGTCTCTGACACAGCTTTTGAATTGGGGGCTCCTGAGGCCACACCGCTGTCCCCTGCTCCCAGGGATTATTACGACAAAGTAAATGGTTAAATATACACAGCACAGAGGTCTCTGAAACAGCTTTTTAATTGGGGCTCATGATGCCACACTGCCTGTCCCCTGCTCCCAGGGATTATTGAGGAGCAAATGGTTAACGATAGACTGCACAGAGGTCACTGAAACAGCATTTTAATTGGGGGCTCCCGTACCACACTGCCTGTCCCCTGCTCCCAAGGATTATTGAGCAGTAAATGGTTAACTATATACAGCACAGAGGTCTCTGAAACACCTTTTTAAACTATGGGCTCCCGAGGCAACACTGCCTGTCTCCTGCTCCCAGGGATTATTGAGCAGTAAATGGTTAACTATATACAGGCACAGAAGTCTCTGAAACAGCTTTTTAATTGGGGGCTCCCGGAGCCACACTGCCTGCCTCCTGCTCCCAGGGATTATTGAGCAGTAAATGGTTAACTATATACAGCACAGAGGTCTCTGAAACACCTTTTTAATTGGGGGCTCCCGGAGCCACACTGCCTGTCCCCTGCTCCCAGGGATTGTTGAGCAGAAAATGGTTAATTATATATAGCACAGAGGCCTCTGAAACAGCTTTTTAATTGGGGGCTCCCAAGGCCACACGGCCTGTTCCCTGCTCCCAGGGATTGTTGAGCAGAAAATGGTTAACTATATACAGCTCAGAGGTCTCTGAAACAGCTTTTTAATTGGGGGCTCCCGGACCCACACGGCCTGTCCCTGCTCCCAGGGATTATTGAGCAGTAAATGGTTAACTATATACAGCACAGTGGTCTCTGAAACAGCTTTTTAATTGTGGGCTCCCGTGGCCACACTGCCTGTCCCCTGCTCCCTGGGATTATTGAGCAGTAAATGGTTAACTATATACAGGCCCAGTGGTCTCTGGCACAGCATTTTAACCCCTGCTCCCAGGGATTATTGAGCAGTAAATGGTTAACTATATACAGGGACAGATGTCTCTGAACCAGCTTTTTATTTGGGTCTCCAGGACCACACTGCCTGTCCCCTGCTCCAACTGATTATTGAGCAGTAAATGGTTAACGATATACTGCACAGAGGTCACTGAAACAGCTTTTTAATTGGGGCTCTCGGTGCACCACTGCCTGTCCCCTGCTCCCAGGGATTATTGAGAAGTTAATGGTTAATTATATATAGCACAGAGGCCTCTGAAACAGCTTTATAATTGGGGGCTCCCAAGGCCACACTGCCTGTCCCCTGCTCCAAGGGATTATTGAGCAGTAAATGGTTAACTATATACAGCACAGATGTCTGTGAAACAGCTTTTTAATTGGGGGCTCCCGAGGCCACACTGCCTGACCCCTGCTCCCAGGTTTTATTGAGCAGTAAATTGTTAAATATATACAGCACAGATGTCTCTGAACCAGCTTTTTAATTGGGGGCTCCCGGACCACACTGCCTGTCCCCTGCTCCCACTGATTGTTGAGCAGTGAATGGTTAACTATATACAGGCACAGAGGTCTCTGAAACAGCGTTTTAATTGTTTTCTCCCGAGACCACACTGCCTGTCCCCTGCTCCCAGAGATTATTGAGAAGTAAATGGTTAAATATACACAGCACAGAGACCCTGAAACTGTTTTTTAATTGGGGGCTCCCGGAGCCACGCTGCCTGTCCCCTGCTCCCAGGGATTATTGAGAAGTAAATGGTTAATTATATACAGCACAGAGGCCTCTGAAACAGCTTTTTAATTGGGGAGCTCCCGAGGCCACACTGCCTGTCCCCTGCTCCCAGGGATTATTGAGAAGTAAATGGTTAACTATATACAGGCACAGAGGCCTCTGAAACAGCTTTTTAATTGGGGGCTCACGAGGCCACACTGCCTGACCCCAGCTCCCAGGGATTATTGAGCAGTAAATGGTTAACTATATACAGCACAGAGGTCTCTGAAACAGCTTTTTAATTGGGGGCTCACGAGGCCACACTGCCTGACCCCAGCTCCCAGGGATTATTGAGAAGTAAATGGTTAATTATATACAGCACAGAGGCCTCTGAAACAGCTTTTTAATTGGGGAGCTCCCGAGGCCACACTGCCTGTCCCCTGCTCCCAGGGATTATTGAGAAGTAAATGGTTAACTATATACAGGCACAGAGGCCTCTGAAACAGCTTTTTAATTGGGGGCTCCCAAGGCCACACTGCCATCCCTCGCTCCCAGGGATTATTGAGCAGTAAATGGTTAACTATATCCAGGCACAGAGGTCTCTGAAACAGCTTTTTAATTGGGGTATCCCGGAGTCACACTGCCTGTCCCCTGCTCCCAGGGATTATTGAGCAGTAAATGGTTAACTATATACAGCACAGAGGTCTCTGAAACAGCTTTTTTAATTGGGGCTCCCGAGGCCACACTGCCTGTCCCCTGCTCCCAGGGAGTATTGAGCAGTAAATGGTTAACTATATCCAGGCACAGAGGTCTCTGAAACAGCTTTTTAATTGGGGTATCCCGGGGCCACACTGCCTGTTCCCTGCTCCCAGGGATTATTGAGCAGTAAATGGTTAACAATATACAGCACAGAGTATCTGAAACACCTTTTTAACTGGGGGCACCCGAGGCCACACTGCCTGTCCCCTGCTCCCAGGGATTATTGAGCAGTAAATGGTTAACTATATACAGGCCCAGTGGTCTCGGACACAGCATTTTAACCCCTGCTCCCAGGGATTATTGAGCAGTAAATGGTTATATATATACAGGGACAGAGGTCTCTGAATAGGCTTTTTATTTGGGGCTCCCGGACCACACTGCCTGTCCCCTGCTCCCACTGATTATTGAGCAGTAAATGGTTAACTGTATACAGGCACAGAGGTCACGGAAACAGCTTTTTAATTGGGGGCTCCCGAGGCCACACTGCCTGTCCCCTGCTCCCAGGGATTATTGAGCAGTAAATGGTTAACTATATACAGCTCAGAGGTCCCTGAAACAGCTTTTTAATTGGGGGCTCCCGGAGCCACACTGCCTGTCCCCTGCTCCCAGGGATTATTGAGCAGTAAATGGTTAATTATATACAGCACAGAGGCCTCTGAAACAGCTTTTTAATTGGGGGCTCCCAAGGCCACACAGCCTGTCCACTGCTCCCAGGGATTATTGAGCAGTAAATGGTTAACTATATACAGCACAGAGTATCTGAAACACCTTTTTAACTGGGGGCTTCCGAGGCCACACTGCCTGTCCCCTGCTCCCAGGGATTATTGAGCAGTAAATGGTTAACTATATACAGGCCCAGTGGTCTCTGACACAGCATTTTAACCCCTGCTCCCAGGGATTATTGAGCAGTAAATGGTTAACTATATACATGGACAGAGGTCTCTGAACCAGCTTTTTATTTGGGACTCCAGGACCACACTGCCTGTCCCCTGCTCCCACTGGTTTTTGAGCAGGAAATGGTTAACGAGAAACTGCACAGAGGTCACGGAAACAGCTTTTTAATTGGGGGCTCCCGAGGCCACACTGCCTGTACCCTGCTCCCAGGGGTTATTGAGCAGTAAATGGTTAACTATATACAGCATAGAGGTCTCTGAAACAGCTTTTTAATTGGGGGCTCCCGAGGCCACACTGCCTGTCCCCTGCTCCCAGGGATTATTGAGAAGTAAATGGTTAATTATATATAGCACAGAGCCCTCTGAAACAGCTTTATAATTGGGGGTTCCCAAGGCCACACTGCCTGTCCCCTGCTCCAAGGGATTATTGAGCAGTAAATGGTTAACTATATACAGCACAGAGGACTCTGAAAGTGTTTTAATTGGGGCTCCCGAGGCCACACTGCCTGTCGCCTGCTCCCAGAGATTATTAAGACAAAGTAAATGGTTAAATATATACAGCACAGAAGTCTCTTAAACCGCTTTTTAATTGGGGGCTCCCAAGGCCACACTGCCTGTCCCCTGCTCCCAGGGATTATTGACCAGTAAATGGTTAACTATATACAGGCACAGAGGTCTCTGAAACAGCTTTTTAATTGGGGGCCCCCGAGGCCACACTGCCTGTCCCCTGCTCCCAGGGATTATTGAGCAGTAAATGGTTAACTATATACAGCACAGAGTATCTGAAACACCTTTTTAACTATGGTCTCCCGAGGCCACACTGTCTGTCCCCTGCTCCCAGGGATTATTGAGCAGTAAATGGTTAAGTATATACAGGCCCAGTAGTCTCTGAAACAGCTTTTTAATTGGGGGCTCCCGAGGCCACACTGCCTGACCCCTGCTCCGAGGGATTATTGAGCAATAAATTGTTAACTATATACAGCACAGAGGTCTCTGAACCAGCTTTTTAATTGGGGGCTCCCGGACCACACTGCCTGTCCCCTGCTCCCACTGATTATTGACCAGTAAATGGTTAACGATATACAGGCACAGAGGTCTCTGAAACAGCTTTTTAACTGGGGGCTCCCGGACGACACTGCCTGTCTCCTGCTTCCAGGGATTATTGAGCAGTAAATGGTTAACTATATACAGCACAGAGGTCTCTGAAACTGCTTTTTAATTGGGGGCTCCCGGAGCCACACTGCCTGTCCCCTGCTCCCAGGGATTATTGAGCAGTAAATGGTTAACTATATACAGGCACAGAGGTCACTGAAACAGCTTTTTAATTGGGGGCTCCCGAGGCCACACTGCCTGTCCCTTGCTCCCAGGGATTATTGAGCAGTAATTGGTTAACTATATACTGCACAGAGGTCTCTGAAACAGCGTTTTAATTGTTTTCTCCCGAGACCACACTGCCAGACCCCTGCTCCCAGGGATTATTGAGAAGTAAATGGTTAAATATATCCAGCACAGAGGTCTCTGAAACAGCTTTTTAATTGGGGGCTCCCGGAGCCACACTGCCTGTCCCCTGCTCCCAGGGATTATTGAGCAGTAAATGGTTAACTATATACAGCACAGAGGTCACTGAAAGTGTTTTTAATTGGGGGCTCCCAAGGCCACACTGCCTGTCCCCTGCTCCCAGGGATTATTGAGCAGTAAATGGTTAACTGTATACAGCACAGAGGTCTCTGAAACAGCTTTTTAATTGGGGGCTCCCGAGGCCACACTGCCTGTCCCCTGCTCCCAGGGATTATTGAGCAGTAAATGGTTAACTATATACAGCACAGAGGTCTCTGAAACAGCTTTTTAATTGGGGGCTCCCAAGGCCACACTGCCTGTCCCCTGCTCCCAGGGATTATTGAGCAGTAAATGGTTAACTATATACAGGGACAGATGTCTCTGAACCAGCTTTTTATTTGGGTCTCCAGGACCACACTGCCTGTCCCCTGCTCCAACTGATTATTGAGCAGTAAATGGTTAACGATATACAGCACAGAGTATCTGAAACAGCTTTTTAATTGGGGGCCCCCGAGGCCACACTGCCTGTCCCCTGCTCCCAGGGATTATTGAGCAGTAAATGGTTAACTATATACAGCACAGAGTATCTGAAACACCTTTTTAACTATGGTCTCCCGAGGCCACACTGTCTGTCCCCTGCTCCCAGGGATTATTGAGCAGTAAATGGTTAACTATATACAGGCCCAGTAGTCTCTGAAACAGCTTTTTAATTGGGGGCTCCCAAGGTCACACTGCCTGTCCCCTGCTCCCAGGGATTATTGAGCAGTAAATGGTTAACTATATACAGAACAGTCTGTGAAACAGCTTTTTAATTGGGGGCTCCCGAGGCCACACTGCCTGACCCCTGCTCCGAGGGATTATTGAGCAATAAATTGTTAACTATATACAGCACAGAGGTCTCTGAACCCGCTTTTTAATTGGGGGCTCCCGGACCACACTGCCTGTCCCCTGCTCCCACTGATTATTGACCAGTAAATGGTTAACGATATACAGCACAGAGGTCTCTGAAACAGCTTTTTAACTGGGGGCTCCCGGACCACACTGCCTGTCTCCTGCTTCCAGGGATTATTGAGCAGTAAATGGTTAACTATATACAGCACAGAGGTCTCTGAAACTGCTTTTTAATTGGGGGCTCCCGGAGCCACACTGCCTGTCCCCTGCTCCCAGGGATTATTGAGCAGTAATTGGTTAACTATATACTGCACAGAGGTCTCTGAAACAGCGTTTTAATTGTTTTCTCCCGAGACCACACTGCCAGTCCCCTGCTCCCAGGGATTATTGAGAAGTAAATGGTTAAATATATCCAGCACAGAGGTCTCTGAAACAGCTTTTTAATTGGGGGCTCCCGGAGCCACACTGCCTGTCCCCTGCTCCCAGGGATTATTGAGCAGTAAATGGTTAACTGAAGACAGCACAGAGGTCTCTGAAACAGCTTTTTAATTGGGGGCTCCCGGAGCCACACTGCCTGTCCCCTGCTCCCAGGGATTATTGAGCAGTAAATGGTTAACTATATACAGGCACAGAGGTCACTTAAACAGCTTTTTAATTGGGGGCTCCCGGTGCCACACTGCCTGTCCCCTGCTCCCAGGGATTATTGAGCAGTAAATGGTTAACTATATACAGCACAGAGGTCTCTGAAACAGCTTTTTAATTGGGGGCTCCCAAGGCCACACTGCCTGTCCCCTGCTCCCAGGGATTATTGAGCAGTAAGTGGTTAACTATATACAGCATAGAGTATCTGAAACACCTTTTTAACTATGGTCTCCCGAGGCCACACAGCCTGTCCCCTGCTCGCAGGGATTATTGAGCAGTAAATGGTTCACTATATACAGGCCCAGTAGTCTCTGAAACAGCTTTTTAATTGGGGGCTCCCAAGGTCACACTGCCAGTCCCCTGCTCCCAGGGATTATTGAGCAGTAAATGGTTAACTATATTCAGGCACAGAGGTCTCTGAAACAGCTTTTTAATTGGGGGCTCACGGAGCCACACTGCCTGTCCCCTGCTCCCAGGGATTATTGAGCAGTAAATGGCTAACTATATACAGCACAGAGCCCTCTGAAACAGCTTTATAATTGGGGGCTCCCAAGGCCACACTGCCTGTCCCCTGCTCCAAGGGATTATTGAGCAGTAAATGGTTAACTATATACAGCACAGATGTCTATGAAACAGCTTTTTAATTGGGGGCTCCCGAGGCCACACTGCCTGACCCCTGCTCCCAGGTTTTATTGAGCAGTAAATTGTTAAATATAAACAGCACAGATGTCTCTGAACCAGCTTTTTAATTGGGGGCTCCCGGACCACACTGCCTGTCCCCTGCTCCCACTGATTATTGAGCAGTGAATGATTAACTATATACAGGCACAGAGGTCTCTGAAACAGCGTTTTAATTGTTTTCTCCCGAGACCACACTGCCTGTCCCCTGCACCCAGGGATTATTGAGAAGTAAATGGTTAAATATACAAAGCACAGAGGTCCCTGAAACAGTTTTTTAATTGGGGGCACCCGGAGCCACGCTGCCTGTCCCCTGCTCCCAGGGATTATTGAGCAGTAAATGGTTAAATATATACAGCACAGAGGTCTCTGAAACAGCTTTTTAATTGGGGGCTCCCGAGGCCACACTGCCTGTCCCCTGCTCCCAGGGTTTATTGAGCAGTAAATGGTTAACTATATACAGGCACAGAGGTATCTGAAACAGCTTTTTAATTGGGGGCTCCCAAGGTCACACTGCCTGTCCCCTGCTCCCAGGGATTATTGAGCAGTAAATGGTTAACTATATACAGAACAGTCTGTGAAACAGCTTTTTAATTGGGGGCTCCCGAGGCCACACTGCCTGACCCCTGCTCCGAGGGATTATTGAGCAACAAATTGTTAACTATATACAGCACAGAGGTCTCTGAACCAGCTTTTTAACTGGGGGCTCCCGTACCACACTGCCTGTCTCCTGCTCCCAGGGATTATTGAGCAGTAAATGGTTAACTATATACAGCACAGAGGTCTCTGAAACTGCTTTTTAATTGGGGGCTCCCGGACCACACTGCCTGTCCCCTGCTCCCAGGGATTATTGAGCAGTAAATGGTTAACTATATTCAGGCACAGAGGTCTCTGAAACAGCTTTTTAATTGGGGGCTCCCGGACACACTGCCTGTCCCCTGCTCCCAGGGATTATTGAGCAGTAAATGGTTAACTATATACAGGCACAGAGGTCTCTGAAACAGCGTTTTAATTGTTTTCTCCCGAGACCACACTGCCTGTCCCCAGCTCCCAGGGATTATTGAGAAGTAAATGGTTAAATATACACAGCACAGAGGTCCCTGAAACAGCTTTTTAATTGGGGGCTCCCGGAGCCACACTGCCTGTTCCCTGCTCCAAGGGAATATTGAGCAGTAAATGGTTAACTATATACAGCACAGAGGTCTCTGAAACAGCTTTTTAATTGGGGGCTCCCCAGGCCACACTGCCTGTCCCCTGCTCCTAGGGATCTTTGAGCAGTAAATGGTTAACTATATACAGGCACAGAGGTCACTGAAACAGCTTTTTAATTGGGGGCTCCCGGAGCCACACTGCCTGTTCCCTGCTCCTAGGGATCTTTGAGCAGTAAATGGTTAACTATATACAGGCACAGAGGTCACTGAAACAGCTTTTTAATTGGGGGCTCCCGGAGCCACGCTGCCTGTTCCCTGCTCCAAGGGAATATTGAGCAGTAAATGGTTAACTATATACAGCACAGAGGTCTCTGAAACAGCTTTTTAATTGGGGGCTCCCCAGGCCACACTGCCTGTCCCCTGCTCCCAGGGATTATTGAGCAGTAAATGGTTAACAATATACAGCACAGAGTATCTGAAACACCTTTTTAACTATGGACTCCCGAGGCCACACTGCCTGTCCCCTGCTCCCAGGTATTATTGAGCAGTAAATGGTTAACTATATACAGGCACAGAGGTCTCTGAAACAGCGTTTTAATTGTTTTCTCCCGAGACCACACTGCCTGTCCCCAGCTCCCAGGGATTATTGAGAAGTAAATGGTTAAATATACACAGCACAGAGGTCCCTGAAACAGCTTTTTAATTGGGGGCTCCCGGAGCCACACTGCCTGTTCCCTGCTCCAAGGGAATATTGAGCAGTAAATGGTTAACTATATACAGCACAGAGGTCTCTGAAACAGCTTTTTAATTGGGGGCTCCCCAGGCCACACTGCCTGTCCCCTGCTCCTAGGGATCTTTGAGCAGTAAATGGTTAACTATATACAGGCACAGAGGTCACTGAAACAGCTTTTTAATTGGGGGCTCCCGGAGCCACACTGCCTGTTCCCTGCTCCTAGGGATCTTTGAGCAGTAAATGGTTAACTATATACAGGCACAGAGGTCACTGAAACAGCTTTTTAATTGGGGGCTCCCGGAGCCACGCTGCCTGTTCCCTGCTCCAAGGGAATATTGAGCAGTAAATGGTTAACTATATACAGCACAGAGGTCTCTGAAACAGCTTTTTAATTGGGGGCTCCCCAGGCCACACTGCCTGTCCCCTGCTCCCAGGGATTATTGAGCAGTAAATGGTTAACTCTATACAGGCTCAGAGGTCTCTGAAACAGCTTTATAATTTGGGCTCCCGGAGCCACACTGCCTGTCCCCTGCTCCCAGGGATTATTGAGCAGTAAATGGTTAACAATATACAGCACAGAGTATCTGAAACACCTTTTTAACTATGGACTCCCGAGGCCACACTGCCTGTCCCCTGCTCCCAGGTATTATTGAGCAGTAAATGGTTAACAATATACAGCACAGAGTATCTGAAACACCTTTTTAACTGGGGGCTCCCGAGGCCACACTGCCTGTCCCCTGCTCCCAGGGATTATCGAGAAGTGTGGTAGTATGTATTGGGGGTCATGTGGGACTGGAAGCCCTAATGTCATTGGCTGACAGATCCCGGGTACTGGTTGGCCGTTGACCTCAAGCTCCGCCCTGAAGGCGGAGTATAAGAAGCCGGAGTCTTCCCCCGCAGGCCAGTTTACTATCGAGCTGCGGGGGAACAGACACGCTTAATAAAGCCTCATCGACTTCATCTCTATTCGTCTCACGGAGTCTTTGTGCGCTACAATTTATTAAGCGTGCCGAAAAAGGACTATGGAGCTCAGGATCATTCCGGAATGCCTGAGGATCAGCCCCCACGCAGTGAATGCAGCAGCAGCCTTCAAACACTGGCAGACTTGCTTCGAGGCCTACGTCAGAACGACCACCGGCCGGGTCTCAGATGAACAAAAACTGCAGGTCCTGCACTCGAGGGTGAGCACGGAGATTTTCTCCCTCATCGAAGACTCGGACGATTTCCAGACGGCGTTCGCAGCACTGAGAAGTCTCTATGTCCGCCCTGTTAACCAAATCTACGCTCGCTACCAGCTCGCGACGAGACGGCAAGCTCCCGGAGAATCGATGGACGAGTTCTACGCCGCGCTGCTGATTTTGGGACGAGCCTGCAGCTGCCCGCCGGTGAACGCAAACGAACACACGGACATGTTAATGCGCGACGCTTTTGTGGCAGGTATGCAATCCTCCCAAATCCGCCAAAGACTTCTAGAAAAAGAGTCGCTGGGACTCTCAGAGGCACGGGCCCTAGCAGCCTCCCTAGACGTGGCCGCGCGTAATACCCCCGCCTACGACCCCGACCGCGCGGCAACCCATTGGGCCCCGTACGTACCCGTCGCGGCAAACCCCCTACCCCCCCCCCCGGACACCCCACAGGCTTGCGCAGTCCAAACGCCGAGTCGCACCGGGGGCGCCCGCTGTTATTTCTGCGGCCAGGCAAAGCACCCCCGACAGCGCTGCCCGGCCCGCGCAGCCATCTGCATAAGCTGTGGGAAAAAGGGCCATTATGCGGTTGTGTGCCGGTCCCGCGAGGTCGCCGCTGTCCCGGGAGCACAGGGAGCCCTACAGGCAGTTTACGCGCCCCAACCCCCCCAGCACGCCATGTACGAACCGCAGGCTCAGCCGCTCTGGGTCCCGACCACCGCGGTCCCGGGAGAACTGGGAGCCCTGCACGCCGCCTACGCTCCCCATCCCCCCTCCCCGCAGCCCATGTATGACCCACCGCCGGCGCTACCGCTTTGGGTCCCGGCCAACACTCTCCACGGAGAGGAGGGAGTTTTCCGCGTCCCTAACGCCACCCTAACCCCCACCCCGCGCCCCACGCCTGACCCGCCGGCGCCACCTACTTGGGCCCCGACCACCGCTGTCCCCGGTGAGGGAGCTCCGCGCGGTCCTAGCGCTCGCGGTCGTAGCGCTCCCCAGCCCCCCCAGCACACCATGTGCGACCCGCAGACGCCGCCATTTTGGGTCCCGGCCACCACGAGGGGAGGAGGGGTGCCGATGTGCGACCCGCAGACGCCGCCATTTTGGGTCCCGGCCACCACGAGGGGAGGAGGGGTGCCGATGTGCGACCCGCAGACGCCGCCATTTTGGGTCCCGGCCACCACGAGGGGAGGAGGGGCGCCGCCATCGTGGACTGCCCCAGACCTGTACGACGCATGGGGCGGCCATTTTGTCCAACCCCGCCGCCATCTTGTGACCCCCCAGCCACGTGCGATGTATGGGGGCGGCCATTTTGTCCATCCCCGAAGCCATCTTGGACGGCAACAACGGACCCCACTCCGCTACTACAACCACGGCTCGCTTCGATTACGCTCGATCAAGCTCGGCCCCGGACACTCCAGACGACGACGACAATGGTCCTAATTAACGGCCACGAGACGCCATGCCTAGTCGACTCCGGGAGCACGGAAAGCTTTATCCACCCCGACACGGTAAGACGCTGTTCCTTGACCACCTATCCCAGCGCACAAAAGATTTGCCTAGCTGCAGGATCCCACTCCGTACAGATCCAGGGATTCTGTATAGTTACCCTAACGGTGCAGGGGAGGGAGTTCAAAAACTACAAACTAAACGTCCTTCCCCAACTCTGTGCCCCCACCTTGCTGGGATTAGATTTCCAATGCAATCTACAGAGCCTTACGTTCAAATTTGGCGGCCCCATACCCCCACTCACTATCTGCGGCCTCGCTACCCTCAAGGTGCAACCCCCGTCCTTGTTTGCGAACCTCACCCCGGATTGCAAACCCGTCGCCACTAGGAGCAGACAGTACAGCGCCCAGGACCGGACCTTCATTTGGTCTGAAGTCCAGCGGCTACTAAAGGAGGGCATAATCCAGGCCAGCAATAGTCCCTGGAGAGCGCAGGTGGTAGTAGTGAAGATAGGGGAGAAACAAAGGATGGTCATTGACTATAGCCAGACCATCAACAGGTACACACAACTAGACGCGTACCCTCTCCCCCGCATATCCGACATGGTCAATCGGATTGCCCAATATAAAGTCTTCTCCACCGTGGACCTCAAGTCCGCCTACCATCAGCTCCCCATCTGCCCAAGTGACCGCAAGTACACAGCCTTCGAGGCAGACGGGCGATTATACCATTTCCTACGGGTCCCTTTTGGCGTCACAAACGGGGTCTCGGTCTTCCAACGGGAGATGGACCGAATGGTTGATCAACATGGGTTGCGGGCCACGTTCCCGTATCTCGAAAATGTCACCATCTGCGGCCACGATCAGCAGGACCACGACGCCAACCTCCAAAAATTCCTCCAGACCGCCAAAGCCTTGAACCTCACATACAACGAGGACAAGTGCGTTTTTAGCACCGACCGGCTAGCCATTCTGGGCTACGTAGTGCGCAATGGGATAATAGGCCCCGACCCCGAACGTATGAGCGCACTCATGGAATTTCCCCTCCCGCACTGCCCAAAAGCCCTGAAACGCTGCTTGGGGTTCTTTTCGTACTACGCCCAGTGGGTCCCCCAGTACGCAGACAAGGCCCGCCCCCTAATACAGACCACTACCTTCCCCCTGTCGACAGAGGCTCGCCAGGCCTTCAGCCGCATCAAAGCGGATATCGCAAAGGCCACGATGCGCGCCATCGACGAGTCCCTCCCCTTCCAGGTCGAGAGCGACGCCTCCGATGTAGCTCTAGCGGCCACCCTTAACCAAGCGGGCAGACCCGTGGCCTTTTTCTCCCGGACCCTCCACGCCTCAGAATTCCGCCACTCCTCAGTGGAAAAGGAGGCCCAGGCCATAGTGGAAGCTGTGCGACATTGGAGGCATTACCTGGTCGGCAGGAGATTCACTCTCCTCATTGACCAACGGTCGGTAGCCTTCATGTTCGATAGTGCACAGCGGGGCAAAATCAAAAACGACAAAATCTTGGAGGATCGAGCTCTCCACCTTCAACTATGAGATTTTGTATCGTCCCGGAAAGCTGAACGAGCCGTCCGATGCCCTATCCCGCGGCACATGTGCCAACGCACAAATTAACCGCCTCCAAACCCTCCACGAGGACCTCTGCCACCCGGGGGTCACTCGGATTTACCACTTCATCAAGTCCCGCAATCTCCCATACTCTTTAGAGGAGGTCCGTACAGTCACAAGGGACTGCCACATCTGCGCGGAATGCAAGCCGCATTTTTTCAGGCCAGATGGAGCGTGCCTGATTAAGGCTTCCCGCCCCTTTGAACGCCTCAGTCTCGATTTCAAAAGGCCCCTACCCTCCACCGACCGCAACGCATATTTTCTTAATGTAGTGGACGAATACTCCCGCTTCCCTTTTGCCATTCCCTGTTCTGACATGACCGTGGCCACAGTCATTAAAGCCCTGAACAGCATCTTCACACTGTTCGGTTACCCCGCTTACGTCCACAGCGACAGGGGGTCCTCGTTCATGAGTGACGAGCTGCGCCAGTTCCTGCTCAGCAAGGGCATAGCCTCAAGCAGGACGACCAGCTACAACCCCCGGGGGAACTGGCAAGTAGAAAGGGAGAACGGCACGGTCTGGAAGGCCGTCCTACTGGCCCTACGGTCCAGGGACCTCCCAGTTTCACGGTGGCAGGAGGTCCTCCCGGACGCTCTCCATTCCATCCGGTCGTTATTATGTACGAGCACTAATCAAACGCCTCATGAGCGTCTCCTTGTCTTCCCTAGGAGGTCCTCCTCTGGAACGTCGCTGCCGACCTGGCTGGCGGCCCCAGGACCCATCCTGCTCCGAAAGCACGTGCGGGCACATAAGGCGGACCCGTTGGTCGAAAGGGTTCACCTCCTCCACGCAAACCCCCAGTACGCCTACGTGGAGTACCCCGACGGCCGACAGGACACGGTCTCCCTGCGGGATCTGGCGCCCGCCGGCAATATGCACACCCCCCCCGACACCATCAACCCAACCGCCCCCCTTTCTGCCACCGCCGCACCCCGCGACCGCCCCCTTCCCAGGAGGATCAGTCCCCCTCCCCTCAGCACCGACCAAGAATCAAGCCCGAGCTGAAACCGTACGGCTCCTGGAGGCGACAACACTGGTACAAGCACCACCACCACCACCGGGGCCAAGGCGATCGACACGGACGACCAGACCGCCCGACCGACTCGTGGCGTCGATGTTAAACAAATATGGACTGTTCACAAGAACATTTTGCTTTTCTTCCTATACCCTCTGTAAATAGTTGCAACAGGACGAAATTGTCCAATACTGTATTGCCATGTGAATGTTTTGTCTTCCCAGGACCAGCCCTGTAAACCCTTACCACCATACGAAGCATCACCCCGCCGGGTTCATTTTTGACAAGGGGTGAATGTGGTAGTATGTATTGGGGGTTATGTGGGACTGGAAGCCCTAATGTCATTGGCTGACAGATCCCGGGTCCTGGTTGGCCGTTGACCTCAAGCTCCGCCCTGAAGGCGGAGTATAAGAAGCCGGAGTCTTCCCCCGCAGGCCAGTTTACTATCGAGCTGCGGGGGAACAGACACGCTTAATAAAGCCTCATCGACTTCACTCTATTCGTCTCACGGAGTCTTTTTGAGCTACAAGAAGTAAATGGTTAATCATATATAGCACAGAGGCCTCTGAAACAGCTTTTTAATTGGGGGCTCCCAAGACCCCACTGCCTGTCTCCAGCTCCAAGCGATTATTAAGACAAAGTAAATGGTTAAACATATACAGCACAGTTGTCACTGAAACTGCTTTTTAATTGGGGGCTCCCGGACCACAGTGCCTGTCCCCTGCTCCCAGGGATTATTGAGAAGTAAAAGGTTAACTATATACAGCACAGAGGTCTCTGAAACAGCTTTTTAACTGGGGGCTCCCGAGGCCACACTGCCTGTACCCTGCTCCCAGGGATTATTGAGAAGTAAATGGTTAAATATACACAGCACAGGGGTCACTGAAACAGCGTTTTAATTGGGGGCTCCCAAGGCCACACTGCCTGTGTCCTGCTCCCAGGGATTATTGAGCAGTAAATGGTTAACTATATAGAGCACAGAGGTCTCAGAAACAGCGTTTTAATTGGGGGCTCCCGGAGTCACGCTGCCTGTCCCCTGCTCCCAGGGATTATTGAGCAATAAATGGTTTACTATATACAGCACAGAGGACTCTGAAACAGCTTTTTAACTGGGGGCTCCCATGGCCACACTGCCTGTCCCCTGCTCCCAGGGATTATTGAGAAGTAAATGGTTAAATATACACAGCACAGAGGTCTCTGACACAGCATTTTAATTGGCGGCTCCCAAGACCACACTGCCTGTGTCCTGCTCCCAGGGATTATTGAGCAGTAAATGGTTAACTATATACAGCACAGGGGTCTCTGAAACAGCTTTTTAATTGGGGGCTCCCGGACCACACTGCCTGTCCCCTGCTCCCAGGGATTATTGAGCAGTAAATGGTTTACGATATACTGCACAGAGGTCACTGACACAGCTTTTTAATTGGGGGCTCCCGGAGCCACACCGCCTGTCCCCTGCTCCCAGGGATTATTGAGCAGTAAATGGTTAACTATATACAGCACAGAGGCCTCTGAAACAGCATTTTAATTGTGGGCTCCCGAGGCCACACTGCCTGTCCCCTGCTCCCAGGGATTATGGAGCAGTAAATGGTTAACTATATACAGCACAGAGGCCTCTGAAACAGCTTTTTAATTGGCGGCTCCCGAGGCCACACTGCCTGTCCCTGCTCCCAGGGATTATTGAGCAGTAAATGGTTAACTATATACAGCACAGAGGTCTCTGTTACAACTTTTTCATTGGGGGCTCCCGGACCACACTCCCTGTCCCTTCTCCCAGGGATTATTGAGCAGTAAATGGTTAACTATATGAAGGCACAGAGGTCGCTGAAACAGCTTTTTAATAGGGGGATCCTGGACCACACTGCCTGTCCCCTGCTCCCAGGGATTATTGAGCAGTAAATGGTTAACTATATACAGCACAGAGGTCACTGAAACAGCTTTTTCATTGGGGGTCCCGGACCACACTGCCTGTCCCTTCTCCCAGGGATTATTGAGCAATAAATGGTTAACTATATACAGCACAGACGTCTCTGAAACAGCTTTTTAATTGTGGGCTCCCGGAGCCACACTGCCTGTTCCCTGCTCCCAGGGATTATTGAGCAGTAAATGGTTAACTATATACAGCACAGAGGTCACTGAAACAGCTTTTTAATTGGGGGCCCCTGAGGCCACACTGCCTGTCCCCTGCTCCGAGGGATTATTGAGCAGTAAATGGTTAACTATATACAGGCACAGAGGTCTCTGAAACAGATTTTCAATTGTGGTCTCCCGGAGCCACACTGCCTGTCCTCTGCTCCGAGGGATTATTGAGAAGTAAATGGTTAACTATATACAGCACAGAGGTCTCTGAAACAGCTTTTTAATAGGGGGCGCCTGAGGCCACGCTGCCTGTACCCCTGCTCCCAGGGATTTTTAAAATATATATATATCTTATTCAAATTTTCCGGCCAAAAACAGTACAAAGGTTTTTCCCTTTTTACAGCAACAAAACAATGTAAATAACAGCGACCGTTTTTTAACAAATCAGTAGATATGATATATACTAAATGGCAACTGCCATAATAAAAATAATAACTCTCCCAAATAATAAAATCAAACAATCCAATATACATAACCAAGTACAAATATCTATACATAAACACCCCGGAGGACCCGCTCGAACCTTCCCCCCCCCCCCCCCACCCCCCACCCCCTCCCCCCCGGGTTGCTGCTGCTACCTTCCCATTTCCTCTATCGTTCTGCGAGGTAGTCAATGAACGGTTGCCACCGCCTGGTGAACCCTTGAGCCGAACCCCTTAGTGCAAACTTTATCCGCTCCAGCTTTATAAACCCTGCCATGTCGTTTATCCAGGTCTCCACCCCCGGGGGCTTGGCTTCCTTCCACATTAACAGTATCCTGCGCCGGGCTACTAGGGACGCAAAGGCCAAAACATCAGCCTCTCTCGCCTCCTGCACTCCCGGCTCTTCTGCAACCCCAAATATAGCCAACCCCCAGCTTGGCTCGACCCGGACCCCCACCACCTTCGAAAGCACATTCGCCACCCCCACCCAAAACCCCTGCAGTGCCGGACATAACCAGAACATGTGGGTGTGGTTCGCTGGGCTTCTCGAGCATCTCCCACACCTATCCTCTACCCCGAAAAATTTACTGAGCCTTGCTCCGGTCATATGCGCCCTGTGCAAAACCTTGAATTGTATCAGGCTTAGCCTGGCGCACGAGGACGATGAGTTTACCCTACGTAGGGCATCTGCCCACAGCCCCTCTTCAATCTCTTCCCCCAGCTCTTCTTCCCATTTCCCCTTCAGCTCATCCACCATTATCTCCCCCTCATCTCTCATTTCCCTGTATATATCTGACACCCTACCATCCCCCACCCATGTCTCTGAGATCACTCTATCCTGAATCTCCTGCGTCGGGAGCTGCAGAAATTTCCTCACCTGTTGCCTCGCAAAAGCCCTCAGTTGCATGTATCGAAATTCATTCCCTTGGGGCAACCCATATTTTTCCGTCAGTGCTCCCAGACTCGCAAACGTCCTGTCCAGGAACAGATCCCTCAGTTGTACAATCCCAGCTTTCTGCCATGCTCCAAATCCCCCGTCTATTTTCCCCGGGACAAACCTATGGTTATTTCTTATCGGGGACCGCACCGAGGCTCCCGTCCTTCCCCTATGCCGTCTCCACTGCCCCCAAATTTTCAGTGTTGCCACCACCACTGGACTTGTGGTGTATTTCTTCGGGGAGAACGGCAACGGCGCCGTCGCCATAGCTTGTAGGCTGGTTCCTTTGCAGGACGCCATCTCCAATCTCTTCCACACCGCTCCCTCCCCTTCTCCCATCCACTTACACACCATTGAGATATTGGCGGTCCAGTAGTATTCACTTAGGCTCGGTAGTGCCAGTCCCCCCCCCCTATCCCTGCTACGCTCCAAAAACCCCCTCCTCACTCTCAGGGTCTTCCCAGCCCACACAAAACTCATGACACTTTTCTCGATTCTCTTGAAAAAGGCCTTCGTGACCATCACCGGGAGGCACTGAAACACAAAAAGAAATCTCGGGAGGGCTACCATTTTAACCGCCTGCACCCTACCCACCAGTGACAGGGGCACCATGTCCCATCGCTTAAAATCCTCCTCCATCTGTTCCACCAATCGTGTTAGATTAAGCCTATGTAAGGTTCCCCAACTCCTGGCTATCTGAATCCCTAAGTACCGGAAATCTCTTGTTACCTTCCTCAGCGGTAAATCATCTATTCCCCCGCTCTGCTCCCCCGGATGCACCACAAACAACTCACTCTTCCCCGTATTCAATTTGTACCCTGAGAATTCCCCAAACTCCCCAAGCGTCTGCATTATCTCAGGCATCCCCTCCACCGGGTCCGCAACATACAGCAATAAACCATCTGCATACAAAGATACCCGGTGTTCTTCTCCTCCCCTGAGCACTCCCCTCCACTTCCTGGAGCCCCTCAGTGCTATGGCCAGGGGCTCAATTGCCAATGCAAACAGTAACGGAGACAGGGGACACCCCTGCCTCGTCCCTCTATAAAGACGGAAGTAGTCAGATCTCTGCCTGTTCGTGACCAAACTTGCCACCGGGGCCCTAGAGAGCAGCTGTACCCATCCAATAAACCCTTCTCCAAAGCCAAATCTCCTCAATACTTCCCACAGACAGTCCCACTTCACTCTGTCGAATGCTTTCTCGGCGTCCATCGCCACCACTATCTCCGCCTCCCCCTCTGGTGGGGGCATCATCATCACCCCTAGCAGCCTCCGTATGTTCGTGTTCAGCTGTCTCCCCTTAACGAACCCAGTTTGATCCTCGTGGACCACCCCCGGGACACAATCCTCTATCCTCGTCGCCATCACCTTGGCCAGGAGCTTAGCATCTACGTTCAAAAGGGAAATGGGCCTGTAGGACCCACACTGCAGCGGGTCTTTTTCCTTCTTCAAAAGGAGCGATATCGTCGCCTCCGACATAGTCGGGGGCAACTTCCCCCTTTCCTTGGCCTCATTAAAGGTTCTCGTCAAAAGCGGGGCCAGTAGGTCCATATATTTCCTATAAAATTCCACCGGGAACCCATCCGGTCCCGGGGCCTTCCCCGCCTGCATGCTCCCAATCCCCTTTACCACCTCCTCCATCTCAATCTGTGCTCCCAGTCCCACCCTCTCCTGCTCCTCCACCTTCGGGAATTCCAGCTGATCCAGGAAACACATCATTCCCTCCTTCCCTTCCGAGGGCTGAGCCTTATATAACCTCTCATAGAATGCCTTGAACACCCCGTTCACTCTCTCCGCTCCCCGTTCCATCTCTCCCTCCTCATCTCTCACCCCACCTATCTCCCTCGCCGCTCCCCTCTTCCTCAATTGGTGGGCCAGTAGCCGACTCGCCTTCTCTCCATACTCATACTGTACACCCTGTGCCCTCCTCCACTGTGCCTCTGCCTTACCCATGGTCAGCAGGTCAAATTCCACATGCAGCCTTTGTCTTTCCCTGTACAGTCCCTCCTCCGGTGCCTCTGCATATTGCCTGTCCACCCTCAGAAGTTCTCTCAACAATCGCTCCCTTTCTTTACCCTCTTGCTTCCCTTTATGTGCCCTTATGGATATCAGTTCCCCTCTGACCACCGCCTTCAATGCCTCCCAGACCACTCCCACCTGAACCTCTCCATTGTCATTAAGCTCCAAGTACCTTTCGATGCACCCCCTCACCCTTAGACATACCCCCTCATCAGCCAATAAGCCCATATCCATTCTCCAGAGTGGGTGCTGTTCTTTTTCCTCTCCTACCTCCAGGTGTACCCAATGTGGAGCGTGGTCCGAAATGGCTATGGCCGTATACTCCATCCCTGTCACCTTCGGAATCAGTGCCCTTCCCAAGACAAAAAAGTCTATCCGTGAAGATACCTTGTGAACATGGGAGAAAAATGAGAACTCCTTACTCCTAGGCCTACTAAATCTCCAGGGGTCTACCCCTCCCATCTGCTCCATGAAGTCCTTGAGCACCCTGGCCGCTGCCGGCCTCCTCCCGGTCCTGGACCTCGATCGGTCCAGCCCTGGATCAAGCACCGTATTGAAATCTCCCCCCATTACCAACTTTCCCGCCTCCAGGTCCGGGATACGTCCCAACATACAGCTCATAAAGTTTGCATCATCCCAGTTCGGGACGCATACGTTCACCAGAACCACCGCCTCCCCTTGCAATCTGCCACTCACCATCACATATCTACCCCCACTGTCCGCCACTATGGTCTTTGCCTCAAACAGTACCCGTTTCCCCACTAAGATAGCCACCCCCCTGTTCTTCGCATCTAAACCCGAATGAAAGACCTGCCCCACCCATCCTTTACGTAGTCTGACCTGGTCTATCAGTTTCAGATGCGTCTCCTGCAACATAACCACATCTGCCTTTAATTTCTTTAGGTGTGCGAGTACCCCTGCCCTTTTAATCGGCCCGTTCAGCCCTCTCACGTTCCACGTGATCAGCCGGGTTGGGGGGCTCTTTACCCCCCCCCCCCCTTGTCGACTAGCCATCCCCTTTTTTAACCCAGCTCCTCACCCGTTTCCCACGTACCTGTATATCCCCCCGACGGTGCCCCCCCACCTCGACCACCCCATCCCATAACAGCTCTCCCTTCTCCTTAGCAGCAGCAACGCAGTTACCCCCCCCTCCGCTAGATCCCCCTCTAGCGCAGTTGCACCCCCCATGTTGCTCCCAGAAGTCAGCGAACTCTGGCTGACCTCGGCTTCCCCCCTTGTCCTCGGCCCCTCACTGTGCGAGGCCCCCTCCTTCCTGCGTCCCTGTTCCCACCACAATTACCATAGCGCGGGAACAAAGCCAGCGTTTCACACTCGGCCCCGCCCCTAGTGGCGCATTTCCCTTCTCCTTCCCCTTTCCTTCCCACGGCGCCCACAGTTCCTCATACTTCCCCCGCCCCCCCCCAACGAGGGGAAGAGAGAAAAGTTACAGGGTCGAAGAATTAACAAATTGAAAAATCATTCCCCCCCTTCCCCCTCCTCGTCCCACATAGTCACCCCACCACTTTATCCCAGAAGCTCTTTCTCTCGCCAGACTATCCCAGCTTCTCGTCCACTATGAATGTCCACGCCTCTTCTGCCGTCTCAAAGTAGTGGTGCTTCCCTTGGTATGTGACCCACAGTCTCGCCGGTTGCAGCATTCCAAATTGAACCTTTTTGTGAAGCACGGCCTTAGCCCGATTGAAACTTGCCCTCCTTCTCGCCACCTCCGCACTCCAATCCTGGTATACGCGGATCACCGCATTCTCCCACCTACAGCCCCGAGTTTTCTTGGCCCATCTTAGGACCGTCCCTCTGTCGTTGTAGCGGTGAAACCTCACCACTATAGCTCGAGGTATTTCTCCAGCCTTTGGTCTTCGCGCCAGAACTCGATAAGCTCCCTCCACCTCCAAGGGGCCCGTCGGGGCCTCCGATCCCATTAGCGAGTGAAGCATCGTGCTTACATATGCCCCGACGTCCGCCCCCTCTGCGCATTCGGGAAGACCCAGGACTCTTACATTCTTCCTCCTCGAATTATTCTCCAGTGCTTCCAACCTCTCCACACACCTTTTGTGCTGTGCCTCGTGCGTCTCTGTCTTCACCACCAGGCCCTGTATTTCATCCTCGTTTTCAGCAGTCTTTGCCTTCACGACCCGAAGCTCCAGCTCCTGGGTCCTCTGCTCCTCCTTTAGCCCTTCAATCACCTGTAATATCGGGGCCAACACCTCCTTCTTCAGCTCCTTCTTCAGCTCTTCCACACAGCGCCGTAGGAACTCTTGTTGCTCCGGGCCCCATAACAAGCGGCCACCTTCCGACGCCATCTTGCTTCGAGCTTCCCTTCCTTGCCGCTGCTCCAGAGGATCTTCTGCAATCCGGCCGCTCCTCCCAGGGATTATTGAGAAGTAAATGGTTAATTATATACAGCACAGAGGCCTCTGAAACAGTTTTTTAATTGGGGGCTCCCAAGGCCACACTGCCTGTCCCCTGCTCCCAGGGATTATTGAGCAGTAAATGGTTAACTATATACAGCACAGAGGTCTCTGAAACAGCTTTTTAATTGGGAGCTCCCGAGGCCACACTGCCTGTCCCCTGCTCCCAGGGATTAATGAGCAGTAAATGGTTAACAATATACAGGCACAGAGGTCTCTGACACAGCTTTTTAATTGGGGGCTCCCCAGGCCACACTGCCTGACCCCTGCTCCCTGGGATTATTGAGCAGTGAATGGTTAATTTTATACAGCACAGAAGTCTCTGAAACAGCTTTTTAATTGGGGGCTCCAGAGGCCTCACTGCCTGTCCCCTGCTCCGAGGGATTATTGAGCAGGAAATGGTTAACTATATACAGGCTCAGAGGTCTCTGAAACAGCTTTTTAATTGGGGTCTCCCGAGGTCACACTGCCTGACCCCTGCTCCCAGGGATTATTGAGCAGTAAATGGTTAGCTATATGCAGGCGCAGAGGTCTCTGAAACAGCTTTTTAATTGGGGCTCCCGAGACCACACTGCCTGTCCCCTGCTCCCAAAGATTATTGACAACTAACTGGTTAACTACATACAGCACAGAGGTCTCTGAAACAGCTTTTTAATTGGAGGCCACACTGCCTGTCCCCTGCTCCCAGGGATTATTGAGCAGTAAATGGTTAACTATATACAGCACAGAGCTCTCTGAAACAGCTTTTTAATTGGGGCTCCCGAGGCCACACTGTCTGTCCCCTGCTCCCAGGGATTATTGAGAAGTGTGGTCGTATGTATTAGGGGTCATGTGGGACTGTGAAGCCGTGATGCTGTTGGCTGACAGATCCCGGGTCCTGGTTGGCTGTTGACCCCTAGCTCCGCCCTGAAGGCGGAGTATAAGAACCCAAGCTTCTCCCCGCCGCTTCATTATGTTGCTGAACTGCTGGGGACAAGTCTCGCTTAATAAAGCCTGAATCGACTTCATCACTACTCGTCTCTCTCGTAAGTCATTGTGCGCTACAATTTATTAAGCGAGCTTAAAGGACTATGGAGCTCCGGATCGTCCCGGAATGCCTGCGGATCAGCCCCCACGCAGCGAACTCGGCAGCAGTATTTAAACACTGGCAGACTTTTTTCGAAGCATACCTCCGAACGGCCCCCGGCCGGATCACAGAAGACCAGAAACTGCAGGTCCTGCACTCGAGGGTAAGCACGGAGATTTACCCTCTCATAGAAGACGCAGAGGATTTCCAGACGGCGCTCGCAGCACTGAAGAGCATCTACGTTCGCCCCGTGAACCAGGTCTACGCGCGCTACCAACTCGCAACGAGACGGCAAAGTCCCGGAGAATTGTTAGAGGAAATCTACGCTGCGCTGCTAATTTTGGGACGGGGCTGCAGCTGCCCGCTGGTGAACGCGATCGAACACTAGGACATGTTAATTTGCGATGCGTTTGTGGCAGGTATGAACTCTCCCCAAATCCGCCAAAGACTTTTAGAAAGAGAGTCGCTAGGACTCTCAGAGGCACGGGCCATTGCAGCTTCCCTAGATGTGGCCTCACAAAACGCCCGCGCCTACGGCCCCGACCGCGCGGCAGCCCCTTGGGCTCCGTGGACCCCCGTCGTAATAAACCACCCCCCTCCCTCACAGGCTTGCGCGGTTAAAGCACCAGATCATCCCGGGGGGCCCGCTGCTATTTCAGCGGGCAAGCAAAACACCCCCGGCAGCGCTGCCCGGCCCGTGCAGCTATTTGCAAAAGCTGCGGCAAGAAGGGCCATTACGCGGCTGTGTGTCGGTCCCGGGGGGTCGCCGCAATCCCCGGAGAAGAACGAGCCCAGCGCATCCCAAACGCTCCCCAACCCCCCCCCCCCCAGCACCCCATGTGCGACCCGCGGGCGCCGCCATTTTGGGTCCCGGGCACCACGAGGGGAGGATGGGCGCTGCCATCTTGTGACTCCCCAGCCACGTGCGATTCATGGGGGCGGCCATTTTGTCCACCCCTGACCACGTGCGATCCATGGGGGCGGCCATTTTGTCCACCCCCGGCCACATGCGATTCATGGACGCCGCCATCTTGGATGACAACAAAGGACCCCAGCATCGACGGCTCCACGGGGTCCGAAGAAGACGCTGAGACACTTTGACCACGACTGGCTTCGGTGACACTGGATCAATCACGGCCCCGGACGCTCCAGACGACGACAACAACGGTGCTGATCAACGGACACGAGACATCATGCCTGATCGACTCCACGAGCACCGAAAGTTTTATTCACCCAGACACGGTAAGACGCTGTTTTCTGATCATCCATCCAAGTACGCAAAAGATTTCCCTAGTTGCAGGATCCCACTCCGTAGAGATCAAAGGGTTCTGCATCGCGAACCTAACGGTGCAAGGGAGGGAGTTTAAAAACTACAGGCTCTACGTCCTTCCCCAACTCTGCGCGCCCACATTACTGGGATTAGATTTCCAGTGTAACCAGCAGAGCCTAACATTCCAATTCGGCGGCCCCATACCCCCACTCACTATCTGCGGCCTCGCAACTATCAAGATTGAACCGCCGTCCTTGTTTGCAGACCTCACCCCGGATTGCAAACCCGTCGCCACTAGGAGCAGACGGTACAGCGCCCAGGACCGGATATTTATTCGGTCTGAAGTCCAGCGGTTGCTGAAGGAAGGCATAATCCAGGCCAGCAATAGTCCCTGGAGAGCCCAGGTGGTAGTCGTAAAGACCGGGGAAAAGCAAAGGATGGTCATAGACTATCAACAGGTACACACAGCTAGATGCGTACCCTCTCCCCCGCATATCCGACATGGTAAATCGGATTGCCCAGTATAAGGTTTTCTCCACCGTGGACCTCAAGTCCGCCTACCACCAGCTCCCCATCCGCCCAGGTGACCGCAAGTACACAGCCTTCGAGGCAGACGGGCGTCTATACCACTTCCTAAGGGTCCCATTTAGTGTCACGAACGGGGTCTCGGTCTTCCAACGGGAGATGGACCGAATGGTTGATCAACACGGGTTGCAGGCCACGTTCCCGTATCTCAACAACGTAACCATCTGCGGCCACGATCAGCAGGACCACGACGCCAACCTCCAAAATTCCTCCAGACCGCTAAAGCCTTGAACCTCACCTACAACGAGGAAAAGTACATTTTTAGCACAAACCGGCTAGCCATCCTGGGATACGTAGTGCGCAATGGGATAATAGGCCCCGACCCCATGCGCCCCCTCATGGAATTTCCCCTTCCCCACTGCTCCAAAGCCCTGAAACGTTGCCTGGGGTTCTTTTCATATTACGCCCAGTGGGTCCCCCAGTATGCAGACAAGGCCCGCCCCCTAATACAGACCACTACCTTCCCTCTGTCGACAGAGGCTCGCCAGGCCTTCAGCCGCATCAAAGCGGATATCGCAAAGGCCACGATGCACGCCATCGACGAGTCCCTCCCCTTCCAGGTCGAGAGCGACGCCTCTGATGTAGCTCTGGCGGCCACCCTTAACCAAGCGGGCAGACCCGTGGCCTTTTTCTCCCGAACCCTCCACGCCTCAGAAATCCGCCACTCCTCAGTGGAAAAGGAGGCCCAGGCCACAGTGGAAGCTGTGCGACATTGGAGGCATTACCTGGCCGGCAGGAGATTCACTCTCCTCACTGACCAACGGTCGGTAGCTTTCATGTTCGATAGTGCACAGCGGGGCAAAATTAAAAATGACAAGATCTTAAGGTGGAGGATCGAGCTCTCCACCTTCAACTACGAGATCTTGTACCGTCCCGGAAAGCTGAACGAACCGTCCGACGCCCTATCCCGCGGCACATGTGCCAACGCACAAATAGACCGTCTCCAAGCCCTCCATGAGGACCACTGCCACCCGGGGGTCACTCGGTTCTACCATTTCATCAAGTCCCGCAACCTCCCCTACTCTGTGGAGGAGGTCCGTACAGTCACCAGGAACTGCCACATCTGCGCAGAGTGCAAACTGCACTTTTTCAGGCCGGATAGAGCGCACCTGATCAAGGCTTCCCGTCCCTTTGAACGCCTCAGTCTGGATTTCAAAGGGCCCCTCCCCTCCACCGACCGCAACGCATACTTCCTGAACGTGGTGGACGAGTACTCCCGTTTCCCCTTCGCCATCCCCTGCCCCGACATGACAACGGCCACAGTCATTAAAGCCCTTGGCACCATATTCACACTGTTCGGTTGCCCCGCATATATCCATAGCGACAGGGGGTCCTCCTTCATGAGTGACGAGCTGCGCCAGTTCCTGCTCAGCAAGGGTATAGCCTCGAGCAGGATGACCAGCTACAACCCCCGGGGGAACGGGCAAGTAGAGAGGGAGAACGGCACGGTATGGAAGACCGTCCTACTGGCCCTACGGTCCAAGGATCTCCCAGTTTCCCGGTGGCAGGAGGTCCTCCCGGACGCTCTCCACTCCATCCGGTCGCTGCTGTGTACCACCACTAACCAAACGCCCCATGAGCGCCTCCTTGTCTTCCCTAGGAGGTCCTCCTCTGGAACGTCGCTGCCGACCTGGCTGGCGGCCCCAGGACCCATCTTGCTCCGGAAACATGTGTGGGCTCACAAATCGGACCCATTGGTCGAGAGGGTTCACCTCCTCCACGCGAACCCGCAGTACGCCGACGTGGAGTACCCCGACGGCCGACAGGACACGGTCTCCCTGCGGGATCTGGCGCCCGCCGGCAACACGCACACCCCCTCGACACCAATCACCCCCTCCCTGCCACCGGCGCACCCCGCAACCGCCCCCTTCCCGGGAGGATCGGTCCTCCTCCCATGTCCGACCAGGAGTGAAGCAGAAGCAGACACCGTAAAGCTCCCGGAGACGACAACGCCGGAACAAGCACCTGCACCACCACCGGGGCTGAGGCGATCGACAAGGAAGACCAGACCGCCCGCTCGACTCGTGGCATCGGCGTGACACCAAGAATGTTGTTGGACTGTAACAAAAACATTTTCACTTACTAATATTAGAAATAGTTTCACAAACCTTGTACATAGCCCAGTGTAGGGCTGAAACTGTAATGACATGCCCAAAATTTTCCTCGCAGGACCAGCCTTGTAAACCCCTACCACCATGCGAACCACCACCCCGCCGGGTTCATTTTTAACAAGGGGTGAATGTGGTAGTATGTATTAGGGGTCATGTGGGACGGTGAAGCCGTGATGCTATTGGCTGACAGATCCCGGGTCCTGGTTGGCTGTTGACTCCTGGCTCCGCCCTGAAGGGGGAGTATAAGGACACGAGCTTCTCCCCGCCGCTCCATTAGTTGCTGAACTGCTGGGGACAAGTCTCGCTTAATAAAGCCTCATCGACTTCATCTCTACTCGTCTCTCTCGTAAGTCATTGTGCGCTACAAGAAGTAAATGGTTAATTACATACAGCACAGAGGTTTCTGAAACAGCTTTTTAATTGGGGGCTCCCGAGGCCACATTGCCTGTCCCCTGCGCCCAGGGATAATTGAGCAGTAAATGGTTAATTATATACAGCACAGAGGTCTCTGAAACAGCTTTTTAATTGGGGGCTCCCGAGGCCACACTGCCTGTCCCCTGCTCCCAGGGATTATTGAGCAGTAAATGGTTAACTATATTCAGGCACATAAGTCTCTGAAACAGCTTTTTAATTGGGGGTCCCGAGGCCACACTGCCTGTCCCCTGCTCCCATCAATTATTGAGCAGTAGATGGTTAACTATATACAGCACAGAGTATCTGAAACACCTTTTTAACTGGGGGCTCCCGAGGCCACACTGCCTGTCCCCTGCTCCCAGGGATTATTGGGAAGTAATTGGTTAACTATATAGAGCATAGAGGTCTCTGAAACAGCTATTTAATTGGGGGCTCCCGAGGCCAAACTGCCTTCCCCCTGCTTCCAGGGATTATTGAGCAGTAATTGGTTAACTATATACAGCACAAAGGTCTCTGAAACAGCTTTTTAATTGGGGACTCCCAAGGCCAAACAGCCTACCCCTGCTCCCAGGGATTATTGAGCAGTAATTGGTTAACTACATACAGCACAGAGGTCTCTGACACAGCTTTTTAATTGGGGGCTCCCGAAGCCACACTGTCTGTCCCCTGCTCCCAGGGATTATTGAGCAGTAAATGGTTAACTATATACAGCACAGAGGTCTCTGAAACACATTTTAATTGGGGGCTCCCGAGGCCACACTGTCTGCTCCCTGCTCCCAGGGATTATTGAGAAGTAAATGATTAATTATATACTGCACAGAGGACTCTGAAGCAGCTTTTTAATTGTGGGTTCCCGGACCACACTGCCTGTCCCCTGCTCCCAGGGTTTATTGAGCAGTAAATGGTTAACGTTATACAGGCACAGAGGTCTCTGAAACAGCTTTTTAATTGGGGGCTCCCGAGTCCACACTGCCTGTCCCCTACTCCCAGGGATTATTGAGCAGTAAATGGTTAAAAATACAGCACAGAGTATCTGAAACACCTTTTTAACTGGGAGCTCCCGAGGCCTCATTGCCTGACCCCTGCTCCCAGGGATTATTGAGCAGTAAATGGTTAAATACGTACAGCACAGAGGTCTCTGAAACAGCCATTTAATTGCGGGCTCTTGAAGCCACACTGCCTTTCCCCTGCTGCCAGGAATTATTGGGAAGTAAATGGTTAACTGTATACAGCACAGAGGTCTCCCAAACAGCTTTTTCATTGGGTGCTGCGAGGCCACACTGCCTGTCCCCTGCTCCAAGGGATTATTGAGCAGTAAATGGTTAACTATATACACGCGCAGTGTTCTCTGACACAGCATTTTAATTGGGGGCTCCCGGACCACAGTGCCTGTCCCCTGCTCCCAGGAATGATTGAGCAGTAAATGGTTAACTATATACAGCACAGTGTATCTGAAACAGCTTTTTAATTGGGGGCTCCCGAGGCCACACTGCCTGTCCCCTGCTCCCAGGGATTATTGAGCAGTAAATGCTAAACTATATACAGCACAGAGGTTTCTGAAACAGCTTTTTAATTGGGGGCTCCCGAGGCCACACTGCCTGTCCCCTGCGCCCAGGGATAATTGAGCAGTAAAAGTTTAATTATATACAGCACAGAGGTCTCTGAAACAGCTTTTTAATTGGGAGCTCCCGAGGCCACACTGCCTGTCCCCTGCTCCCAGGGATTATTCAGCAGTAAATAGTTAATTATATACAGCACAGAGGTCTCTGAAACAGCTTTTTAATTGGGGGCTCCTGAGGCCACACTGCCTGACCCCTGCTCCCAGGGATTATTGAGCAGTAAATGGTTAACTATATACAGCACAGAGGTCTCTGAAACTGCTTTTTAATTGGGGGCTCCCGGAGCCACACTGCCTGTCCCCTGCTCCCAGGGATTATTGAGAAGCAAATGGTTAACTATATACTGCACAGAGGTCTCTGAAACAGCTTTTTAATTTGGGCTCCCGGAGACACACTGCCTGTCCCCTGCTCCCAGGGATTATTGAGAAGTAAATGGTTAATTATGTACAGCACAGGGGTCTCTGAAACAGCTTTTTAATTGGGGGCTCACGAGGCCACACTGCCTGTCCCCTGCTCCTCGGGATTATTGAGCAGTAAATGGTTAACTATATTCAGGCACAGAAGTCTCTGAAACAGCTTTTTAATTGGGGACTCCCGAGGCCACACTGCCTGTCCCCTGCTCCCATCGATTATTGAGCAGTAAATGGTTAGCTATATACAGCACAGAGTATCTGAAACACCTTTTTAACTGGGGGCTCCCGAGGCCACACTGCCTGTCCCCTGCTCCCAGGGATTATTGGGAAGTAAATGGTTAACTATGTACAGCACAGAGGTCTCTGAAACAACTTTTTTACTGGGGGCTCCCGAGGCCACACTGCCTGACCCCTGCTCCCAGGGATTATTGAGCAGTAAATGGTTAACTATATACAGCATAGAGGCCTCTGAAACAGCTTTTTAATTGGGGGCTCCCGAGGCCACACTGCCTGTCCCCTGCTCCCAGGGATTATTGAGCAGTAAATGGTTAACTATATACAGCACAGAGGTATCTGAAACACCTTTTTAACTGGGGGCTCCCGAGGCCACACTGCCTATCCCCTGCTCCCAGGGATTATTTAGCAGTAAATGGTTAACTATATACAGCACATAGGTCTCTAAAAGAGCTTTTTAATTGGGGGCTCTCGAGACCACACTGCCTGACCCCTGCTCCCACGGATTATTGAGCAGTAAATGGGTAACTATGTACAGCACAGAGGTCTCTGAAACAGCTTTTTAATTGGGGTCTCCCAGACCACACTGCCTGTCCCCTGCTCCCAGGGATTATTGAGCAGTGAATGGCTAACAATATACAGCACAGAGGTCTCTGAAACAGCTTTTTAATTGGGGGCTCCCAAGACCAAACTACCTGTCCCCTGCTCCGAGGGATTATTGAGCAGTAAATGGTTAACTATATACAGGAACAGAGGTCTCTGAAACAGCTTTTTAATTGGGGGCTCCCGAGGCCACACTGCCTGTACCCTGCTCCCAGGGATTATTGGGAAGTAAATGGTTAACTACGTACAGCACAGAGGTCTCTGAAACAACTTTTTAACTGGGGGCTCCCGAGGCCACACTGCCTGACCCCTGCTCCCAGGGATTATTGAGCAGTAAATGGTTAACTATATACAGCACAGAGGTCTCTGAAACAGCTTTTTAATTGGGGGCTCCCGGACCACACTGCCTGTCCCCTGCTCCCAGGGATTATTGAGCAGTATATGGTTAACTATATACAGGCACAAAGATCTCTGAAACAGCTTTTTAATTGGCGGTTCCCGAGGCCAAACTGCCTGTCCCCTGCTCCCAGGGATTATTGAGCAGTAAATGGTTAACTATATACAGGCACAGAGGTCTCTGAAACAGCTTTTTAATTGGGGTCTCCCAGACCACACTGCCTGTCCCCTGCTCCGAGGGATTATTGAGCAGTAAATGGTTAACTATATACAGCACAGAGGTTTCTGAAACAGCTTTTTAATTGGGGGCTCCCGAGGCCACACTGCCTGTCCCCTGCGCCCAGGGATAATTGAGCAGTAAATGTTTAATTATATACAGCACAGAGGTCTCTGAAACAGCTTTTTAACTGGGAGCTCCCGAGGCTACACTGCCTGTACCCTGTTCCCAGGGATTATTCAGCAGTAAATAGTTAATTATATACAGCACAGAGGTCTCTGAAACAGCTTTTTAATTGCGGGCTCCTGAGGCTACACTGCCTGACCCCTGCTCCCAGGGATTATTGAGCAGTAAATGGTTAACTATATACAGCACAGAGGTCTCTGAAACTGCTTTTTAATTGGGGGCTCCCGGAGCCACACTGCCTGTCCCCTGCTCCCAGGGATTATTGAGCAGTAAATGGTTAACTATATACAGGCACAGAGGTCTCTGAAACAGCATTTTAATTGGGGGCTCCCGGAGCCACACTGCCTGTCCGCTGCTCCCAGGGATTATTGAGAAGCAAATGGTTAACTATATACTGCACAGAGGTCTCTGAAACAGCTTTTTAATTTGGGCTCCCGGAGAGACACTGCCTGTCCCCTGCTCCCAGGGATTATTGAGAAGTAAATGGTTAACTGTATTCAGGCACAGAAGTCTCTGAAACAGCTTTTTAATTGGGGGCTCCCGAGGCCACACTGCCTGTCCCCTGCTCCCATCGATTATTGAGCAGTAAATGGTTAGCTATATACAGCACAGAGTATCTGAAACACCTTTTTAACTGGGGGCTCCCGAGGCCACACTGCCTGTCCCCTGCTCCCAGGGATTATTGGGAAGTAAATGGTTAACTACGTACAGCACAGAGGTCTCTGAAAAACTTTTTAACTGGGGGCTCCCGAGGCCACACTGCCTGACCCCTGCTCCCAGGGATTATTGAGCAGTAAATGGTTAACTATATACAGCACAGAGGCCTCTGAAACAGCTTTTTAATTGGGGGCTCCCGAGGCCACACTGCCTGTCCCCTGCTCCCAGGGATTATTGAGCAGTAAATGGTTAACTATATACAGCACAGAGGTATCTGAAACACCTTTTTAACTGGGGGCTCCCGAGGCCACACTGCCTATCCACTGCTCCCAGGGATTATTGAGCAGTAAATGGTTAACTATATACAGCACATAGGTCTCTAAAAGAGCTTTTTAATTGGGGGCTCTCGAGACCACACTGCCTGACCCCTGCTCCCACGGATTATTGAGCAGTAAATGGGTAACAATATACAGCACAGAGGTCTCTGAAACAGTTTTTTAATTGGGGGCTCCCAAGACCAAACTGCCTGTCCCCTGCTCCGAGGGATTATTGAGCAGTAACTGGTTAACTATATACAGGAACAGAGGTCTCTGAAACAGCTTTTTAATTGGGGGCTCCCGAGGCCGCACTGCCTGTACCCTGCTCCCAGGGATTATTGAGAAGTAAATGGTTAATTATATACAGCACAGAGGTCTCTGAAACAGCTTTTTAATTGGGGGCTCCCGCGGCCACACTGCCTGTCCCCTGCTCCCAGGGATTAGTGAGAAGTAAATGGTTAATTATATACAGCACAGAGATCTCTGAAACAGTTTTTTAATTGGGGGCTCCCGAGGCCTCACTGCCTGTCCCCTGCTCCCAGGGATTATTGAGCAATAAATGGTTAACTATATACAGCACAGAGGTCTCTGAAACAGCTTTTTAATTCTGGGCACCCGAGGCCGAACTGCCTGTCTCCTGCTCCCAGGGATTATTGAGCAGTAAATGGTTAACTATATACAGCACAGAGGTCTCAGAAACCCCTTTTTAACTGTGTGCTCCCGAGGCCACGCTGCCTGTCCCCTGCTCCCAGGGATTATTGACCAGTAAATGGTTAACTATATACAGCACATAGGTCTCTGAAACAGCTTTTTAATTGGGGGCTCTCGAGACCACACTGCCTGACCCCTGCTCCCACGGATTATTGAGCAGTAAATGGGTAACTATGTACAGCACAGAGGTCTCTGTAACAGACTTTTAATTGGGGGCTCCCGAGGCCACGCTGCCTGTCCCCTGCTCCCAGGGATTATTGACCAGTAAATGGTTAACTATATACAGCACATAGGTCTCTGAAACAGCTTTTTAATTGGGGGCTCCCGAGACCACACTGCCTGTCCCCTGCTCCCAGGGATTATTGAGCAGTAAATGGTTAACTGTATACAGCACAGAGATCTCGGAAACAGCTTTTTAATTTTGGGCTCCCGAGGCCAACCTGCCTGTCCCCTTCTCCCAGGGATTATTGAGAAGTAAATGGATAACTCTGTACAGCACAGAGGTCTCTGAAACCGCTTTTTAATTGGGGGCACCCGAGGCTACACTGCCTGTCCCCTGCTCCGAAGGATTATTGAGCAGTAAATGGTTAAATATATACAGCAAAGTGGCCTCTGAAACAGCTTTTTAAATGGGTGCTCCCGGACCACACTGCCTGTCCCCTGCTCCCAGGGATTATTGAGCAGTAAATGGTTAACTATATACAGCACAGAGGTCTCTGAAACAGCTTTTTAATTGGGGGCTCCCGGACCACACTGCCTGTCCCCTGCTCCGAGGGATTATTGAGCAGTCAATGGTAAACTATATACAGCACAGAGGTCTCTGAAACATCTTTTTAATTGGGGGCTCCCGAGGCCACACTGCCTGTCCCCTGCTCCCAGGGATTAGTGAGAAGTAAATGGTTAATTAAATGCAGCACAGAGCTCTCTGAAACAGCTTTTTAATTGGGGGCTCCCAAGGCCTCACTGGCTGTCTCCTGCTCCCAGGGATTATTGAGCAGTAAATGGTTAACTATATACAGCACAGAGGTCTCAGAAACCCCTTTTTAACTGTGTGCTCCCGAGGCCACGCTGCCTGTCCCCTGCTCCCAGGGATAATTGACCAGTAAATGGTTAACTATATACAGCACATAGGTCTCTGAAACAGCTTTTTAATTGGGGGCCCTCGAGACCACACTGCCTGAGCCCTGCTCCCACGGATTATTGAGCAGTAAATGGGTAACTATGTACAGCACAGAGGTCTCTGAAACAGCCTTTTAATTGGGGGCTCCCGAGGCCACACTGCCTGTCCCCTGCTCCCAGGGATTATTGAGCAGTAAATGGTTAACTATATACAGCACATAGGTCTCTGAAACAGCTTTTTAATTGGGGGCTCTCGAGACCACACTGCCTGAGTCCTGCTCCCACGGATTATTGAGCAGTAAATGGGTAACTATATACAGCACAGAGGTCTCAGAAACCCCTTTTAATTGGGGGCTCCCGAGGCCACACTGCCTGTCCCCTGCTCCCAGGGATTATTGACCAGTAAATGGTTAACTATATACAGCACATAGGTCTCTGAAATAGCTTTTTAATTGGGGGCTCTCGAGACCACACTGCCTGAGCCCTGCTCCCACGGATTATTGAGCAGTAAATGGGTAACTATGTACAGCACAGAGGTCTCTGAAACAGCCTTTTAATTGGGGGCTCCCGAGGCCACACTGCCTGTCCCCTGCTCCCAGGGGTTATTGATCAGTAAATGGTAAACTGTATACAGCACAGAGATCTCGGAAACAGCTTTTTAATTTTGGGCTCCCGAGGCCAACCTGCCTGTCCCCTTCTCCCAGGGATTATTGAGAAGTAAATGGATAACTCTGTACAGCACAGAGGTCTCTGAAACCGCTTTTTAATTGGGGGCACCCGAGGCTACACTGCCTGTCCCCTGCTCCGAATGATTATTGAGCAGTAAATGGTTAACTATATCCAGCAAAGTGGCCTCTGAAACAGCTTTTTAAATGGGTGCTCCCGGACCACACTGCCTGTCCCTTGCTCCCAGGGATTATTGAGCAGTAAATGGTTAACTATATACAGCACAGAGGTCTCTGAAACAGCTTTTTAATTGGGGACTCCCGAGGCCACACTGCCTGTCCCCTGCTCCCAGGGATTATTGAGCAGTAAATGGTTCACTATAAACAGCACAGAGGTCTCTGAAACAGCTTTTTAATTGGGGACTCCCGAGGCCACACTGCCTGTCCCCTGCTCCCAGGGATTATTGAGCAGTAAATGGTTAACTATATACAGGCGCAGAGGTCACTGAAACAGCTTTTTAAATGGGTGCTCCCGAGGCCACGCTGCCTGACCCTTGCTCTCAGGGATTATTGAGCAGTAAATGGTTAACTATATACAGGCACAGATGTCTCTGAAACTGCTTTTTAATTGGGGGCTCCCGGACCACACTGCCTGTCCCCTGCTCCCAGGGATTATTGAGCAGTAAATGGTTAACTGTATACAGCACAGAGGTCTCCCAAACAGCTTTTTCAATGGGTGCTGCGAGGCCACACTGCCTGTCCCATGCTCCAAGGGATTATTGAGCAGTAAATGGTTAACTATATACACGCGCAGTGTTCTCTGACACTATATACAGCAAAGTGGCCTCTGAAACAGCTGTTTAAATGGGTGCTCCCGGACCACACTGCCTGTCCCTTGCTCCCAGGGATTATTGAGAAGTAAATGGTTAATTACATACAGCACAGAGTTCTCTGAAACAGCTTTTTAATTGGGGGCCCCCGAGGCCACACTGCCTTACCCTGCTCCAAGGGATTATTGAGCAGTAATTGGTTAACTATATACAGGCACAAAGGTCTCTGAAGCAGCTTTTTAATTGGTGACACCCAAGGCCAAACTGCCTGTCCCCTGCTCCCAGGGATTATTGAGCAGTAAATGGTTAACGATATACAGCACAGAGGTCTCTGAAACCCCTTTTTAACTGTGTGCTCCCGAGGTCACGCTGCCTGTCCCCTGCTCCCAGGGATTATTGAGCAGTAAATGGTTAACTATATACAGGCACAGAGGTCTCTGAAACAGCATTTTAATTGGGGGCTCCCGAGGCCACACTGCCTGTCCCCTGCTCCCACGGATTATTGAGCAGTGAATGGGTAACTATGTACAGCACAGAGGTCTCTGAAACAGCCTTTTAATTGGGGGCTCCCGAGGCCAACCTGCCTGTCCCCTGCTCGCAGGGATTATTGAGAAGTAAATGGATAACTCTGTACAGCACAGAGGTCTATGAAACAGCTTTTAATTGGGGGCACCCGAGGCTACACTGCCTGTCCCCTGCTCCGAAGGATTATTGAGCAGTAATTGGTCAACTATATACAGCAAAGAGGTCTCTGAAACAGCTTTTTAAATGCGTGCTCCCGGACCACACTGCCTGTCCCTTGCTCCCAGGGATTATTGAGCAGTAAATGGTTAACTATATACAGGCGCAGAGGTCACTGAAACAGCTTTTTAATTGGGGGCTCCCGAGGCCACGCTGCCTGTCCCCTGCTTCCAGGGATTATTGAGCAGTAATTGGTTAACTATATACAGGCACAAATGTCTCTGAAACAGCTTTTTAATTGGGGACTCCCAAGGCCAAACAGCCTACCCCTGCTCCCAGGGATTATTGAGCAGTAATTGGTTAACTATATACAGCACAGAGGTCTCTGAAACAGCCTTTTAATTGGGGGCTCCCGAGGCCACACTGCCTGTCCCCTGCTCCCAGGGATTAGTGAGAAGTAAATGGTTAATTATATACAGCACAGAGGTCTCTGAAACAGCTTTTTAATTGGGAGCTCCCAAGGCCTCACTGGCTGTCCCCTGCTCCCAGGGATTATTGGGAAGTACACGGTTAACTATATACAGCATAGAGGCCTCTGAAACAGCTTTTTAATTGGGGGCTCCCGAGGCCACCCTGCCTGTCCCCTGCTCCCAGGGATTATTGAGCAGTAAATGGTTAACTGTATACAGCACAGAGATCTCGGAAACAGCTTTTTAATTGGGGGCTCCCGAGGCCAACCTGCCTGTCCCCTGCTCGCAGGGATTATTGAGAAGTAAATGGATAACTCTGTACAGCACAGAGGTCTCTGAAACAGCTTTTTAATTGGGGGCACCCGAGGCTACACTGCCTGTCCCCTGCTCCGAAGGATTATTGAGCAGTAAATGGTTAACTATATACAGCAAAGAGGTCTCTGAAATAGCTTTTTAAATGGGTGCTCCCAGACCACACTGCCTGCCCCTTGCTCCCAGGGATTATTGAGCAGTAAATGGTTAACTATATACAGGCGCGGAGGTCACTGAAACAGCTTTTTAATTGGGGGCTCCCGAGGCCACGGTGCCTGTCCCCTTCTCCCAGGGATTATTGACCAGTAAATGGTTAACTATATACAGGCACAGATGTCTCTGAAACTGCTTTTTAATTGGGGGCTCCCGGACCACACTGCCTGTCCCCTGCTCCCAGGGATTATTGAGCAGTAAATGGTTAACTGTATACATCACAGAGGTCTCCCAAACAGCTTTTTCAATGGGTGCTGCGAGGCCACACTGCCTGTCCCATGCTCCAAGGGATTATTGAGCAGTAAATGGTTAACTATATACACGCGCAGTGTTCTCTGACACTATATACAGCAAAGTGGCCTCTGAAACAGCTGTTTAAATGGGTGCTCCCGGACCACACTGCCTGTCCCTTGCTCCCAGGGATTATTGAGAAGTAAATGGTTAACTATATACAGCACAGAGGTCTCTGAAACAGATTTTTAATTGGGGGCTCCCGAGGCCACACTGCCTGTCCCCTGCTCCCAGGGATTATTGAGCAGTAAATGGTTAATTATATACAGCACAGAGGTCTCTGAAACAGCTTTTTAATTGGGAGCTCCCAAGGCCTCACTGGCTGTCCCCTGCTCCCAGGGATTATTGGGAAGTACACGGTTAACTATATACAGCATAGAGGCCTCTGAAACAGCATTTTAATTGGGGGCTCCCGAGGCCACCCTGCCTGTCCCCTGCTCCCAGGGATTATTGAGCAGTAAATGGTTAACTATATACAGCACAGAGGTCTCTGAAAATCCTTTTTAACTGTGTGCTCCCGAGACCACCCTGCCTGTCCCCTGTTCCCAGGGATTATTGAGCAGTAAATGGTTAACTATATACAGGCACAAAGGTCTCTGAAACAGCATTTTAATTGGGGGCTCCCGAGGCCACACTGCCTGTCCCCTGCTCCCAGGGATTATTGAGCAGTAAATGGGTAACTATGTACAGCACAGAGGTCTCTGAAACAGCCTTTTAATTGGGGGCTCCCGAGGCCACACTGCCTGTCCCCTGCTCCCAGGGATTATTGAGCAGTAAATGGTTAACTGTATACAGCACAGAGATCTCGGAAACAGCTTTTTAATTGGGGGCTCCCGAGGCCAACCTGCCTGTCCCCTGCTCGCAGGGATTATTGAGAAGTAAATGGATAACTCTGTACAGCACAGAGGTCTCTGAAACAGCTTTTTAATTGGGGGCACCCGAGGCTACACTGCCTGTCCCCTGCTCCGAAGGATTATTGAGCAGTAAATGGTTAACTATATACAGCAAAGAGGTCTCTGAAATAGCTTTTTAAATGGGTGCTCCCAGACCACACTGCCTGCCCCTTGCTCCCAGGGATTATTGAGCAGTAAATGGTTAACTATATACAGGCGCGGAGGTCACTGAAACAGCTTTTTAATTGGGGGCTCCCGAGGCCACGCTGCCTGTCCCCTGCTCCCAGGGATTATTGACCAGTAAATGGTTAACTATATACAGCACATAGGTCTCTGAAACAGCTTTTGAATTGGGGGCTCTCGAGACCACACTGCCTGAGCCCTGCTCCCACGGATTATTGAGCAGTAAATGGGTAACTATGTACAGCACAGAGGTCTCTGAAACAGCCTTTTAATTGGGGGCTCCCGAGGCCACACTGCCTGTCCCCTGCTCCCAGGGGTTATTGATCAGTAAATGGTTAACTGTATACAGCACAGAGATCTCGGAAACAGCTTTTTAATTTTGGGCTCCCGAGGCCAACCTGCCTGTCCCCTTCTCCCAGGGATTATTGAGAAGTAAATGGATAACTCTGTACAGCACAGAGGTCTCAGAAACCGCTTTTTAATTGGGGGCACCCGAGGCTACACTGCCTGTCCCCTGCTCCGAAGGATTATTGAGCAGTAAATGGTTAACTATATACAGCCGCAGAGGTCACTGAAACAGCTTTTTAATTGGGTGCTCCCGAGGCCACGCTGCCTGACCCTTGCTCTCAGGGATTATTGAGCAGTAAATGGTTAACTATATACAGGCACAGAGGTCTCTGAAACAGCCATTTATTTGAGGGAAGTCACACTTCCTTTCCCATGCTGCCAGGGATTATTGGGAAGTAAATGGTTAACTGTATACAGCACAGAGGTCTCCCAAACAGCTTTTTCAATGGGTGCTGCGAGGCCACACTGCCTGTCCCCTGCTCCCAGGGATTATTGAGCAGTAAATGGTTAACTATATACACGCGCAGTGTTCTCTGACACTATATACAGCAAAGTGGCCTCTGAAACAGCTGTTTAAATGGGTGCTCCCGGACCACACTGCCTGTCCCTTGCTCCCAGGGATTATTGAGCAGTAAATGGTTAATTACATACAGCACAGAGTTCTCTGAAACAGCTTTTTAATTGGGGGCCCCCGAGGCCACACTGCCTTACCCTGCTCCCAGGGATTATTGAGCAGTATATGGTTAACTATACACGGGCACAAAGGTCTCTGAAACAGCTTTATAATTGGTGACACCCAAGGCCAAATTGCCTTTCCCCTGCTCCCAGGGATTATTGAGCAGTAAATGCTTAACTATATACAGCACAGAGGTCTCTGAAACAGCTTTTTAATTGGGGTCTCCCAGACCACACTGCCTGTCCCCTGCTCCAAAGGATTATTGAGCAGTAAATGGTTAACCATCTACAGCAAAGAGGTCTCTGAAACAGCTTTTTAAATGCGTGCTCCCGGACCACACTGCCTGTCCCTTGCTCCCAGGGATAATTGAGCAGTAAATGGTTAACTATATACAGGCGCAGAGGTCTCTGAAACAGCTTTTTAATTGGGAGCTCCCGAGGCCAAACAGCCTACCCCTGCTCCAAGGGATTATTGAGCAGTAATTGGTTAACTATATACAGCACAGAGGCCACTTAAACAGTTTTTTTAATTGGCGGCTCCCGAGGCCACACTGCCTGTCCCCTGCTCCCAGGGATTAGTGAGAAGTAAATGGTTAATTATATACAGCACAGAGGTCTCTGAAACAGCTTTTTAATTGGGAGCTCCCAAGGCCTCACTGGCTGTCCCCTGCTCCCAGGGATTATTGGGAAGTACACGGTTAACTATATACAGCATAGAGGCCTCTGAAACAGCTTTTTAATTGGGGGCTCCCGAGGCCACCCTGCCTGTCCCCTGCTCCCAGGGATTATTGAGCAGTAAATGGTTAACTATATACAGCACAGAGGTCTCTGAAACTCCTTTTTAACTGTGTGCTCCCGAGACCACGCTGCCTGTCCCCTGTTCCCAGGGATTATTGAGCAGTAAATGGTTAACTATATACAGGCACAGAGGTCTCTGAAACAGCATTTTAATAGGGGGCTCCCGAGGCCACACTGCCTGTCCCCTGCTCCCAGGGATTATTGAGCAGTAAATGGGTAACTATGTACAGCACAGAGGTCTCTGAAACAGCCTTTTAATTGGGGGCTCCCGAGGCCACACTGCCTGTCCCCTGCTCCCAGGGATTATTGAGCAGTAAACGGTTAACTGTATACAGCACAGAGATCTCGGAAACAGCTTTTTAATTGGGGGCTCCCGAGGCCAACCTGCCTGTCCCCTGCTCGCAGGGATTATTGAGAAGTAAATGGATAACTCTGTACAGCACAGAGGTCTCTGAAACAGCTTTTTAATTGGGGGCACCCGAGGCTACACTGCCTGTCCCCTGCTCCGAAGGATTATTGAGCAGTAAATGGTCAACTATATACAGCAAAGAGGTCTCTGAAATAGCTTTTTAAATGGGTGCTCCCGGACCACACTGCCTGCCCCTTGCTCCCAGGGATTATTGAGCAGTAAATGGTTAACTATATACAGGCGCAGAGGTCACTGAAACAGCTTTTTAATTGGGGGCTCCCGAGGCCACGCTGCCTGTCCCCTGCTCCCAGGGATTATTGAGCAGTAATTGGTTAACTATATACAGGCACAAATGTCTCTGAAACAGCTTTTTAATTGGGGACTCCCAAGGCCAAACAGCCTACCCCTGCTCCCAGGGATTATTGAGCAGTAATTGGTTAACTATATACAGCACAGAGGCCACTGAAACAGCTTTTTTAATTGGCGGCTCCCGAGGCCACACTGTCTGTCCCCTGCTCCCAGGGATTATTGAGCAGTAAATGATTATCTATATATAGCACAGAGGTCTCTGAAACAGCTTTTTATGGGGAGCTCCCGAGGCCTCACTGCCTGTCCCCTGCTCCCAGGGATTATTGAGCAGTAAATGGTTAACTAGATACAGCACAGAGTATCTGAAACAACTTTTTAACTGGGGGCTCCCGAGGCCACACTGCCTGAACCCTGCTCCCAGGGATTATTGAGCAGTAAATGGTTAAATACGTACAGCATAGAGGTCTCTGACACAGCCATTTAATTGGGGGCTCCTGAAACCACACTGCCTTTCCCCTGCTGCCAGGGATTATTGGGAAGTAAATGGTTAACTGTATACAGCACAGAGGTCTCCCAAACAGCTTTTTCATTGGGTGCTGCGAGGCCACACTGTCTGTCCCCTCCTCCAAGGGATTATTGAGCAGTAAATGGTTAACTATATACACGCGCAGTGTTCTCTGACACAGTTTTTTAATTGGGGGCTCCCGGACCACACTGCCTGTCCCCTGCTCCCAGGGATTATTGAGCAGTAAATGGTTAACTATATACAGCACAGAGGTCTCTGAAACAGCTTTTTAATTGGGGGCTCCGGAGGCCACACTGCCTGTCCCCTGCTCCCAGGGATTATTGAGCAGTAAATGGTTAACTATATAATGGCACAGAGGTCTCTGAAACAGCTTTTTAATTGGGGGTTTCCGAGGCCAACTGCCTTCCCCCTGCTTCCAGGGATTATTGAGCAGTAAACGGTTAACTATATACAGCACAGAGGTCTCTGAAACAGCTTTTTAATTGGGGGCTCCCGAGGCCACACTGCCTGTCCCCTGCTCCCAGGGATTATTGAGCAGTAAATGGTTAACTATATACAGCACAGAGGTCTCTGAAACAGCTTTTTAATTGGGGGCTCCCAAGGCCTCACTGGCAGTCCCCCGCTGCCAGGGGTTATTGAGAAGTAAATGGTTAACTATATACAGGCACAGAGGTCTCTGAAACAGCTTTTTAATTGGGAGCTCCCGAGGCCACACTGCCTGTCCCCTGCTCCCAGGGATTATTGGGAAGTACACGGTTCACTATATACAGCATAGAGGTCTCTGAAACAGTTTTTTAATTCGAGGCTCCCGAGGCCAAACTGCCTGTCCCCTGCTCCCAGGGATTATTGAGCAGTAATTGGTTAACTATATACAGCACAGAGGCCTCTGAAACAGTTTTTTTTAATGGGTGCTCCCGGACCACACTGCCTGTCCCTTGCTCCCAGGGATTATTGAGCAGTAAATGGTTAACTATATACAGGCGCAGAGGTCACTGAAACAGCTTATTAATTGGGAGCTCCCGAGGCCACACTGCCTGACCCTTGCTCTCAGGGATTATTGAGCAGTAAATGGTTAACTATATACAGGCACAGATGTCTCTGAAACAGCTCTTTAATTGGGGGCTCCCGAGGCCACACTGCCTGTCCCCTGCTCCCAGGGATTATTGAGCAGTAAATGGTTAACTATATACAGGCACAGATGTCTCTGAAACAGCTTTTTAATTGGGGGCTCCCGAGGCCACACTGCCTGTCCCCTGCTCCCAGGGATTATTGAGCAGTAAATGGTTAACTATATACAGCACAGAGGTCTCTGAAACAACCTTTTAATTGGGGGCTCCCGAGGCCACACTGCCTGTCCCCTGCTCCCAGGGATTATTGAGCAGTAAATGGTTAACTATATACAGCACAGAAGCCTCTGAAACGGCCTTTTAATTGGGGCTCCCGAGGCGACACTGCCTGTCCCCTGCTCCAAGGGATTATTGAGCAGTAAATGGTTAACTCTATACAGGCACAGAGGTCTCTGAAACAGCTTTTTAATTGGGGGCTCCCGAGGCCACACTGCCTGACCCCTGTTCCCAGGGATTGCTGAGCAGTAAATGGTTAACTCTATACAGGCACAGAGATGTCTGAAACAGCTTTATAATTGGGGGCTCCCGAGGCCAACCTGCCTGTCCCTTCTCCCAGGGATTATTGAGCAGTAAATGGTTAACTGTATACAGGCGCAGAGATCCCTGAAACAGCTTTTTAATTGGGGGCTCCCGGACCACACTGCCTGTCCCCTGCTCCCAGGGATTATTGAGAAGTAAATGGTTAATTATATACAGCACAGAGGTCTCTGAAACAGCTTTTTAATTGGGGGCTCCCAAGGCCTCACTGGCTGTCCCCCGCTGCCAGGGGTTATTGAGAAGTAAATGGTTAACTATATACAGGCACAGAGGTCTCTGAAACAGCTTTTTAATTGGGGTCTCCCAAGGCCTCACTGGCTGTCCCCCGCTGCCAGGGGTTATTGAGAAGTAAATGGTTAACTATATACAGCACAGAGGTCTCTGAAACAGCTTTTTAATTGGGAGCTCCCGAGGCCACACTGCCTGTCCCCTGCTCCCAGGGATTATTGGGAAGTACACGGTTCCCTTTATACAGTATAGAGGTCTCTGAAACAGCTTTTTAATTGGGGGCTCCCGAGGCCAAACTGCTTTCCCCCTGCTTCCAGGGAATATTGAGCAGTAATTGGTTAACTATATACAGGCACAAAGGTCTCTGAAACAGCTTTTTACTTGGGGACTCCCAAGGCCAAACAGCCTACCCCTGCTCCCAGGGATTATTGAGCAGTAATTGGTTAACTATATACAGCACAGAGGCCTCTGAAACAGTTTTTTAAATTGGGGGCTCCTGAAGCCACACTGTCTGTCCCCTGCTCCCAAGGATTATTGAGCAGTAAATGATTAACTATATACAGCACAGAGGCCTCTGAAACAGCTTTTTAATTGGGGGCTCCCAAGGCCACACTGACTGTCCCCTGCTCCCAGGGATTATTGAGCAGTAAATGGTTAACTGTATACAGCACAGAGATCTCGGAAACAGCTTTTTAATTGGGGGATCCCGAGGCCAACCTGCCTGCCCCCTTCTCCCAGGGATTATTGAGAAGTAAATGGATAACTCTGTACAGCACAGAGGTCTCTGAAACAGCTTTTTAAGTGGGGGCTCCCGGAGCAACACTGCCTGTCCCCTGCTCCCAGGGATTATTGAGCAGTAAATGGTTAACTATATACAGCAAAGAGGTCTCTGAAACAGCTTTTTAAATGGGTGCTCCCGGACCACACTGCCTGTCCCTTGCTCCCAGGGATTATTGAGCAGTAAATGGTTAACTATATACAGCACAGAGGTCTCTGAAACAGTTTTTTAATTGGGAGCACCCGAGACTACACTGCCTGTCCCCTGCTCCGAAGGATTAATGAGCAGTAAATGGTTAACTATATACAGCAAAGAGGTCTCTGAAACAGCTTTTTAAATGGGGGCTCCCGAGGCCACACTGCCTGTGCCCTGCTCCCAGGGATTATTGAGAAGTAAATGGTTAACTATATACAGCACAGAGGTCTCTGAAACAGCTTTTTAATTGGGGGCTCCCGAGGCAACACTGCCTGTGCCCTGCTCCCAGGGATTATTGAGAAGTAAATGGTTAACTATATACAGGCGCAGAGGTCACTGAAACAGCTTTTTAATTGGAGGCTCCCGAGGCCACGCTGACTGGCCCTTGCTCTCAGGGATTATTGAGCAGTAAATGGTTAACTATATACAGGCACAGAGGTCTCTGAAACAACTTTTTAATTGGGGGCTCCCGTAACCACACTGCCTGTCCCCTGCTCCCAGGGATTATTGAGCAGTAAATGGTTAACTATATACAGCACAGAGGTCTCTGAAACAGCTTTTTAATTGGGAGCTCCCGGACCACACTGCCTGTCCCCTGCTCAGAGGGATTATTGAGCAGTAAATGGTTAATTATATACAGCACAGAAGTCTCTGAAACACCTTTTTAACTGGGGGCTCCCGAGGCCACACTGCCTGTCCCCTGCTCCCAGGGATTATTGAGCAGTAAATGGTTAACTATATACATCACAGAGGTCTCTGAAACAACCTTTTAATTGGGGGCTCCCGAGGCCATACTGCCTGTCCCCTGCTCCCAGGGATTATTGAGCAGTAAATGGTTAACTATGTACAGCACAGAAGTCTCTGAAACGGCCTTTTAATTGGGGCTCCCGAGGGCACACTGCCTGTCCCCTCCTCCCAGGGATTATTGAGCAGTAAATGGTTAACTATGTACAGGCACAGATGTCTCTGAAACAGCTTTTTAATTGGGGGCTCCCGAGGCCACACTGCCTGTCCCCTGCTCCCAGGGATTATTGAGCAGTAAATGGTTAACTATATACAGCACAGAGGTCTCTGAAACACCTTTTTAACTGGGGGCTCCCGAGGCCACACTGCCTGTCCCCTGCTCCCAGGGATTATTGAGCAGTAAATGGTTAACTATATACAGCACAGAGTATCTGAAACAACTTTTTAATTGGGGGCCCCTGAGGCCAAACTGCCTGTCCCCTGCTCCCAGGGATTATTGAACAGTAAATGGTTAACTATATACAGGCACAAAGGTCTCTGAAACAGCTTTTTAATTGGTGACTCATAAAGCCAAACTGCCTGTGCCCTGCTCCCAGGGATTATTGAGCAGTAAATGGTTAACTATATACAGCACAGAGGTCTCTGAAACAGCATTTTAATTGGGGTCTCCCGAGGCCACACTGCCTGTCCCCTGCTCCGAAGGATTATTGAGCAGTAAATGGTTAACTATAAAATGCACAGAGGCCTCTGAAACAGCTTTTTAATTGGGGGCTCCCAAGGCCACACTGCCTGTCCCCTGCTCCCAGGGATTATTGAGCAGTAAATGGTTAACTGTATACAGCACAGAGATCTCGGAAACAGCTTTTTAATTGGGGGATCCCGAGGCCAACCTGCCTGCCCCCTTCTCCCAGGGATTATTGAGAAGTAAATGGATAACTCTGTACAGTACAGAGGTCTCTGAAACAGGTTTTTAATTGGGAGCACCCGAGGCTACACTGCCTGTCCCCTGCTCCGAAGGATTAATGAGCAGTAAATGGTTAACTATATACAGCAAAGAGGTCTCTGAAACAGCTTTTTAAATGGGTGCTCCCGGACCACACTGCCTGTCCCTTGCTCCCAGGGATTATTGAGCAGTAAATGGTTAACTATATACAGCACAGAAGTCTCTGAAACAGCTTTTTAATTGGGGGCTCCCGAGGCCACACTGCCTGTGCCCTGCTCCCAGGGATTATTGAGAAGTAAATGGTTAACTATATACAGGCGCAGAGGTCACTGAAACAGCTTTTTAATTGGAGGCACCCGAGGCCACGCTGCCTGGCCCTTGCTCTCAGGGATTATTGAGCAGTAAATGGTTAACTATATACAGGCACAGAGGTCTCTGAAACAGCTTTTTAATTGGGGGCTCCCGTAACCACACTGCCTGTCCCCTGCTCCCAGGGATTATTGAGCAGTAAATGGTTAACTGTATACAGCACAGAGGTCTCTGAAACAGCTTTTTAATTGGGAGCTCCCGGACCACACTGCCTGTCCCCTGCTCAGAGGGATTATTGAGCAGTAAATGGTTAATTATATACAGCACAGAAGTCTCTGAAACAGCCTTTTAATTGGGGCTCCCGAGGCCACACTGCCTGTCCCCTCCTCCCAGGGATTATTGAGCAGTAAATGGTTAACTATATACAGGCACAGATGTCTCTGAAACAGCTATTTAATTGGGGGCTCCCGAGGCCTCACTGCCTGTCCCCTGCTCCCAGGGATTATTAAGCAGTAAATGGTTAACTATATACAGCACAGAGGTCTCTGAAACACCTTTTTAACTGGGGGCTCCCGAGGCCACACTGCCTGTCCCCTGCTCCCAGGGATTATTGAGCAGTAAATGGTTAACTATATACAGCACAGAGTATCTGAAACAGCTTTTTAATTGGGGGCTCCCGAGGCCACACTGCCTGTCCCCTGCTCCCAGGGATTATTGAGCAGTAAATGGTTAATTATATACAGCACAGAGTATCTGAAACAGCTTCTTAATTGGGGGCCCCTGAAGGCAAACTGCCTGTCCCCTGCTCACAGGGATTATTGAGCAGTAAATGGTTAACTATATACAGGCACAAAGGTCTCTGAAACAGCTTTTTAATTGGTGACTCATAAGGCCAAACTGCCTGTCCCCTGCTCCCAGGGATTATTGAGCAGTAAATGGTTAACTATACAATGCACAGTGGCCTCTGAAACAGCTTTTTAATTTGGGGCTCCCCAGGCCACACTGCCTGTCCCCTGCTCCCAGGGATTGTTGAGCAGTAAATGGTTAACTATATACTGCACAGAGGTCACTGAAACAGCTTTTTAACTGGGGGCTCCCGAGGCCACACTGCCTGACCCCTGCTCCCAGTGATTATTGAGCAGTAAATGGTTAACTCTGTACAGCACAGAGGTCTCTGAAACAGTTTTTTAATTGGGGGCACCCGAGGCTACACTGCCTGTCCCCCGCTCCGAAGGATTATTGAGCAGTAAATGGTTAACTATATACAGGCGCAGATGTCTCTGAAACAGCTTTTTAAATGGGTGCTCCCGGACCACACTGCCTGTCCCCTGCTCCCAGGGATTATTGAGCAGTAAATGGTTAACTATATACAGCACAGAGGTCTCTGAAACAGCTTTTTAATTGGGGGCTCCCGAGGCCACACTGCCTGTCCCCTGCTCCCAGGGATTATTGAGCAGTAAATGGTTAACTATATACAGCACAGAGGTCTCTGAAACAGCCTTTTAATTGGGGGCTCCCTTGGCCACACTGCCTGTCCCCTGCTCCAAGGGATTATTGAGCAGTAAATGGTTAACTCTATACAGGCACAGAGGTCTCCGAAACAGCTTTTTAATTGGGTGCTCCCGTGGCCACACTGCCTGACCCCTGTTCCCAGGGATTGCTGAGCAGTAAATGGTTAACTCTATACAGGCACAGAGATGTCTGAAACAGCTTTTTAATTGGGGGCTCCCGAGGCCAACCTGCCTGTCCCTTCTCCCAGGGATTATTGAGCAGTAAATGGTTAACTGTATAGAGGCGCAGAGATCACTGAAACAGCTTTTTAATTGGGGGCTCCCAGACCACACTGCCTGTCCCCTGGTCCCAGGGATTATTGAGAAGTAAATGGTTAATTATATACAGCACAGAGGTCTCTGAAACAGCTTTTTAATTGGGGGCTCCCAAGGCCTCACTGGCTGTCCCCCGCTGCCAGGGGTTATTGAGAAGTCAATGGTTAACTATATACAGGCACAGAGGTCTCTGAAACAGCTTTTTAATTGGGAGCTCCCGAGGCCACACTGCCTGTCCCCTGCTCCCAGGGATTATTGGGAAGTACACGGTTAACTATATACAGCACAGAGGTCTCTGAAACAGCTTTTTATTTGGGGACTCCCAAGGCCAAACAGCCTACCCCTGCTCCCAGGGATTATTGAGCAGTAATTGGTTAACTATATACAGCACAGAGGCCTCTGAAACAGTTTTTTTAATTGGGGGCTCCCGAAGCCACACTGCCTGTCCCCTGCTCCCAGGGATTATTGAGCAGTAAATGGTTAACTATATACAGCACAGAGGTCTCTGAAACACCTTTTTAACTGGGGGCTCCCGAGGCCACACTGCCTGTCCCCTGCTCCCAGGGATTATTGAGCAGTAAATGGTTAACTGTATAATGCACAGTGGCCTCTGAAACAGCTTTTTAATTGGGGGCTCCCCAGGCCACACTGCCTGTCCCCTGCTCCCAGGGATTGTTGAGCAGTAAATGGTTAACTATATACAGCACAGAGGTCACTGATTCAGCTTTTTAATTGGGGGCTCCCAGAGCCACACTGCCTGTCCCCTGCTCCGAAGGATTATTGAGCAGTAAATGGTTAACTATAAAATGCACAGAGGCCTCTGAAACAGCTTTTTAATTGGGGGCTCCCAAGGCCACACTGCCTGTCCCCTGATCCCATGGATTATTGAGCAGTAAATGGTTAACTGTATACAGCACAGAGATCTCGGAAACAGCTTTTTAATTGGGGGATCCCGAGGCCAACCTGCCTGCCCCCTTCTCCCAGGGATTATTGAGAAGTAAATGGATAACTCTGTACAGTACAGAGGTCTCTGAAACAGCTTTTTAATTGGGAGCACCCGAGGCTACACTGCCTGTCCCCTGCTCCGAAGGATTAATGAGCAGTAAATGGTTAACTATATACAGCAAAGAGGTCTCTGAAACAGCTTTTTAAATGGGTGCTCCCGGACCACACTGCCTGTCCCTTGCTCCCAGGGATTATTGAGCAGTAAATGGTTAACTATATACAGCACAGAGGTCTCTGAAACAGCTTTTTAATTGGGGGCTCCCGGACCACACTGCCTGTGCCCTGCTCCCAGGGATTATTGAGAAGTAATTGGTTAACTATATACAGGCGCAGAGGTCACTGAAACAGCTTTTTAATTGGAGGCACCCGAGGCCACACTGCCTGACCCCTGCTCCCAGGGATTATTGAGCAGTAAATGGTTAACTATATACAGGCACAGAGGTCTCTGAAACAGCTTTTTAATTGGGAGCTCCCGAGGCCACGCTGCCTGGCCCTTGCTCTCAGGGATTATTGAGCAGTAAATGGTTAACTATATACAGGCACAGAGGTCTCTGAAACAGCTTTTTAATTGGGGGCTCCCGTAACCACACTGCCTGTCCCCTGCTCACAGGGATTATTGAGCAGTAAATGGTTAACTATATACATCACAGTGGTCTCTGAAACAGCTTTTTAATTGGGGGCTCCCGGACCACACTGCCTGTCCCCTGCTCCCAGGGATTATTGAGCAGTAAATGGTTAACTATATACAGGCACAGATGTCTCTGAAACAGCTTTTTAATTGGGGGCTCCCGAGGCCTCACTGCCTGTCCCCTGCTCCCAGGGATTATTGAGCAGTAAATGGTTAACTATATACAGCACAGAGGTCTCTGAAACACCTTTTTAACTGGGGTCTCCCGAGGCCAAACTGCCTGTCCCCTGCTCCCAGGGATTATTGAGCAGTAAATGGTTAACTATATACAGCACAGAGTATCTGAAACAGCTTTTTAATTGGGGGCTCCCGAGGCCACACTGCCTGTCCCCTGCTCCCAGGGATTATTGAGCAGTAAATGGTTAACTATATACAGGCACAAAGGTCTCTGATACAGCTTATTCATTGGTGACTCATAAGGCCAAACTGCCTGTCCCCTGCTCCCAGGGATTATTGAGCAGTAAATGGTTAATTATATACAGCACAGAGTATCTGAAACAGCTTCTTAATTGGGGGCCCCTGAGGCCAAACTGCCTGTCCCCTGCTCCCAGGGATTATTGAGCAGTAAATGGTTAAATACGTACAGCACAGAGGTCTCTGTAACAGCTTTTTAATTGGGGTCTCCCAAGGCCAAACAGCCTACCCCTGCTCCCAGGGATTATTGAGCAGTAATTGGTTAACTATATACAGCACAGAGGCCTCTGAAACAGTTTTTTTAATTGGGGGCTCCCGAAGCCACACTGCCTGTCCCCTGCTCCCAGGGATTATTGAGCAGTAAATGGTTAACTATATACAGCACAGAGGTCTCTGAAACAACTTTGTAACTGGGGGGTCCCGAGGCCACACTGCCTGTCCCCTGCTCCCAGGGATTATTGAGCAGTAAATGGTTAACTATATAATGCACAGTGGCCTCTGAAACAGCTTTTTAATTGGGGGCTCCCCAGGCCACACTGCCTGTCCCCTGCTCCCAGGGATTGTTGAGCAGTAAATGGTTAACTATATACAGCACAGAGGTCACTGATTCAGCTTTTTAATTGGGGGCTCCCAGAGCCACACTGCCTGTCCCCTGCTCCGAAGGATTATTGAGCAGTAAATGGTTAACTATAAAAAGAACAGAGGCCTCTGAAACAGCTTTTTAATTGGGGGCTCCCAAGGCCACACTGCCTGTCCCCTGCTCCCAGGGATTATTGAGCAGTAAATGTTTAACTGTATACAGCACAGAGATCTCGGAAACAGCTTTTTAATTGGGGGATCCCGAGGCCACCCTGCCTGCCCCCTTCTCCCAGGGATTATTGAGAAGTAAATGGATAACTCTGTACAGTACAGAGGTCTCTGAAACAGCTTTTTAATTGGGAGCACCCGAGGCTACACTGCCTGTCCCCTGCTCCGAAGGATTAATGAGCAGTAAATGGTTAACTATATACAGCACAGAGGTCTCTGAAACAGCTTTTTAATTGGGGGCTCCCGAGGCCACACTGCCTGTGCCCTGCTCCCAGGGATTATTGAGAAGTAATTGGTTAACTATATACAGGCGCAGAGGTCACTGAAACAGCTTTTTAATTGGAGGCACCCGAGGCCACGCTGCCTGGCCCTTGCTCTCAGGGATTATTGAGCAGTAAATGGTTAACTATATACAGCACAGAGGTCTCTGAAACAGCTTTTTAATTGGGGGATCCCGTAACCACACTGCCTGTCCCCTGCTCCCAGGGATTATTGAGCAGTAAATGGTTAACTATATACAGCACAGAGGTCTCTGAAACAGCTTTTTAATTGGGAGCTCCCGGACCACACTGCCTGTCCCCTGCTCAGAGGGATTATTGAGCAGTAAATGGTTAATTATATACAGCACAGAAGTCTCTGAAACAGCCTTTTAATTGGGGCTCCCGAGGCCACACTGCCTGTCCCCTGCTCCCAGGGATTATTGAGCAGTAAATGGTTAACTATATAATGCACAGTGGCCTCTGAAACAGCTTTTTAATTGGGGGCTCCCCAGGCCACACTGCCTGTCCCCTGCTCCCAGGGATTGTTGAGCAGTAAATGGTTAACTATATACAGCACAGAGGTCACTGATTCAGCTTTTTAATTGGGGGCTCCCAGAGCCACACTGCCTGTCCCCTGCTCCGAAGGATTATTGAGCAGTAAATGGTTAACTATAAAATGCACAGAGGCCTCTGAAACAGCTTTTTAATTGGGGGCTCCCAAGGCCACACTGCCTGTCCCCTGCTCCCAGGGATTATTGAGCAGTAAATGGTTAACTGTATACAGCACAGAGATCTCGGAAACAGCTTTTTAATTGGGGGCTCCCGAAACCACACTGCCTGTCCCCTGCTCCCAGGGATTATTGAGCAGTAAATGGTTAACTATATACAGCACAGAGGTCTCTGAAACAGCTTTTTAATTGAGAGCTCCCGGACCACACTGCCTGTCCCCTGCTCAGAGGGATTATTGAGCAGTAAATGGTTAACTATATACAGGCACAGATGTCTCTGAAACAGCTTTTTAATTGGGGGCTCCCGAGGCCTCACTGCCTGTCCCCTGCTCCCAGGGATTATTGAGCAGTAAATGGTTAACTATATACAGCACAGAGGTCTCTGAAACACCTTTTTAACTGGGGGCTCCCGAGGCCGCACTGCCTGTCCCCTGCTCCCAGGGATTATTGAGCAGTAAATGGTTAACTATATACAGCACAGAGTATCTGAAACAGCTTTTTAATTGGGGGCTCCCGAGGCCACACTGCCTGTCCCCTGCTCCCAGGGATTATTGAGCAGTAAATGGTTAATTATATACAGCACAGAGTATCTGAAACAGCTTCTTAATTGGGGGCCCCTGAGGCCAAACTGCCTGTCCCCTGCTCCCAGGGATTATTGAGCAGTAAATGGTTAACTATATACAGGCACAAAGGTCTCTGAAACAGCTTTTTAATTGGTGACTCATAAGGCCAAACTGCCTGTCCCCTGCTCCCAGGGATTATTGAGCAGTAAATGGTTAACTATACAATGCACAGTGGCCTCTGAAACAGCTTTTTAATTGGGGGCTCCCCAGGCCACACTGCCTGTCCCCTGCTCCCACGGATTGTTGAGCAGTAAATGGTTAACTATATACTGCACAGACGTCACTGAAACAGCTTTTTAACTTGGGGCTCCCGAGGCCACACTGCCTGACCCCTGCTCCCAGGGATTATTGAGCAGTAAATGGTTAACTCTGTACAGCACAGAGGTCTCTGAAACAGTTTTTTAATTGGGGGCACCCGAGGCTACACTGCCTGTCCCCTGTTCCGAAGGATTATTGAGCAGTAAATGGTTAACTATATACAGGCACAGATGTCTCTGAAACAGCTTTTTAATTGGGGGCTCCCGAGGCCACACTGCCTGTCCCCTGCTCCCAGGGATTATTGAGCAGTAAATGGTTAACTATATACAGCACAGAGGTCTCTGAAACATCCTTTTAATTGGGGGCTCCCTTGGCCACACTGCCTGTCCCCTGCTCCAAGGGATTATTGAGCCGTAAATGGTTAACTCTATACAGGCACAGAGGTCTCCGAAACAGCTTTTTAATTGGGGGCTCCCGTGGCCACACTGCCTGACCCCTGTTCCCAGGGATTGCTGAGCAGTAAATGGTTAACTCTATACAGGCACAGAGACGTCTGAAACAGCTTTTTAATCGGGGGCTCCCGAGGCCAACCTGCCTGTCCCTTCTCCCAGGGATTATTGAGCAGTAAATGGTTAACTGTATAGAGGCGCAGAGATCACTGAAACAGCTTTTTAATTGGGGGCTCCCAGACCACACTGCCTGTCCCCTGCTCCCAGGGATTATTGAGAAGTAAATGGTTAATTATATACAGCACAGAGGTCTCTGAAACAGCTTTTTAATTGGGGGCTCCCAAGGCCTCACTGGCTGTCCCCCGCTGCCAGGGGTTATTGAGAAGTAAATGGTTAACTATATACAGGCACAGAGGTCTCTGAAACAGCTTTTTAATTGGGAGCTCCCGAGGCCACACTGCCTGTCCCCTGCTCCCAGGGATTATTGGGAAGTACACGGTTAACTATATACAGCACAGAGGTCTCTGAAACAGCTTTTTAATTGGGGACTCCCAAGGCCAAACAGCCTACCCCTGCACCCAGGGATTATTGAGCAGTAAATGGTTAACTATATACAGCACAGAGGCCTCTGAAACAGTTTTTTTAAATGGGTGCTCCCGGACCACACTGCCTGTCCCTTGCTCCCAGGGATTATTGAGCAGTAAATGGTTAACTATATACAGGCGCAGAGGTCACTGAAACAGCTTATTAATTGGGAGCTCCCGAGGCCACACTGCCTGACCCTTGCTCTCAGGGATTATTGAGCAGTAAATGGTTAACTATATACAGGCACAGATGTCTCTGAAACAGCTTTTTAATTGGGGGCTCCCGAGGCCACACTGCCTGTCCCCTGCTCCCAGGGATTATTGAGCAGTAAATGGTTAACTATATACAGGCACAGATGTCTCTGAAACAGCTTTTTAATTGGGGGCTCCCGAGGCCACACTGCCTGTCCCCTGCTCCCAGGGATTATTGAGCAGTAAATGGTTAACTATATACAGCACAGAGGTCTCTGAAACAACCTTTTAATTGGGGGCTCCCGAGGCCACACTGCCTGTCCCCTGCTCCCAGGGATTATTGAGCAGTAAATGGTTAACTATGTACAGCACAGAAGTCTCTGAAACGGCCTTTTAATTGGGGCTCCCGAGGCCACACTGCCTGTCCCCTGCTCCAAGGGATTATTGAGCAGTAAATGGTTAACTCTATACAGGCACAGAGGTCTCTGAAACAGCTTTTTAATTGGGGGCTCCCGAGGCCACACTGCCTGACCCCTGTTCCCAGGGATTGCTGAGCAGTAAATGGTTAACTCTATACAGGCACAGAGATGTCTGAAACAGCTTTTTAATTGGGGGCTCCCGAGGCCAACCTGCCTGTCCCTTCTCCCAGGGATTATTGAGCAGTAAATGGTTAACTGTATACAGGCGCAGAGATCACTGAAACAGCTTTTTAATTGGGGGCTCCCGGACCACACTGCCTGTCCCCTGCTCCCAGGGATTATTGAGAAGTAAATGGTTAATTATATACAGCACAGAGATCTCGGAAACAGCTTTTTAATTGGGGGATCCCGAGGCCAACCTGCCTGCCCCCTTCTCCCAGGGATTATTGAGAAGTAAATGGATAACTATACAATGCACAGTGGCCTCTGAAACAGCTTTTTAATTGGGAGCACCCGAGGCTACACTGCCTGTCCCCTGCTCCGAAGGATTAATGAGCAGTAAATGGTTAACTATATACAGCAAAGAGGTCTCTGAAACAGCTTTTTAATTGAGAGCTCCCGGACCACACTGCCTGTCCCTTGCTCAGAGGGATTATTGAGCAGTAAATGGTTAATTATATACAGCACAGAAGTCTCTGAAACAGCCTTTTAATTGGGGCTCCCGAGGCCACACTGCCTGTCCCCTCCTCCCAGGGATTATTGAGCAGTAAGTGGTTAACTATATACAGGCACAGATGTCTCTGAAACAGCTTTTTAATTGGGGGCTCCCGAGGCCTCACTGCCTGTCCCCTGCTCCCAGGGATTATTGAGCAGTAAATGGTTAACTATATACAGCACAGAGGTCTCTGAAACACCTTTTGAACTGGGGGCTCCCGAGGCCACACTGCCTGTCCCCTGCTCCCAGGGATTATTGAGCAGTAAATGGTTAACTATATACAGCACAGAGTATCTGAAACAGCTTTTTAATTGGGGGCTCCCGAGGCCACACTGCCTGTCCCCTGCTCCCAGGGATTATTGAGCAGTAAATGGTTAATTATATACAGCACAGAGATCTCGGAAACAGCTTTTTAATTGGGGGATCCCGAGGCCAACCTGCCTGCCCCCTTCTCCCAGGGATTATTGAGAAGTAAATGGATAACTCTGTACAGTACAGAGGTCTCTGAAACAGCTTTTTAATTGGGAGCACCCGAGGCTACACTGCCTGTCCCCTGCTCCGAAGGATTAATGAGCAGTAAATGGTTAACTATATACAGCAAAGAGGTCTCTGAAACAGCTTTTTAAATGGGTGCTCCCGGACCACACTGCCTTTCCCATGCTCCCAGGGATTATTGAGCAGTAAATGGTTAACTATATACAGCACAGAGGTCTCTGAAACAGCTTTTTAATTGGGGGCTCCCGGACCACACTGCCTGTGCCCTGCTCCCAGGGATTATTGAGAAGTAATTGGTTAACTATATACAGGCGCAGAGGTCACTGAAACAGCTTTTTAATTGGAGGCACCCGAGGCCACACTGCCTGACCCCTGCTCCCAGGGATTATTGAGCAGTAAATGTTTAACTATATACAGGCACAGAGGTCTCTGAAACAGCTTTTTAATTGGGAGCTCCCGAGGCCACGCTGCCTGGCCCTTGCTCTCAGGGATTATTGAGCAGTAAATGGTTAACTATATACAGGCACAGAGGTCTCTGAAACAGCTTTTTAATTGGGGGCTCCCGTAACCACACTGCCTGTCCCCTGCTCCCAGGGATTATTGAGCAGTAAATGGTTAACTATATACATCACAGAGGTCTCTGAAACAGCTTTTTAATTGGGGGCTCCCGGACCACACTGCCTGTCCCCTGCTCCCAGGGATTATTGAGCAGTAAATGGTTAACTATATACAGGCACAGATGTCTCTGAAACAGCTTTTTAATTGGGGGCTCCCGAGGCCTCACTGCCTGTCCCCTGCTCCCAGGGATTATTGAGCAGTAAATGGTTAACTATATACAGCACAGAGTATCTGAAACAGCTTCTTAATTGGGGTCCCCTGAGGCCAAACTGCCTGTCCCCTGCTCCCAGGGATTATTGAGCAGTAAATGGTTAACTATATACAGGCACAAAGGTCTCTGAAACAGCTTTTTAATTGGTGACTCATAAGGCCAAACTGCCTGTCCCCTGCTCCCAGGGATTATTGAGCAGTAAATGGTTAATTATATACAGCACAGAGTATCTGAAACAGCTTCTTAATTGGGGGCCCCTGAGGCCAAACTGCCTGTCCCCTGCTCCCAGGGATTATTGAGCAGTAAATGGTTAACTATATACAGGCACAAAGGTCTCTGAAACAGCTTTTTAATTGTTGACTCATAAGGCCAAACTGCCTGTCCCCTGCTCCCAGGGATTATTGTGCAGTAAATGGTTAACTATACAATGCACAGTGGCCTCTGAAACAGCTTTTTAATTGGGGGCTCCCGAGGCCGCACTGCCTGTCCCCTGCTCCCAGGGATTATTGAGCAGTAAATGGTTAACTATATACAGCACAGAGTATCTGAAACAGCTTTTTAATTGGGGGCTCCCGAGGCCACACTGCCTGTCCCCTGCTCCCAGGGATTATTGAGCAGTAAATGGTTAATTATATACAGCACAGAGTATCTGAAACAGCTTCTTAATTGGGGGCCCCTGAGGCCAAACTGCCTGTCCCCTGCTCCCAGGGATTATTGAGCAGTAAATGGTTAACTATATACAGGCACAAAGGTCTCTGAAACAGCTTTTTAATTGTTGACTCATAAGGCCAAACTGCCTGTCCCCTGCTCCCAGGGATTATTGTGCAGTAAATGGTTAACTATACAATGCACAGTGGCCTCTGAAACAGCTTTTTAATTGGGGGCTCCCCAGGCCACACTGCCTGTCCCCTGCTCCCAGGGATTGTTGAGCAGTAAATGGTTAACTATATACTGCACAGAGGTCACTGAAACAGCTTTTTAACTGGGGGCTCCCGAGGCCACACTGCCTGACCCCTGCTCCCAGGGATTATTGAGCAGTAAATGGTTAACTCTGTACAGCACAGAGGTCTCTGAAACAGTTTTTTAATTGGGGGCACCCGAGGCTACACTGCCTGTCCCCTGCTCCGAAGGATTATTGAGCAGTAAATGGTTAACTATATACAGGCGCAGAAGTCTCTGAAACAGCTTTTTAAATGGGTGCTCCCGGACCACACTGCCTGTCCCTTGCTCCCAGGGATTATTGAGCAGTAAATGGTTAACTATATACAGCACAGAGGTCTCTGAAACAGCTTTTTAATTGGGGGCTCCCGAGGCCACACTGCCTGTCCCCTGCTCCCAGGGATTATTGAGCAGTAAATGGTTAACTATATACAGCACAGAGGTCTCTGAAACAGCTTTTTAATTGGGGGCTCCCGAGGCCACACTGCCTGTCCCCTGCTCCCAGGGATTATTGAGCAGTAAATGGTTAACTATATACAGGCGCAGAGGTCACTGAAACAGCTTTTTAATTGGGAGCTCCCGAGGCCACACTGCCTGACCCTTGCTCTCAGGGATTATTGAGCAGTAAATGGTTAACTATATACAGGCACAGATGTCTCTGAAACAGCTTTTTAATTGGGGGCTCCCGAGGCCACACTGCCTGTCCCCTGCTCCCAGGGATTATTGAGCAGTAAATGGTTAACTATATACAGCACAGAGGTCTCTGAAACAGCCTTTTAATTGGGGGCTCCCTTGGCCACACTGCCTGTCCCCTGCTCCAAGGGATTATTGAGCAGTAAATGGTTAACTCTATACAGGCACAGAGGTCTCCGAAACAGCTTTTTAATTGGGGGCTCCCGTGGCCACACTGCCTGACCCCTGTTCCCAGGGATTGCTGAGCAGTAAATGGTTAACTCTATACAGGCACAGAGATGTCTGAAACAGCTTTTTAATTGGGGGCTCCCGAGGCCAACCTACCTGTCCCTTCTCCCAGGGATTATTGAGCAGTAAATGGTTAACTGTATAGAGGCGCAGAGATCACTGAAACAGCTTTTTAATTGGGGGCTCCCAGACCACACTGCCTGTCCCCTGCTCCCAGGGATTATTGAGAAGTAAATGGTTAATTATATACAGCACAGAGGTCTCTGAAACAGCTTTTTAATTGGGGGCTCCCAAGGCCTCACTGGCTGTCCCCCGCTGCCAGGGGTTATAAAGAACAAAGAACAAAGAAATGTACAGCACAGGAACAGGCCCTTCGGCCCTCCAAGCCCGTGCCGACCATACTGCCCGACTAAACTACAATCTTCTACACTTCCTGGGTCCGTATCCTATTCCCATCCTATTCATATGTTTGAGAAGTTATTGAGAAGTAAATGGTTAACTATATACAGGCACAGAGGTCTCTGAAACAGCTTTTTAATTGGGAGCTCCCGAGGCCACACTGCCTGTCCCCTGCTCCCAGGGATTATTGGGAAATACACGGTTAACTATATACAGCACAGAGGTCTCTGAAACAGCTTTTTAATTGGGGTCTCCCAAGGCCAAACAGCCTACCCCTGCTCCCAGGGATTATTGAGCAGTAATTGGTTAACTATATACAGCACAGAGGCCTCTGAAACAGTCTTTTTATTGGGGGCTCCCGAAGCCACACTGCCTGTCCCCTGCTCCCAGGGATTATTGAGCAGTAAATGGTTAACTATATACAGCACAGAGGTCTCTGAAACAACTTTGTAACTGGGGGGTCCCGAGGCCACACTGCCTGTCCCCTGCTCCCAGGGATTATTGAGCAGTAAATGGTTAACTATATAATGCACAGTGGCCTCTGAAACAGCTTTTTAATTGGGGGCTCCCCAGGCCACACTGCCTGTCCCCTGCTCCCAGGGATTGTTGAGCAGTAAATGGTTAACTATATACAGCACAGAGGTCACTGATTCAGCTTTTTAATTGGGGGCTCCCAGAGCCACACTGCCTGTCCCCTGCTCCGAAGGATTATTGAGCAGTAAATGGTTAACTATAAAAAGAACAGAGGCCTCTGAAACAGCTTTTTAACTGGGGGCTCCCAAGGCCACACTGCCTGTCCCCTGCTCCCAGGGATTATTGAGCAGTAAATGTTTAACTGTATACAGCACAGAGATCTCGGAAACAGCTTTTTAATTGGGGGATCCCGAGGCCAACCTGCCTGCCCCCTTCTCCCAGGGATTATTGAGAAGTAAATGGATAACTCTGTACAGTACAGAGGTCTCTGAAACAGCTTTTTAATTGGGAGCACCCGAGGCTACACTGCCTGTCCCCTGCTCCGAAGGATTAATGAGCAGTAAATGGTTAACTATATACAGCACAGAGGTCTCTGAAACAGCTTTTTAATTGGGGGCTCCCGAGGCCACACTGCCTGTGCCCTGCTCCCAGGGATTATTGAGAAGTAATTGGTTAACTATATACAGGCGCAGAGGTCACTGAAACAGCTTTTTAATTGGAGGCACCCGAGGCCACGCTGCCTGGCCCTTGCTCTCAGGGATTATTGAGCAGTAAATGGTTAACTATATACAGCACAGAGGTCTCTGAAACAGCTTTTTAATTGGGGGCTCCCGTAACCACACTGCCTGTCCCCTGCTCCCAGGGATTATTGAGCAGTAAATGGTTAACTATATACAGCACAGAGGTCTCTGAAACAGCTTTTTAATTGGGAGCTCCCGGACCACACTGCCTGTCCCCTGCTCAGAGGGATTATTGAGCAGTAAATGGTTAATTATATACAGCACAGAAGTCTCTGAAACAGCCTTTTAATTGGGGCTCCCGAGGCCACACTGCCTGTCCCCTGCTCCCAGGGATTATTGAGCAGTAAATGGTTAACTATATACTGCACAGTGGCCTCTGAAACAGCTTTTTAATTGGGGGCTCCCCAGGCCACACTGCCTGTCCCCTGCTCCCAGGGATTGTTGAGCAGTAAATGGTTAATTATATACAGCACAGAAGTCTCTGAAACAGCCTTTTAATTGGGGCTCCCGAGGCCACACTGCCTGTCCCCTCCTCCCAGGGATTATTGAGCAGTAAATGGTTAACTATATACAGGCACAGATGTCTCTGAAACAGCTTTTTAATTGGGGGCTCCCGAGGCCTCACTGCCTGTCCCCTGCTCCCAGGGATTATTGAGCAGTAAATGGTTAACTATATACAGCACAGAGGTCTCTGAAACACCTTTTTAACTGGGGGCTCCCGAGGCCGCACTGCCTGTCCCCTGCTCCCAGGGATTATTGAGCAGTAAATGGTTAACTATATACAGCACAGAGTATCTGAAACAGCTTTTTAATTGGGGGCTCCCGAGGCCACACTGCCTGTCCCCTGCTCCCAGGGATTATTGAGCAGTAAATGGTTAATTATGTACAGCACAGAGTATCTGAAACAGCTTCTTAATTGGGGGCCCCTGAGGCCAAACTGCCTGTCCCCTGCTCCCAGGGATTATTGAGCAGTAAATGGTTAACTATATACAGGCACAAAGGTCTCTGAAACAGCTTTTTAATTGGTGACTCATAAGGCCAAACTGCCTGTCCCCTGCTCCCAGGGATTATTGAGCAGTAAATGGTTAACTATACAATGCACAGTGGCCTCTGAAACAGCTTTTTAATTGGGGGCTCCCCAGGCCACACTGCCTGTCCCCTGCTCCCACGGATTGTTGAGCAGTAAATGGTTAACTATATACTGCACAGACGTCACTGAAACAGCTTTTTAACTTGGGGCTCCCGAGGCCACACTGCCTGACCCCTGCTCCCAGGGATTATTGAGCAGTAAATGGTTAACTCTGTACAGCACAGAGGTCTCTGAAACAGTTTTTTAATTGGGGGCACCCGAGGCTACACTGCCTGTCCCCTGTTCCGAAGGATTATTGAGCAGTAAATGGTTAACTATATACAGGCACAGATGTCTCTGAAACAGCTTTTTAATTGGGGGCTCCCGAGGCCACACTGCCTGTCCCCTGCTCCCAGGGATTATTGAGCAGTAAATGGTTAACTATATACAGCACAGAGGTCTCTGAAACATCCTTTTAATTGGGGGCTCCCTTGGCCACACTGCCTGTCCCCTGCTCCAAGGGATTATTGAGCCGTAAATGGTTAACTCTATACAGCCACAGAGGTCTCCGAAACAGCTTTTTAATTGGGGGCTCCCGTGGCCACACTGCCTGACCCCTGTTCCCAGGGATTGCTGAGCAGTAAATGGTTAACTCTATACAGGCACAGAGACGTCTGAAACAGCTTTTTAATCGGGGGCTCCCGAGGCCAACCTGCCTGTCCCTTCTCCCAGGGATTATTGAGCAGTAAATGGTTAACTGTATAGAGGCGCAGAGATCACTGAAACAGCTTTTTAATTGGGGGCTCCCAGACCACACTGCCTGTCCCCTGCTCCCAGGGATTATTGAGAAGTAAATGGTTAATTATATACAGCACAGAGGTCTCTGAAACAGCTTTTTAATTGGGGGCTCCCAAGGCCTCACTGGCTGTCCCCCGCTGCCAAGGGTTATTGAGAAGTAAATGGTTAACTATATACAGGCACAGAGGTCTCTGAAACAGCTTTTTAATTGGGAGCTCCCGAGGCCACACTGCCTGTCCCCTGCTCCCAGGGATTATTGGGAAGTACACGGTTAACTATATACAGCACAGAGGTCTCTGAAACAGCTTTTTAATTGGGGACTCCCAAGGCCAAACAGCCTACCCCTGCACCCAGGGATTATTGAGCAGTAAATGGTTAACTATATACAGCACAGAGGCCTCTGAAACAGTTTTTTTAAATGGGTGCTCCCGGACCACACTGCCTGTCCCTTGCTCCCAGGGATTATTGAGCAGTAAATGGTTAACTATATACAGGCGCAGAGGTCACTGAAACAGCTTATTAATTGGGAGCTCCCGAGGCCACACTGCCTGACCCTTGCTCTCAGGGATTATTGAGCAGTAAATGGTTAACTATATACAGGCACAGATGTCTCTGAAACAGCTTTTTAATTGGGGGCTCCCGAGGCCACACTGCCTGTCCCCTGCTCCCAGGGATTATTGAGCAGTAAATGGTTAACTATATACAGGCACAGATGTCTCTGAAACAGCTTTTTAATTGGGGGCTCCCGAGGCCACACTGCCTGTCCCCTGCTCCCAGGGATTATTGAGCAGTAAATGGTTAACTATATACAGCACAGAGGTCTCTGAAACAACCTTTTAATTGGGGGCTCCCGAGGCCACACTGCCTGTCCCCTGCTCCCAGGGATTATTGAGCAGTAAATGGTTAACTATGTACAGCACAGAAGTCTCTGAAACGGCCTTTTAATTGCGGCTCCCGAGGCCACACTGCCTGTCCCCTGCTCCAAGGGATTATTGAGCAGTAAATGGTTAACTCTATACAGGCACAGAGGTCTCTGAAACAGCTTTTTAATTGGGGGCTCCCGAGGCCACACTGCCTGACCCCTGTTCCCAGGGATTGCTGAGCAGTAAATGGTTAACTCTATACAGGCACAGAGATGTCTGAAACAGCTTTTTAATTGGGGGCTCCCGAGGCCAACCTGCCTGTCCCTTCTCCCAGGGATTATTGAGCAGTAAATGGTTAACTGTATACAGGCGCAGAGATCACTGAAACAGCTTTTTAATTGGGGGCTCCCGGACCACACTGCCTGTCCCCTGCTCCCAGGGATTATTGAGAAGTAAATGGTTAATTATATACAGCACAGAGATCTCGGAAACAGCTTTTTAATTGGGGGATCCCGAGGCCAACCTGCCTGCCCCCTTCTCCCAGGGATTATTGAGAAGTAAATGGATAACTATACAATGCACAGTGGCCTCTGAAACAGCTTTTTAATTGGGAGCACCCGAGGCTACACTGCCTGTCCCCTGCTCCGAAGGATTAATGAGCAGTAAATGGTTAACTATATACAGCAAAGAGGTCTCTGAAACAGCTTTTTAATTGAGAGCTCCCGGACCACACTGCCTGTCCCTTGCTCAGAGGGATTATTGAGCAGTAAATGGTTAATTATATACAGCACAGAAGTCTCTGAAACAGCCTTTTAATTGGGGCTCCCGAGGCCACACTGCCTGTCCCCTCCTCCCAGGGATTATTGAGCAGTAAATGGTTAACTATATACAGGCACAGATGTCTCTGAAACAGCTTTTTAATTGGGGGCTCCCGAGGCCACACTGCCTGTCCCCTGCTCCCAGGGATTATTGAGCAGTAAATGGTTAACTATATACAGCACAGAGGTCTCTGAAACACCTTTTGAACTGGGGGCTCCCGAGGCCACACTGCCTGTCCCCTGCTCCCAGGGATTATTGAGCAGTAAATGGTTAACTATATACAGCACAGAGTATCTGAAACAGCTTTTTAATTGGGGGCTCCCGAGGCCACACTGCCTGTCCCCTGCTCCCAGGGATTATTGAGCAGTAAATGGTTAATTATATACAGCACAGAGTATCTGAAACAGCTTCTTAATTGGGGGCCCCTGAGGCCAAACTGCCTGTCCCCTGCTCCCAGGGATTATTGAGCAGTAAATGGTTAACTATATACAGGCACAAAGGTCTCTGAAACAGCTTTTTAATTGGTGACTCATAAGGCCAAACTGCCTGTCCCCTGCTCCCAGGGATTATTGAGCAGTAAATGGTTAACTATACAATGCACAGTGGCCTCTGAAACAGCTTTTTAATTGGGGGCTCCCCAGGCCACACTGCCTGTCCCCTACTCCCACGGATTGTTGAGCAGTAAATGGTTAACTATATACTGCACAGAGGTCAATGAAACAGCTTTTTAAATGGGTGCTCCCGGACCACACTGCCTGACCCTTGCTCTCAGGGATTATTGAGCAGTAAATGGTTAACTATATACAGGCACAGATGTCTCTGAAACAGCTTTTTAATTGGGGGCTCCCGAGTCCACACTGCCTGTCCCCTGCTCCCAGGGATTATTGAGCAGTAAATGGTTAACTATATACAGCACAGAGGTCTCTGAAACACCTTTTGAACTGGGGGCTCCCGAGGCCACACTGCCTGTCCCCTGCTCCCAGGGATTATTGAGCAGTAAATGGTTAACTATATACAGCACAGAGTATCTGAAACAGCTTTTTAATTGGGGGCTCCCGTGGCCACACTGCCTGACCCCTGTTCCCAGGGATTGCTGAGCAGTAAATGGTTAACTCTATACAGGCACAGAGATGTCTGAAACAGCTTTTTAATTGGGGGCTCCCGAGGCCAACCTACCTGTCCCTTCTCCCAGGGATTATTGAGCAGTAAATGGTTAACTGTATAGAGGCGCAGAGATCACTGAAACAGCTTTTTAATTGGGGGCTCCCAGACCACACTGCCTGTCCCCTGCTCCCAGGGATTATTGAGAAGTAAATGGTTAATTATATACAGCACAGAGGTCTCTGAAACAGCTTTTTAATTGGGGGCTCCCAAGGCCTCACTGGCTGTCCCCCGCTGCCAGGGGTTATTGAGAAGTAAATGGTTAACTATATACAGGCACAGAGGTCTCTGAAACAGCTTTTTAATTGGGAGCTCCCGAGGCCACACTGCCTGTCCCCTGCTCCCAGGGATTATTGGGAAGTACACGGTTAACTATATACACCACAGAGGTCTCTGAAACAGCTTTTTAATTGGGGACTCCCAAGGCCAAACAGCCTACCCCTGCTCCCAGGGATTATTGAGAAGTAAATGGTTAACTATATACAGGCACAGAGGTCTCTGAAACAGCTTTTTAATTGGGGGCTCCCAAGGCCACACTGCCTGTCCCTTGCTCCCAGGGATTATTGAGCAGTAAATGGTTAACTATATACAGGCGCAGAGGTCACTGAAACAGCTTATTAATTGGGAGCTCCCGAGGCCACACTGCCTGACCCTTGCTCTCAGGGATTATTGAGCAGTAAATGGTTAACTATATACAGGCACAGATGTCTCTGAAACAGCTTTTTAATTGGGGGCTCCCGAGGCCACACTGCCTGTCCCCTGCTCCCAGGGATTATTGAGCAGTAAATGGTTAACTATATACAGGCACAGATGTCTCTGAAACAGCTTTTTAATTGGGGGCTCCCGAGGCCACACTGCCTGTCCCCTGCTCCCAGGGATTATTGAGCAGTAAATGGTTAACTATATACATCACAGAGATCACTGAAACAGCTTTTTAATTGGGGGCTCCCGGACCACACTGCCTGTCCCCTGCTCCCAGCGATTATTGAGAAGTAAATGGTTAATTATATACAGCACAGAGGTCTCTGAAACAGCTTTTTAATTGGGGGCTCCCAAGGCCTCACTGGCTGTCCCCCGCTGCCAGGGGTTATTGAGAAGTAAATGGTTAACTATATACAGGCACAGAGGTCTCTGAAACAGCTTTTTAATTGGGAGCTCCCGAGGCCACGCTGCCTGTCCCCTGCTCCCAGGGATTATTGGGAAGTACACGGTTCCCTTTATATAGCATAGAGGTCTCTAAAACAGCTTTTTAATTGGGGGCTCCCGAGGCCAAACTGCTTTCCCCCTGCTTCCAGGGATTATTGAGCAGTAATTGGTTAACTATATACAGGCACAAAGGTCTCTGAAACAGCTTTTTAATTGGGGACTCCCAAGGCCAAACAGCCTACCCCTGCTCCCAGGGATTATTGAGCAGTAATTGGTTAACTATATACAGCACAGAGGCCTCTGAAACAGTTTTTTTAATTGGGGGCTCCTGAAGCCACACTGTCTGTCCCCTGCTCCCAGGGATTATTGAGCAGTAAATGATTAACTATATACAGCACAGAGGCCTCTGAAACAGCTTTTTAATTGGGGGCTCCCAAGGCCACACTGCCTGTCCCCTGCTCCCAGGGATTATTGAGCAGTAAATGGTTAACTGTATACAGCACAGAGATCTCGGAAACAGCTTTTTAATTGGGGGATCCCGAGGCCAACCTGCCTGCCCCCTTCTCCCAGGGATTATTGAGAAGTAAATGGATAACTCTGTACAGCACAGAGGTCTCTGAAACAGCTTTTTAATTGGGGGCTCCCGGAGCCACACTGCCTGTCCCCTGCTCCCAGGGATTATTGAGCAGTAAATGGTTAACTATATACAGCACAGATGTCTCTGAAACAGCTTTTTAATTGGGGGCTCCCGGACCACACTGGCTGTCCCCTGCTCCCAGGGATTATTGAGCAGTAAATGGTTAACTATATACAGCACAGAGGTCTCTGAAACAGCTTTTTAATTGGGAGCACCCGAGACTACAATGCCTGTCCCCTGCTCCGAAGGATTAATGAGCAGTAAATGGTTAACTATATACAGCAAAGAGGTCTCTGAAACAGCTTTTTAAATGGGGGCACCCGAGGCCACACTGCCTGTGCCCTGCTCCCAGGGATTATTGAGAAGTAAATGGTTAACTATATACAGCACAGAGGTCTCTGAAACAGCTTTTTAATTGGGGGCTCCCGAGGCCACACTGCCTGTGCCCTGCTCCCAGGGATTATTGAGAAGTAAATGGTTAACTATATACAGGCGCAGAGGTCACTGAAACTGCTTTTTAATTGGGGGCTCCCGAGGCCACGCTGCCTGTCCCCTGCTCCCAGGGATTATTGAGCAGTAAATGGTTAACTATATACAGGCGCAGAGGTCTCTGAAACAGCTTTTTAATTGGGAGCTCCCGGACCACACTGCCTGTCCCCTGCTCAGAGGGATTATTGAGCAGTAAATGGTTAATTATATACAGCACAGAAGTCTCTGAAACAGCCTTTTAATTGGGGCTCCCGAGGCCACACTGCCTGTCCCCTCCTCCCAGGGATTATTGAGCAGTAAATGGTTAACTATATACAGCACAGAGGTCTCTGAAACACCTTTTTAACTGGGGGCTCCCGAGGCCACACTGCCTGTCCCCTGCTCCCAGGGATTATTGATCAGTAAATGGTTAACTATATACAGCACAGAGTATCTGAAACAGCTTTTTAATTGGGGGCTCCCGAGGCCACACTGCCTGTCCCCTGCTCCCAGGGATTATTGAGCAGTAAATGGTTAACTATATACAGCACAGAGTATCTGAAACAGCTTTTTAATTGGGGGCCCCTGAGGCCAAACTGCCTGTCCCCTGCTCCCAGGGATTATTGAACAGTAAATGGTTAACTATATACAGGCACAAAGGTCTCTGAAACAGCTTTTTAATTGGTGACTCATAAAGCCAAACTGCCTGTCCCCTGCTCCCAGGGATTATTGAGCAGTAAATGGTTAACTATATAATGCACAGTGGCCTCTGAAACAGCTTTTTAATTGGGGGCTCCCCAGGCCACACTGCCTGTCCCCTGCTCCCAGGGATTGTTGAGCAGTAAATGGTTAACTATATACAGCACAGAGGTCACTGATTCAGCTTTTTAATTGGGGGCTCCCAGAGCCACACTGCCTGTCCCCTGCTCCGAAGGATTATTGAGCAGTAAATGGTTAACTATAAAATGCACAGAGGCCTCTTAAACAGCTTTTAATTGGGGGCTCCCAAGGCCACACTGCCTGTCCCCTGCTCCCAGGGATTATTGAGCAGTAAATGGTTAACTGTATACAGCACAGAGATCTCGGAAACAGCTTTTTAATTGGGGGATCCCGAGGCTAACCTGCCTGCCCCCTTCTCCCAGGGATTATTGAGAAGTAAATGGATAACTCTGTACAGTACAGAGGTCTCTGAAACAGCTTTTTAATTGGGAGCACCCGAGGCTACACTGCCTGTCCCCTGCTCCGAAGGATTAATGAGCAGTAAATGGTTAACTATATACAGCAAAGAGGTCTCTGAAACAGCTTTTTAAATGGGTGCTCCCGAGGCCACACTGCCTGTCCCTTGCTCCCAGGGATTATTGAGCAGTAAATGGTTAACTATATACAGCACAGAGGTCTCTGAAACAGCTTTTGAATTGGGGGCTCCCGAGGCCACACTGCCTGTGCCCTGCTCCCAGGGATTATTGATCAGTAAATGGTTAACTATATACAGCACAGAGTATCTGAAACAGCTTTTTAATTGGGGGCTCCCGAGGCCACACTGCCTGTCCCCTGCTCCCAGGGATTATTGAGCAGTAAATGGTTAACTATATACAGCACAGAGTATCTGAAACAGCTTTTTAATTGGGGGCCCCTGAGGCCAAACTGCCTGTCCCCTGCTCCCAGGGATTATTGAACAGTAAATGGTTAACTATATACAGGCACAAAGGTCTCTGAAACAGCTTTTTAATTGGTGACTCATAAAGCCAAACTGCCTGTCCCCTGCTCCCAGGGATTATTGAGCAGTAAATGGTTAACTATATAATGCACAGTGGCCTCTGAAACAGCTTTTTAATTGGGGGCTCCCCAGGCCACACTGCCTGTCCCCTGCTCCCAGGGATTGTTGAGCAGTAAATGGTTAACTATATACAGCACAGAGGTCACTGATTCAGCTTTTTAATTGGGGGCTCCCAGAGCCACACTGCCTGTCCCCTGCTCCGAAGGATTATTGAGCAGTAAATGGTTAACTATAAAATGCACAGAGGCCTCTTAAACAGCTTTTAATTGGGGGCTCCCAAGGCCACACTGCCTGTCCCCTGCTCCCAGGGATTATTGAGCAGTAAATGGTTAACTGTATACAGCACAGAGATCTCGGAAACAGCTTTTTAATTGGGGGATCCCGAGGCTAACCTGCCTGCCCCCTTCTCCCAGGGATTATTGAGAAGTAAATGGATAACTCTGTACAGTACAGAGGTCTCTGAAACAGCTTTTTAATTGGGAGCACCCGAGGCTACACTGCCTGTCCCCTGCTCCGAAGGATTAATGAGCAGTAAATGGTTAACTATATACAGCAAAGAGGTCTCTGAAACAGCTTTTTAAATGGGTGCTCCCGGACCACACTGCCTGTCCCTTGCTCCCAGGGATTATTGAGCAGTAAATGGTTAACTATATACAGCACAGAGGTCTCTGAAACAGCTTTTGAATTGGGGGCTCCCGAGGCCACACTGCCTGTGCCCTGCTCCCAGGGATTATTGAGAAGTAAATGGTTAACTATATACAGGCGCAGAGGTCACTGAAACAGCTTTTTAATTGGAGGCACCCGAGGCCACGCTGCCTGGCCCTTGCTCTCAGGGATTATTGAGCAGTAAATGGTTAACTATATACAGGCACAGAGGTCTCTGAAACAGCTTTTTAATTGGGGGCTCCCGTAACCACACTGCCTGTCCCCTGCTCCCAGGGATTATTGAGCAGTAAAAGGTTAACTGTATACAGCACAGAGGTCTCTGAAACAGCTTTTTAATTGGGAGCTCCCGGACAACACTGCCTGTCCCCTGCTCAGAGGGATTATTGAGCAGTAAATGGTTAATTATATACAGCACAGAAGTCTCTGAAACAGCCTTTTAATTGTGGCTCCCGAGGCCACACTGCCTGTCCCCTCCTCCCAGGGATTATTGAGCAGTAAATGGTTAACTATATACAGGCACAGATGTCTCTGAAACAGCTTTTTAATTGGGGGCTCCCGAGGCCTCACTGCCTGTCCCCTGCTCCCAGGGATTATTGAGCAGTAAATGGTTAACTATATACAGCACAGAGGTCTCTGAAACACCTTTTTAACTGGGGGCTCCCGAGGCCACACTGCCTGTCCCCTGCTCCCAGGGATTATTGAGCAGTAAATGGTTAACTATATACAGCACAGAGTATCTGAAACAGCTTTTTAATTGGGGGCTCCCCAGGCCACACTGCCTGTCCCCTGCTCCCAGGGATTGTTGAGCAGTAAATGGTTAACTATATACTGCACAGAGGCCACTGAAACAGCTTTTTAACTGGGGTCTCCCGAGGCCACACTGCCTGACCCCTGCTCCAAGGGATTATTGAGCAGTAAATGGTTAACTCTGTACAGCACAGAGGTCTCTGAGACAGTTTTTTAATTGGGGGCATCCGAGGCTACACTGCCTGTCCCCTGCTCCGAAGGATTATTGAGCAGTAAATGGTTAACTATATACAGGCGCAGAAGTCTCTGAAACAGATTTTTAATTGGGGGCTCCCGGACCACACTGCCTGTCCCTTGCTCCCAGGGATTATTGAGCAGTAAATGGTTAATTATATACAGCACAGAGGTCTCTGAAACAGCCTTTTAATTGGGGGCTCCCTTGGCCACACTGACTGTCCCCTGCTCCAAGGGATTATTGAGCAGTAAATGGTTAACTATATACAGGCGCAGAGGTCACTGAAACAGCTTTTTAATTGGGAGCTCCCGAGGCCACACTGCCTGACCCTTGCTCTCAGGGATTATTGAGCAGTAAATGGATAACTATATACAGGCACAGATGTCTCTGAAACTGCTTTTTAATTGGGGGCTCCCGAGGCCACACTGCCTGTCCCCTGCTCCCAGGGATTATTGAGCAGTAAATGGTTAACTATATACAGCACAGAGGTCTCTGAAACAGCCTTTTAATTGGGGGCTCCCGTGGCCACACTGCCTGACCCCTGCTCCCAGGGATTATTGAGCAGTAAATGGTTAACTCTATACAGGCACAGAGATGTCTGAAACAGCTTTTTAATTGGGGGCTCCCGAGGCCAACCTGCCTGTCCCTTCTCCCAGGGATTATTGAGCAGTAAATGGTTAACTGTATACAGGCGCAGAGATCACTGAAACAGCTTTTTAATTGGGGGCTCCCGGACCCCACTGCCTGTCCCCTGCTCCCAGAGATTATTGAGAAGTAAATGGTTAATTATATACAGCACAGAGGTCTCTGAAACAGCTTTTTAATTGGGGGCTCCCAAGGCCTCACTGGCTGTCCCCCGCTGCCAGGGGTTATTGAGAAGTAAATGGTTAACTATATACAGCACAGAGGTCTCTGACACAGCTTTTTAATTGGGAGCTCCCGAGGCCACACTGCCTGTCCCCTGCTCCCAGGGATTATTGGGAAGGACACGGTTCACTATATACAGCATAGAGGTCTCTGAAACAGCTTTTTAATTCGGGGCTCCCGAGGCCAAACTGCCTGTCCCCTGCTCCCAGGGATTATTGAGCAGGAAATGGTTAACTATATACAGCACAGAGGTCTCTTAAACAACTTTTTAATTGGGGGCTCCAGAGGCCACACTGCCTGTCCCCTGCTCCCAGGGATTATTGAGCAGTAAATGGTTAACTATGTACAGCACAGAAGTCTCTGAAACGGCCTTTTAATTGGGGCTCCCGAGGCCACACTGCCTGTCCCCTGCTCCAAGGGATTATTGAGCAGTAAACGGTTTACTCTATACAGGCACAGAGGTCTCTGAAACAGCTTTTTAATTGGGGGCTCCCGAGGCCACACTGCCTGACCCCTGTTCCCAGGGATTGCTGAGCAGTAAATGGTTAACTCTATACAGGCACAGAGATGTCTGAAACAGCTTTTTAATTGGGGGCTCCCGAGGCCAACCTGCCTGTCCCTTCTCCCAGGGATTATTGAGCAGTAAATGGTTAACTGTATACAGGCGCAGAGATCACTGAAACAGCTTTTTAATTGGGGGCTCCCGGACCACACTGCCTGTCCCCTGCTCCCAGGGATTATTGAGAAGTAAATGGTTAATTATATACAGCACAGAGGTCTCTGAAACAGCTTTTTAATTGGGGTCTCCCAAGGCCTCACTGGCTGTCCCCCGCTGCCAGGGGTTATTGAGAAGTAAATGGTTAACTATATACAGGCACAGAGGTCTCTGAAACAGCTTTTTAATTGGGAGCTCCCGAGGCCACACTGCCTGTCCCCTGCTCCCAGGGATTATTGGGAAGTACACGGTTCACTTTATACAGCATAGAGGTCTCTGAAACAACTTTTTAATTGGGGGCTCCCGAGGCCAAACTGCTTTCCCCCTGCTTCCAGGGATTATTGAGCAGTAATTGGTTAACTATATACAGGCACAAACGTCTCTGAAACAGCTTTTTAATTGGGGACTCCCAAGGCCAAACAGCCTACCCCTGCTCCCAGGGATTATTGAGCAGTAATTGGTTAACTATATACAGCACAGAGGCCTCTGAAACAGTTTTTTTAATTGGGGGCTCCCGAAGCCACACTGTCTGTCCCCTGCTCCCAGGGATTATTGAGCAGTAAATGATTAACTATATACAGCACAGAGTATCAGAAACACCTTTTTAACTGGGGGCTCCCGAGGCCACACTGCCTGTCCGTTGCTCCCAGGGATTATTGAGCAGTGAATGGTTAACTATATACAGCACAGAGTGTCTGAAACACCTTTTTAACTGGGGACTCCCGAGGCCACACTGCCTGTCCCCTGCTCGCAGGGATTATTGAGCAGTAAATGGTTAACTATACACAGGCACAAAGGTCTCTGAAACAGCTTTTTAATTGGTGACTCACAAGGCCAAACTGCCTGTCCCCTGCTCCCAGGGATTATTGAGCAGTACATGGTTAACGATATAATGCACAGAGGCCTCTGAAACAGCTTTTTAATTGGGGGCTCCCAAGGCCACACTGCCTGTCCCCTGCTCCCAGGGATTGTTGAGCAATAAATGGTTAAGTATATACAGCACAGAGGTCACTGATTCAGCTTTTTAATTGGGGGCTCCCTAGGCCACACTGCCTGACCCTGCTCCCAGAGATTATTGAGCAGGAGATGGTTAACTACGTACAGCACAGAGGTCACTGAAACAGCTTTTTAATTGGGGGCTCCCGAGGCCACACTTCATGTCCCCTGCTCCCAGGGATTAGTGAGCAGGAGATGGTTAACTACGTACAGCACAGAGGTCACTGAAACAGCTTTTTAACTGGGGGCTCCCGAGGCCACACTGCCTGACCCCTTCTCCCAGGGATTATTTAGCAGTAAATGGTTAACTATATACAGCACAGAGGCCTCTGAAACAGCTTTTTAATTGGGGGCTCCCGAGGCCACACTGCCTGTCCCCTGCTCCCAGGGATTATTGAGCAGTAAATGGTTAACTATATACAGCACAGAGGTCTCTAAAACACCTTTTTAACTGGGGGCTCCCGAGGCCACACTGCCTGTCCCCTGCTCCCAGGGATTATTGAGCAGTAAATGGTTAACTATGTACAGCACAAAGGTCTCTGAAGCAGCTTTTTAATTGGGGGCTCTCGCGACCACACTGCCTGTCCCCTGCAACCAGGGATTATTGAGCAGTAAATGGTTAACTATATACAGCACAGAGTATCTGAAACAGCTTTTTAATTGGTGGCTCCCGGAGCCACACTGCCTGTCCCCTGCTCCCAGGGATTATTGAGCAGTAAATGGTTAACTGTATACAGGACAGAGGCCTCTGAAGCAGCTTTTTAATTGGGGGCTCCCAAGGCTACACCGCCTGTCCCCTGCTCCCAGGGATTATTGAGCAGTAAATGGTTAACTGTATACAGCACAGAGGTCTCTGAAACAGTTTTTTAATTGGGGGCGCCTGAGGCCACACTGCCTGTACCCTGCTCCGAAGGATTATTGAGCAGTAAATGGTTAACTATATACAGGCGCAGAGGTCACTGAAATAGCTTTTTAAATTGGTACTCCCGGACCACACTGCCTGTCCCTTGCTCCCAGAGATTATTGAGCAGTAAATGGTTAACTATATACAGGCGCAGAGGTCACTGAAACAGCTTTTTAATTGGGGGCTCCCGAGGCCACACTGCCTGACCCTTGCTCTCAGGGATTATTGAGCAGTAAATGGTGAACTATATACAGGCACAGAGGTCTCTGAAACAGCTTTTTAATTGGGGGCTCACTAGGCCACACTGCCTGACCCTGCCCCCAGAGATTATTGAGCAGGAGATGGTTAACTACGTACAGCACAGAGGTCACTGAAACAGCTTTTTAATTGGGGGCTCCCGAGGCCACACTGCATGTCCCCTGCTCCCAGGGATTATTGAGCAGGAGATGGTTAACTACGTACAGCACAGAGGTCACTGAAACAGCTTTTTAACTGGGGGCTCCCGAGGCCACACTGCCTGACCCCTTCTCCCAGGGATTATTGAGCAGTAAATGGTTAACTATATACAGCACAGAGGCCTCTGAAACAGCTTTTTAATTGGGGGCTCCCGAGGCCACACTGCCTGTCCCCTGCTCCCAGGGATTATTGAGCAGTAAATGGTTAACTATATACAGCACAGAGGTCTCTAAAACACCTTTTTAACTGGGGGCTCCCGAGGCCACACTGCCTGTCCCCTGCTCCCAGGGATTATTGAGCAGTAAATGGTTAACTATGTACAGCACAAAGGTCTCTGAAACAGCTTTTTAATTGGGGGCTCTCGAGACCACACTGCCTGTCCCCTGCAACCAGGGATTATTGAGCAGTAAATGGTTAACTATATACAGCACAGAGTATCTGAAACAGCTTTTTAATTGGGGGCTCCCGGAGCCACACTGCCTGTCCCCTGCTCCCAGGGATTATTGAGCAGTAAATGGTTAACTGTATACAGGACAGAGGCCTCTGAAGCAGCTTTTTAATTGGGGGCTCCCAAGGCTACACCGCCTGTCCCCTGCTCCCAGGGATTATTGAGCAGTAAATGGTTAACTGTATACAGCACAGAGGTCTCTGAAACAGTTTTTTAATTGGGGGCGCCTGAGGCCACACTGCCTGTACCCTGCTCCGAAGGATTATTGAGCAGTAAATGGTTAACTATATACAGGCGCAGAGGTCACTGAAACAGCTTTTTAAATTGGTGCTCCCGGACCACACTGCCTGTCCCTTGCTCCCAGGGATTATTGAGCAGTAAATGGTTAACTATATACAGGCGCAGAGGTCACTGAAACAGCTTTTTAATTGGGGGCTCCCGAGGCCACACTGCCTGACCCTTGCTCTCAAGGATTATTGAGCAGTAAATGGTTAACTATATACAGGCACAGAGGTCTCTGAAACAGCTTTTTAATTGGGGGCTCCCGAGGCCGCACTGCCTGGCCCTGCTCCCAGGGATTATTGAGCAGTAAATGGTTAACTATATACAGCACAGAGGTCTCTGAAACAGCTTTTTAATTGGGGGCTCCCGAGCCCACACTGCCTGTCCCCTGCTCCCAGGGATTATTGAGCAGTAAATAGTTAACTATATACAGCACAGAAGTCTCTGAAACAGCCTTTTAATTGGGGCTCCGAGGCCACACTGCCTGTTCCCTGCTCCAAGGGATTATTGAGCAGTAAATGGTTAACTCTATACAGGCACAGAGGTCTCTGAAACAGCTTTTTAATTGGGGGCTCCCGAGGCCACACTGCCTGTCCCCTGCTCCCAGGGATTATTGAGCAGTAAATGGTTAACTCTATACAGGTACAGAGGTCTCTGAAACAGCTTTTTAATTGGGGGCTCCCGGAGTCAGACTGCCTGACCCCTGTTCCCAGGGATTGCTGAGCAGTAAATGGTTAACTCTATACAGGCACAGAGGACTCTGAAACAGCTTTTTAATTGAGGGCTCCCGGACCACACTGCCTGTCCCCTGCTCCCAGGGATTATTGAGAAGTAAATGGTTAATTATATACAGCACAGAGGTCTCTGAAACAGCTTTTTAATTGGGGGCTCCCAAGGCCACACTGCCTGTCCCCTGCTCCCAGGGATTATTGGGAAGTACACGGTTAACTATATACAGCAAAGAGGTCTCTGAAACAGCTTTTTAATTGGGGGCTCCCGAATCCAAACTGCCTTCCCCCTGCTTCCAGGGATTATTGAGCAGTAAATGATTAACTATATACAGCACAGAGGTCCCTGAAACAGCTTTTTAATTGGGAGCTCCCGGTCCCCACTGCCTGTCCCCTGCTCAGAGGGATTATTGAGCAGGAAATGGTTAACTTTATACAGCACTGAGTATCTGAAACACCTTTTTAACTGGGGGCTCCCGAGCCACACTGCCTGTCCCCTGCTCCCAGGGATTATTGAGCAGTAAATGGTTAACTGTATACAGCACAGAGTATCTGAAACACCTTTTTAACTGGGGGCTCCCGAGGCCACACTACCTGTCCCCTGCTCCCAGGGATTATTGAGCAGTAAATGGTTAAATACGTACAGCAAAGAGGTCTCTGAAACAGCTTTTTAATTGGGGGCTCCCGAGGCCACACTGCCTGTCCCCTGCTCCCAGGGATTATTGAGCAGTAAATGGTTAACTATATACAGCACAGAGGTCTCTGAAACAGCTTTTTAATTGGGGGCTGCTGGAGCCACGCTACCTGCTGCCTGCTCCCAGGGATTATTGAGAAGTAAATGGTTAATTATATACTGCACAGAGGTCACTGAAACAGCTTTTTAATTGGGGGCTCCCGGACCACACTGCCTGTCCCCTGCTCCCAGGGTTTATTGAGCAGTAAATGGTTAACTATATACAGGCACAGAGGTCTCTGAAACAGCTTTTTAATTGGGGGCTCCCGAGTCCACACTGCCTGCCCCCTGCTCCCAGGGATTATTGAGCAGTAAATGGTTAACCATATACAGCAAAGACGTCTCTGAAACAGCTTTTTAATTGGCGGCTACCGAGGCCACACTGCCTGTCCCCTGCTCCCAGGGATTATTGAGCAGTAAATGGTTAACTATATACAGCACAGAGTATCTGAAACACCTTTTTAACTGGGGGCTCCTGAGGCCACACTGCCTGTTCCCTGCTCCCAGGGATTATTGATAATTAAATGGTTAACTATATACAGCACAGAGGTCTCTGAAGTAGCTTTTTAATTGGGGTTCTCGAGGCCACACTGCGTGACCCCTGCTCCCAGGGATTATTGAGCAGTAAATGGTTAAATACGTACAGCACAGAGGTCTCTGAAACAGTCTTTTAATTGGGGGCTCCCGGACCACACTGCCTGTCCCCTGCTCCCAGGGATTATTGAGCAGTAAATGGTTAACTATATACAGCACAGAGGTCTCTGAAACAGCTTTTTAATTGGCGGCTCCAGCGGCCACCCTGCCTGTCCCCTGCTCCCAGGGATTATTGAGCAGTAAATGGTTAACTATATACAGCAAAGAGGTCTCTGACACAGCATTTTAATTGGGGTCTCCCGGACCACACTGCTTGACCCCTGCTCCCAGGGATTATTGAGCAGTAAATGGTTAGCTATATACAGCACACAGGTCTCTGTAACAGCATTTTAATTGGCGGCTCCGGAGGCCACACTGCCTGTCCCCTGCTCCCAAGGATTATTGAGCAGTAAATGGTTAACTATATACAGCACAGAGGTCTCTGACACAGCATTTTAATTGGGGTCTCCCGGACCACACTGCCTGACCCCTGCTCCCAGGGATTATTGAGCAGTAAATGGTTAGCTATATACAGCACACAGGTCTCTGAAACAGCTTTTTAATTGGGGGCTCCCGAGGCCACCCTGCCTGCCCCCTGCTCCCAGGGATTATTGAGCAGTAAATGGTTAACCATATACAGCAAAGACGTCTCTGAAACAGCTTTTTAATTTGGGGCTCACGGACCACACTGCCTGTCCCCTGCTCCCAGGGATTATTGAGAAGCAAATGGTTAACTATATACAGCACAGAGGTCTCTGAAACAGCTTTTTAATTGGGGGCTCCCGGACCACACTGCCTGTCCCCTGCTCCCAGGGTTTATTGAGCAGTAAATGGTTAGCTATATACAGCACACAGGTATCTGAAACACCTTTTTAACTGGGGTCTCCCGAGGCCACACTGCCTGACCCCTGCTCCCAGGGATTATTGAGCAGTAAATGGTTAAATACGTTCAGCACAGAGGTCTCTGAAACAGCCATTTAATTGGGTGCTCCTGAGGCCACACTGCCTTTTCCCTGCTGCCAGGGATTATTGGGAAGTAAATGGTTAACTGTATACAGCACAGACGTCTCCCAAACAGCTTTTTCATTGGGGGCTCCCGAGGCCACACTGCCTGTCCCCTGCTCCCAGGGATTATTGAGAAGTGAATGGTTAACTATATACTGCATAGAGGTCACTGATTCAGCTTTTTAATTGGGGGCTCCCGAGGCCACACTGCCTGTCCCCTGCTCCCAGGGATTATTGAGCAGTAAATGTTTAACCCTGTACAGCACAAAAGTCTCCCAAACAGCTTTTTCATTGGGGGCTCCCGAGGCCACATTGCCTGTCCCCTGCTCCCAGGGATTATTGAGCAGTAAATGGTTAACTATCTCCAGGTGCAGTGGTCTCTGACACTGCATTTTAACTGGTGGGCCCCTGACCACACTGCCTGTCCCCTGCTCCCAGGGATTATTGAGCAGTAAATGGTTAAATATATACAGCACAGAGGTCTCTGAAACAGCTTTTCAATTGGGGGTTCCCGAGGCCACACTGCCTGACCCCTGCTCCCAGGGATTATTGAGAAGTAAATGGTTAACTATATACTGCACAGAGGTCACTGATTCAGCTTTTTAATTGGGGGCTCCCGAGGCCACACTGCCTGTCCCCTGCTCCCAGGGATTATTGAGCAGTAAATGTTTAACCCTGTACAGCACAAAGGTCTCCCAAACAGCTTTTTCATTGGGGGCTCCCGAGGCCACACTGCCTGTCCTTTGCTCCCAGGGATTATTGAGCAGTAAATGGTTAACTATATACAGGTGCAGTGGTCTCTGACACTGCATTTTAACTGGTGGGCCCCTGACCACACTGCCTGTCCCCTGCTCCCAGGGATTATTGAGCAGTAAATGGTTAAACATATACAGCACAGAGGTCTCTGAAACAGCTTTTTAATTGGGGGTTCCCGAGGCCACACTGCCTGACCCCTGCTCCCAGGGATTATTGAGCAGTAAATCGTTAACCATATACAGCAAAGACGTCTTTGAACAGCTTTTTAATTGTGGCTCACGGACCACACTGCCTGTTCCCTGCTCCCAGGGATTATTGATAATTAAATGGTTAACCATATACAGCACAGAGGTCTCTGAATCAGCTTTTTAATTGGGGTTCTCGAGGCCACACTGCGTGACCCCTGCTCCCAGGGATTATTGAGCAGTAAATGGTTAAATACGTACAGCACAGAGGTCTCTGAAACAGCCTTTTAATTGGGGGCTCCCGAAGCCTCACTGCCTCTACCCTGCTCCCAGGGATTATTGAGCAGTAAATGGTTAACTATATACAGCACAGAGGTCTCTGAAACAGCTTTTTAATTGGGGGCTCCCGGACCACACTGCCTGTCGCCTGCTCCCAGGGATTATTGAGCAGTAAATGGTTAACTATATACAGCACAGAGTATCTGAAACAGCTTTTTAATTGGGGGCTCCCGAGGCCACACTGCCTGTCCCCTGCTCCCAGGGATTATTGAGAAGTAAATGGTTAACTATATACTGCACAGAGGTCACTGATTCAGCTTTTTAATTGGGGGCTCCCGAGGCCACACTGCCTGTTCCCTGCTCCCAGGGATTATTGAGCAGTAAATGGTTAACTATATACAGGTGCAGTGGTCTCTGACACTGCATTTTAACTGGTGGGCCCCTGACCACACTGCCTGTCCCCTGCTCCCAGGGATTATTGAGCAGTAAATGGTTAAATATATACAGCACAGAGGTCTCTGAAACAGCTTTTCAATTGGGGGTTCCCGAGGCCACACTGCCTGACCCCTGCTCCCAGGGATTATTGAGCAGTAAATCGTTAACCATATACAGCAAAGACGTCTCTGAACAGCTTTTTAATTGTGGCTCACGGACCACACTGCCTGTTCCCTGCTCCCAGGGATTATTGAGCAGTAAATGGTTTACTATATACAGCACAGAGGTCTCTGAAACAGCCTTTTATTTGGGGGCTTCGGAGGCCACACTGCCTGTCCCTCGCTCCCAGGGATTATTGAGCAGTAAATGGTTTACTATATACAGCACAGAGTATCTGAAACAGCTTTTTAACTGGGGGCTCCTGAGGCCACACTGCCTGTTCCCTGCTCCCAGGGAATATTGATAATTAAATGGTTAACCATATACAGCACAGAGGTCTCTGAATCAGCTTTTTAATTGGGGGCTCCGGAGGCCACACTGCCTGGCCCCTGCTCCCAGGGAATATTGAGCAGTAGATGGTTAACTATATACAGCACAGAGTATCTGAAACAGCTTTTTAACTGGGGGCTCCTGAGGCCACACTGCCTGTTCCCTGCTCCCAGGGATTATTGATAATTAAATGGTAAACCATATACAGCACAGAGGTCTCTGAATCAGCTTTTTAATTGGGGTTCTCGAGGCCACACTGCGTGACCCCTGCTCCCAGGGATTATTGAGCAGTAAATGGTTAAATACGTACAGCACAGAGGTCTCTGAAACAGCTTTTTAATTGGGGGCTCCCGGACCACACTGCCTGTCCCTCGCTCCCAGGGATTATTGAGCAGTAAATGGTTTACTATATACAGCACAGAGTATCTGAAACAGCTTTTTAACTGGGGGCTCCTGAGGCCACACTGCCTGTTCCCTGCTCCCAGGGAATATTGATAATTAAATGGTTAACCATATACAGCACAGAGGTCTCTGAATCAGCTTTTTAATTGGGGTTCTCGAGGCCACACTGCGTGACCCCTGCTCCCAGGGATTATTGAGCAGTAAATGGTTAAATAAGTACAGCACAGAGGTCTCTGAAACAGCTTTTTAATTGGGGTCTCCCGAGGCCACACTGCCTGTCCCCTGCTCCCAGGGATTATTGAGCAGTAAATGGTTAACTATATATAGCACAGAGTATCTGAAACACCTTTTTAATTGGCGGCTCCCGAGGCCACACTGCCTGTCCCCTGCTCCCAGGGATTATTGAGAAGTAAATGGTTAACTATATACTGCACAGAGGTCACTGATTCAGCTTTTTAATTGGGGGCTCCCGAGGCCACACTGCCTGTCCCCTGCTCCCAGGGATTATTGAGCAGTAAATGTTTAACCCTGTACAGCACAAAGGTCTCCCAAACAGCTTTTTCATTGGGGGCTCCAGAGGCCACACTGCCTGTCCCCTGCTCCCAGGGATTATTGAGCAGTAAATGGTTAACTATATATACAGGTGCAGTGGTCTCTGACACTGCATTTTAACTGGTGGGCCCCTGACCACACTGCCTATCCCCTGCTCCCAGGGATTATTGAGCAGTAAATGGTTAAATATATACAGCACAGAGGTCTCTGAAACAGCTTTTCAATTGGGGGTTCCCGAGGCCACACTGCCTGACTCCTGCTCCCAGGGATTATTGAGCAGTAAATCGTTAACCATATACAGCAAAGACGTCTCTGAACAGCTTTTTAATTGGGGGCTCCCGGAGCCACACTGCCTGTTCCCTGCTCCCAGGGATTATTGATAATTAAATGGTTAACCATATACAGCACAGAGGTCTCTGAATCAGCTTTTTAATTGGGGTTCTCGAGGCCACACTGCGTGACCCCTGCTCCCTGGGATTATTGAGCAGTAAATGGTTAAATACGTACAGCACAGAGGTCTCTGAAACAGCCTTTTAATTGGGGGCTCTCGAGGCCTCACTGCCTCTACCCTGCTCCCAGTGATTATTGAGCAGTAAATGGTTAACTATATACAGCACAGGGGTCTCTGAAACAGCTTTTTAATTGGCGGCTCCCGAAGCCACACTGCCTGTCCCCTGCTCCCAGTGATTATTGAGAAGTAAATGGTTAACTATATACAGCACAGAGGTCTCTGACACAGCATTTTAATTGGGGTCTCCCGGACCACACTGCCTGACCCCTGCTCCCAGGGATTATTGAGCAGTAAATGGTTAAATACATACAGCACAGAGATCTCTGAAACAGCCTTTTAATTGGGGGCTCCCGAGGCCACACTGCCTCTACCCTGCTCCCAGGGATTATTGAGCAGTAAATGGTTAACTATATACAGCACAGAGTTCACTGAAACACCTTTTTAATTGGCGGCTCCCGAGGCCACACTGCCTGACCCCTGCTCCCAGGGATTATTGAGCAGTAAATCGTTAACCATATACAGCAAAGACGTCTCTGAAACAGCTTTTTAATTGGGGGCTCCTGAGGCCACACTGCCTGTTCCCTGCTCCCAGGGATTATTGATAATTAAATGGTTAACCATATACAGCACAGAGGTCTCTGAATCAGCTTTTTAATTGGGGTTCTCGAGGCCACACTGCGTGACCCCTGCTCCCAGGGATTATTGAGCAGTAAATGGTTAAATAAGTACAGCACAGAGGTCTCTGAAACAGCCTTTTAATTGGGGGCTCCGGAGGCCACACTGCCTGGCCCCTGCTCCCAGGGATTATTGAGCTGTAAATGGTTAACTATATACAGCACAGAGTATCTGAAACAGCTTTTTAACTGGGGGCTCCTGAGGCCACACTGCCTGTTCCCTGCTCCCAGGGATTATTGAGCAGTAAATGGTTAACTATATACAGCACAGAGTATCTGAAACAGCTTTTTAACTGGGGGCTCCTGAGGCCACACTGCCTGTTCCCTGCTCCCAGGGATTATTGATAATTAAATGGTTAACCCTATGCAGCACAGAGGTCTATGAATCAGCTTTTTAATTGGAGTTCTCGAGGCTACACTGCGTGACCCCTGCTCCCAGGGATTATTGAGCAGTAAATGGTTAAATACGTACAGCACAGAGGTCTCTGAAACAGCCTTTTAATGGGGGGCTCCCGAGGCCTCACTGCCTGTACACTGCTCCCAGGGATTATTGAGAAGTAAATGGTTAACTATATACAGCACAGAGGTCTCTGAAACAGCTTTTTAATTGGCGGCTCCCGGACCACACTGCCTGACCCCTGCTCCCAGGGATTATTGAGCAGTAAATGGTTAAATACATACAGCACAGAGGTCTCTGAAACACCTTTTTAATTGGCGGCTCCCGAGGCCACACTGCCTGTCCCCTGTTCCCAGGGATTATTGAGCAGTAAATGGTTAACTATATACAGCACAGAGGTCTCTGAAACAGCTTTTTAATTGGCGGCTCCCGAGGCACTTAGATACACTAATACACACTCACAGACACACATACAGACACTAATACACACACTCACATACACAGACAACAATACACGCACTAACAGACAGACAGACACTGGCCCCAATACACACATACACACTCACACACATAGACACTAATACACACACTCACAAACTCACACTGGCACTAATACACACACACATACACTAACGCACAGACACAGATAGTAATACACACACAGTGATACACAGAGACAATAATATACACACTCACAGACACAGGGAGACTCTAATGCATACACTCACACACACACACAGCGACACTAATACACACAGTGTGTGCATTAGTGCTTGTGTGTGAGAGTGTGTGTATTAGTGTGCATGTGTGTGTGTCTGTGAGTGTCTGTTTGTGTGTGTCTTTGTGTGTGTGTGTCTGAGTATGTATTAGTGTATCTGCTTGTCAGTGAGTGTGTGTATTTGTGTCTCTGTGTGTCGTTGAGTGTGTGTATTAGTGTCTGTGTATGGCTGTGTGTGTTTATGAGTTTGTGTATTCGTGCCTCTGCCTGTGTCTTTGTGTGTCTGTATTAGTGTCTATGTGTGTGAGTGGGTGTATTAATGTCTGTGTTTGTGTCTGTGAGTGTGTGTATTATTGTCTCTGTGTGAGTGTGTGTGTATTTGTGTCTCTGTGTCTGTGAGTGTGCGTATTGCTGTCTGTGTGTTTGTCTGTGAGTGTGTGCATTAGTGTATCTGTGTGTGTGTATTAGTGTCTGTGTGTGAGTGTGTGTGTGTATTAGAGTCTCTGTTTAGGTCTGTGAGTGGATGTGTATTAGTGCATCTGTGTGTGAGATTGTGCCCATTGGTGTCTTTGTGTGTGTGAGTGACTGTGTGTATTAGGGTCTACCTGTGTGTCTGTGAGTGTGTGTATTTGTGTTTGCGTGTGTGACTGTGTGTGTGTGTGTGTGTGTATTACTGTCTCTGTGTGAGTGTGTATTTGTGTCCCTGTGTGTGTCTGTGAGTGTGTGTATTACTGTCTGTGTGTGTGTGCATTAGTGCTTGTGTGTATTACTGTGCATGTGTGTGTGCCTGTGAGTATGCATTAGTGAATCTGCGTGTCAGTGCGTGTGTGTATTAGTCTATCTACAGGTCGGCGCAACATCGAGGGCTGAAGGGCCTGTACTGCACTGTAATGTTCTGTGTTCTATGTTCTATCTGTGTGTCTGAGAGTGTGTGTATTTGTGTGTGTGTGAATGTGTGTATTAGAGTCTTTGTGTGCGGCTGTGAGTGTGTCTATTAGTTTCTGTGTGTGTGTATATTCGTGTCTCTGTCTGTGTGTGGATGTATTAATGTCTGCGTGAGTCAGTGATTGTGTGTATTAGTGTATCTGTGTGTGAGTGTGTGTATTAGTGTCGCAGTCTGTCTGTGAGTGTTTATTAGAGTCTGTGTGTGAGTATGTGTATTATTGTCTCTGTGCCTGTGAGTGTGTTTATCAGTGTCAGTGTGTGTGTGTGTATTAGTGTCAGTGTGTGTCTGTGAGTGTGTATATTTCTTTCTCTATGTGTCTGTGTGTGTGAATTATTGTCTGTGTGTGTGTGTATTAGTGTCTGTGTGTGTCTGTGAATTTGTATTAGTGTATCTGCGTGTCAGTGAGTGTGCGTCTTTGTGTCTGTTTGCGTGAGTGTGTGTATTAGTTTCTCTGTGTGTCTTTGAGCGTGTGTATTAGTGTCTCTGTTTCTGTGAGTGTTTGTATTAGTGTATCAGTGTCAGTGAGTGTGCGTCTTTGTGTCTGTTTGCGTGAGTGTGTGCATTAGTGTCTCTGTGAGTGTGTATTAGTGCCTTTGTGCCTGAGTATATTACTGTCTCTGTGTGAGTGTGTTAGTGTCTGTGTGAGTGTGAGTGTATTACTGTCTTTGTATGTGTGTGTGTGAGTGTGTTAGTGTCTGTGTGAGTGTGAGTGTATTGCTGTCTCTGCATGTGTGTGTGAGTGTGTTAGTGTCTGTGTGAGTGTGAGTGTATTACTGTCTCTGCATGTGTGTGTGTGAGTGTGTGTGTATTACTGTCTCTGTATGAGTGTGTGAGTGTGTTAGTCTCTGTGTGAGTGCATTACAGTCTCTGTCTGTGCGTGTGTGTGCATTACTGTGTGTGTGTTAGTATCTGTGTGAGTGTGAGTGTATTGCTGTATCTGCTTGTGTGTGTGAGAGTGTATTACTGTATGTGTGTGTGAGTGTGTTAGTGTCTGTGTGGGTATGCGAGTGTATTGCTGTCTCTGTATGTGTGAGTGTGAGTGTATTACTGTCTCTGTATGTGTTCGTGAGTGTATTACTGTCTCTGTATGTGTGTGTTAGTGTCTGTGTGTGTGTGAGTGTATTACTGCCTCTGGATGTGTGTGAGTGTGTGTCAGAGTATGTGAGTGCATTACTGTCTCTGTCTGTGTGTGTATGCGAGTGTGTTACTGTATGCATCTGTGTGGTTCAGTGTCTGTGTGAGTGTGAATGCATAACTGTCTCTGTCCGTGTGTGTGTGTATTACTGTATGTGTGTCTGTGTGTCTGTTACTGTCTGTGTGAGTGTGAGGGTATTACTGTCTCTGTATGTGTGTGTCAGTGTGTGTTAGTGTCTGTGTAAGTGTGAGTATATTACTGTCTCTGTATGTGCGTGTGAGTGTGTTAGTGTCTGTGTGAGTGGTCTGTGAGTGTGTGTGTGTGTGTGTGTTAGTGTCTGTGTGTGTGTCAGTGTGTGAGTGTGAGTATATGAGTGTGTGTGTGAGTGCATTACTGTCTGTGTGTGAGTGTGTGTGTGTGTTATTGTGTGTGTTAGTGTCTGTGTGTGTGTGTTAGTGTCTGTGTGTGAGTGTGTGTGTGAGTGTATTACTGTCTGTGTGTGTGTGTGTGTGAGTGTATTACTGTCTGTGTGTGTGTGTTACTGTTTCTCTATGTGTGTATTAGTATATATTTATTTGACTCCCTCCACACCACGCCGACCATACTTGTGATGTCTTTCCCAGGCTGATGTATAATTTCATTGTGTATTTCCCTCCCTCACAGTGAACCTCATCACAATTGTGGTCCTGAAGAGAAGAAACTGTGGGCTGTCCAAATGTGTGAGTTGTTACCTGTTGGCCATGGCAGTGGGGGATCTCCTGGTCGTGATTCTCGACCTGATATTCAGACACATTCCCATTGTTTTTAGGGAACAGTTTTATTTCCTGCGGTCCATCCCCGTGTGTAATATCCACGCCGCCCTGCTTTATGCAGCCACTGACTGTTCTGTCTGGTTCACCGTCACTTTCACGTTTGATCGATTTGTGGCCATTTGTTGCCCGAGGCTGAAAAGTAAATATTGCAGCGAGAAAGCGGCGGCTGTGGTTCTGGGAACAGTGGCTGTGCTGAGCTGTCTGAAGGACATTTCCTGGGGGGTGATGCTGGCCGGTGGGTATCAGCTGGGGAACCTCCCCTGGTTTTGTGATGTCACAATGGAGGTTATGTACTCTCCGGTCTGGGGACCAATCGAGTTCCTCCACCACATTCTAACCCCGTGTGTTCCATTCGCCCTGATTCTGCTGCTCAATGTTCTCACCGTCAGACACATTGTCCTGAGCAGCAGGGCCCGCAGGAGACTCCGGGCTCACAGCAGTGGGCACAGTGCCAGAGACCCGGAGATGGAGAGTCGCAGCAAATCCATCATGTTACTCTTCGTTATCTCCGCCAACTTCATCCTGTTATGGTCAACGTTAATGGTTTATTCTATATGGTACCGGATGTTGTATCTCGAGTATCGGTCTGTATGGTTAGATTATTATGTTCAGGAATTGGGCTTCATGCTGCAGCTCCTGAGTTGCTGCACAAACACTGCGATTTACGCCGTGACACAGACTCAGTTCAGGCAGCAGTTGAAGAATGTGCTGAAAGTTACCTTTAGTTCAATTCTTCAATTCATTAAACCCTGAGAGGAAACCCCACCCACTTGGCATCTCTCTCCTCGCACTGCCGGTAAAACTGACCCTCCCCAGCCAGCCTCACCCTGACTTACCATTCTGCATGACCAGGACTATCGGTGGGAGGGTGTGACTCCCCCCATTGCCGATCAGCTGGGTGTGTGCTTCCCCGCATTGCCGATCAGCTGGGAGTGTGCTTCCCCGCATTGCCGATCAGCTGGGTGTGTGCTTTCCCCCCCATTGCCGATCATCTGGGTGTGTCCTTCCCCCCATTGCCGATCAGCTGGGTCTGTCCTTCCCCGCATTGCCGATCAGCTGGGTGTGTGCTTCCCCCCATTGCCGATCAGCTGGGTGTGTCCTTCCCCGCATTGCCGATCAGCTGGGTGTGTGCTTCCCCCCATTGCCGATCAGCTGGGAGTGTGCTTCCCCGCATTGCCGATCAGCTGGGTGTGTGCTTCCCCCCATTGCCGATCAGCTGGGTGTGTCCTTCCCCGCATTGCCGATCAGCTGGGTGTGTGCTTCCCCCCATTGCCGATCAGCTGGGTGAGTGCTTCCAAACATTGCCGATCAGCTGGGTGTGTCCTTCCCCGCATTGCCGATCAGCTGGGTGTGTGCTTCCCCCCATTGCCGATCAGCTGGGTCTGTCCATCCCCCCCATTGCCGATCAGCTGGGTGTGTGCTTCCCCGCATTGCCGATCAGCTGGGTGTGTGCTTCCCCGCATTGCCGATCAGCTGGGTCTGTCCTTCCCCCCATTGCCGATCAGCTGGGAGTGTGCTTCCCCCCATTGCCGATCAGCTGGGTCTGTACTTCCCCGCATTGCCGATCAGCTGGGAGTGTGCTTCCCCGCATTGCCGATCAGCTGGATGTGTCCTTCCCCCCATTGCCGATCAGCTGGGTGTGTGCTTCCCCGCATTGCCGATCAGCTGGATGTGTCCTTCCCCCCATTGCCGATCAGCTGGGTGTGTGCTTCCCCCCATTGCCGATCAGCTGGGTGTGTGCTTGCCCCCATTGCCGATCAGCTGGGTCTGTCCTTCCCCCCATTGCTGATCAGCTGGGTGTGTCCTTCCCCCCATTGCTGATCAGCTGGGTGTGTGATTCCACCCATTGCTGATCAGCTGGGAGTGTGATTCCACCCATTGCTGATCAGCTGGTTCTGTCCTTCCCCCCATTGCCGATCAGCTGGGTGTGTCCTTCCCCCCATTGCCGATCAGCTGGGTGTGTCCTTCCCCGCATTGCCGATCAGCTGGGTATGTGCTTCCCCCCATTGCCGATCAGCTGGGTGTGTGATTCCACCCATTGCTGATCAGCTGGGTCTGTCCTTCCCCCCATTGCCGCTCAGCTGGGAGTGTGCTTCCCCGCATTGCCGATCAGCTGGGTGTGTGATTCCCCGCATTGCCGATCAGCTGGGTGTGTGATTCCACCCATTGCCGATCAGCTGGGTGTGTGCTTCCCCGCATTGCCGCTCAGCTGGGTGTGTCCTTCCCCCCATTGCCGATCAGCTGGGTGTGTCCTTCCCCCCATTGCCGATCAGCGGGGAGTGTGCTTCCCCCCATTGCCGATCAGCTGGATGTGTCCTTCCCCCCATTGCCGATCAGCTGGGTCTGTCCTTCCCCCCATTGCCGATCAGCTGGGTGTGTCCTTCCCCCCATTGCCGATCAGCTGGGTGTGTGCTTCCCCGCATTGCCGATCAGCTGGGAGTGTGCTTCCCCCCATTGCCGATCAGCTGGGAGTGTGCTTCCCCCCATTGCCGATCAGCTGGGTGTGTGCTTCCCCGCATTGCCGATCAGCTGGGTGTGTGATTCCACCCATTGCCGATCAGCTGGGTGTGTGCTTCCCCGCATTGCCGCTCAGCTGGGTGTGTCCTTCCCCCCATTGCCGATCAGCTGGGTGTGTCCTTCCCCCCATTGCCGATCAGCTGGGTGTGTCCTTCCCCCCATTGCCGATCAGCTGGGTGTGTGCTTCTCCCCATTGCCGATCAGCTGGGTCTGTCCTTCCCCCCATTGCCGATCAGATGGGTCTGTCCTTCCCCCCATTGCCGATCAGCTGGGTGTGTGCTTCCCCGCATTGCCGATCAGCTGGGTGTGTGCTTCCCCGCATTGCCGATCAGATGGGTCTGTCCTTCTCCCCATTGCCGATCAGCTGGGTCTGTCCTTCCCCCCCATTGCCGATCAGCTGGGTGTGTGCTTCCCCGCATTGCCGATCAGCTGGGTCTGTCCTCCCCCGCATTGCCGATCAGCTGGGTGTGTGCTTCCCCCCATTGCCGATCAGCTGGGTCTGTCCTTCCCCCCATTGCCGATCAGCTGGGTGTGTCCTTCCCCCCATTGCCGATCAGCTGGGTGTGTGCTTCTCCCCATTGCCGATCAGCTGGGTCTGTCCTTCCCCCCATTGCCGATCAGATGGGAGTGTGCTTCTCCCCATTGCCGATCAGCTGGGTCTGTCCTTCCCCCCATTGCCGATCAGCTGGGTGTGTGCTTCCCCGCATTGCCGATCAGCTGGGTCTGTCCTCCCCCGCATTGCCGATCAGCTGGGTGTGTGCTTCCCCCCATTGCCGATCAGCTGGTTCTGTCCTTCCCCCCATTGCCGATCAGCTGGGTGTGTGCTTCCCCCCATTGCCGATCAGCTGGGTCTGTCCTTCCCCCCATTGCCGATCAGCTGGGTCTGTCCTCCCCCGCATTGCCGATCAGCTGGGTGTGTGCTTCCCCCCATTGCCGATCAGCTGGGTGTGTCCTTCCCCCCATTGCCGATCAGCTGGGTGTGTGCTTCCCCCCATTGCCGATCAGCTGGGTGTGTCCTTCCCCCCATTGCCGATCAGCTGGGTGTGTGCTTCCCCCCATTGCCGATCAGCTGGGTCTGTCCTTCCCCCCATTGCCGATCAGCTGGGTCTGTCCTCCCCCGCATTGCCGATCAGCTGGGTGTGTGCTTCCCCCCATTGCCGATCAGCTGGGTCTGTCCTTCCCCCCATTGCCGATCAGCTGGGTCTGTCCTTCCCCCCATTGCCGATCAGCTGGGTGTGTCCTTCCCCCCATTGCCGAACAGCTGGGCCTGTCCTTCCCCCCATTGCCGATCAGCTGGATGTGTGCTTCCCCCCATTGCCGATCAGCTGGGTGTGTGCTTCCCCCCATTGCCGATCAGCTGGGTATGTGCTTCCCCGCATTGCCGATCAGCTGGGTGTGTTATTCCCCCCATTGCTGATCAGCTGGGTGTGTGCTTCCCCCCATTGCCGATCAGCTGGATGTGTGCTTCCCCCCATTGCCGATCAGCTGGGTGTGTTATTCCCCCCATTGCTGATCAGCTGGGTGTGTGCTTCCCCCCATTGCCGATCAGCCGGGTGTTTCCTTCCCCGCATTGCCGATCAGCTGGATGTGTGCTTCCCCGCATTGCCGATCAGCTGGGTGTGTGCTTCCCCCCATTGCCGATCAGCTGGGTATGTGCTTCCCCGCATTGCCGATCAGCTGGGTATGTGCTTCCCCCCATTGCCGATCAGCTGGGTGTGTGCTGCCCCGCATTGCTGATCAGCTGGGTGTTTCCTTCCCCGCATTGCCGATCAGCTGGGTGTGTGCTTCCCCGCATTGCCGATCAGCTGGGTGTGTGCCTCCCCCCATTGCCGATCAGCTGGGTGTGTGCCTCTCCCCGCATTGCCGATCAGCTGGGTGTGTGCTTCCCCGCATTGCCGATCAGCTGGGTGTGTGCTTCCCCCATTGCTGATCAGCTGGGTGTTTCCTTCCCCGCATTGCCGATCAGCTGGGAGTGTGCCTCCCCCATTGCCGATCAGCTGAGTGTGTGCTTCCCCCCATTGCCGATCAGCTGGGTGTGTGCTTCCCCCCATTGCTGATCAGCTGGGTGTTTCCTTCCCCGCATTGCCGATCAGCTGGGAGTGTGCCTCCCCCATTGCCGATCAGCTGGGTGTGTGCTTCCCCCCATTGCCGATCAGCTGGGTGTGTGCCTCCCCCCATTGCCGATCAGCTGGGTATGTGCTTCCCCCCATTGCCGATCAGCTGGGTCTGTCCTTCCCCGCATTGCCGATCAGCTGGGTGTGTGCTTCCCCCCATTGCCGATCAGCTGGGTGTTTCCTTCCCCGCATTGCCGATCAGCTGGCTATGTGCTTCCCCCCATTGCCGATCAGCTGGGTGTGTCCTTCCCCGCATTGCCGATCAGCTGGGTCTGTCCTTCCCCCCATGGCCGAACAGCTGGGTGTGTGCTTCCCCCCATTGCCGATCAGCTGGGTGTGTCCTTCCCCCCATTGCCGATCAGCTGGGTGTGTCCTTCCCCCCATTGCCGATCAGCTGGGTGTGTGCTTCCCCCCATTGCCGATCAGCTGGGTGTTTCCTTCCCCGCATTGCCGATCAGCTGGGTGTGTGCTTCCCCCCATTGCCGATCAGCTGGGTGTTTCCTTCCCCCCATTGCCGATCAGCTGGGTCTGTCCTTCCCCCCATTGCCGATCAGCTGGGTGTGTGCTTCCCCCCATTTGCCGATCAGCTGGGTGTGTGCTTCCCCCCATTGCCGATCAGCTGGGTCTATCCTTCCCCCCATTGCCGATCAGCTGGGTCTGTCCTTCCCCGCATTGCCGATCAGCTGGGTGTGTGCTTCCCCGCATTGCCGATCAGCTGGGTGTGTCCTTCCCCCCATTGCCGATCAGCTGGGAGTGTGCTTCCCAGCATTGATGATCAGCTGGGTGGGTGCTTCCCCGCATTGCCGAACAGCTGGGTGTGTGCTTCCGCCCATTGCCGAACAGCTGGGTGTGTCCTTCCCCCCATTGCCGATCAGCTGGGTGTGTGCTTCTCCCCATTGCCGAACAGCTGGGTGTGTCCTTCACCCCATTGCCGGTCAGCTGGGTGTGTGCTTCCCCCCATTGCCGAACAGCTGTGTGTGTGCTTACCCCCATTGCCGATCAGCTGGGTGTGTGCTTCCCCGCATTGCCGATCAGCTGGGTGTGTGATTCCCCCTATTGCCGATCAGCTGGGTCTGTCCTTCCCCCCATTGCCGATCAGCTGGGTGTGTGCTTCCCCGCATTGCCGATCAGCTGGGTCTGTCCTTCCCCCCATTGCCGATCAGCTGGGTGTGTTCTTCCCCCCATTGCCGATCAGCTGGGTGTGTGCTTCCCCGCATTGCCGATCAGCTGGATGTGTCCTTCCCCGCATTGCCGATCAGCTGGGTGTGTGCTTCCCCCCATTGCCGATCAGCTGGGTCTGTCCATCCCCCCATTGCCGATCAGCTGGGAGTGTGCTTCCCCGCATTGCCGATCAGCTGGGTCTGTCCTTCCCCCCATTGCCGATCAGCTGGGAGTGTGCTTCCCCGCATTGCCGATCAGCTGGGTCTGTCCTTCCCCCCATTGCCGATCAGCTGGGAGTGTCCTTCCCCCCATTGCCGATCAGCTGGGTCTGTCCTTCCCCGCATTGCCGATCAGTTGGGTGTTTTCTTCCCCGCATTGCCGATCAGCTGGGAGTGTCCTTCCCCCCATTGCGGATCAGCTGGGTGTGTGCTTCCCCCCATTGCCGATCAGCTGGGTGTGTGCTTCCCCGCATTGCCGATCAGCTGGGTGTGTGCTTCCCGGCATTGCCGATCAGCTGGGTGTGTCCTTCCCCCCATTGCCGATCAGCTGGGTGTGTGCTTCCCCGCATTGCCGATCAGCTGGGTGTATCCTTCCCCGCATTGCCGATCAGCTGGGTGTGTGATTCACCGCATTGCCGATCAGCTGGAAGTGTGCTTCCCCGCATTGCCGATCAGCTGGGTGTGTGCTTCCCCGCATTGCCGATCAGCTGGGTGTGTGATTCACCGCATTGCCGATCAGCTGTGTGTGTGCTTCCCCGCATTGCCGATCAGCTGGGTGTGTGCTTCCCCGCATTGCCGATCAGTTGGGTGTGTGCTTCCCCCCATTGCCGATCAGCTGGGAGTGTCCTTCCCCGCATTGCCGATCGGCTGGGTGTGTGCTTCCCCCCATTGCCGATCAGCTGGGTGGGTGCTTCCCCCCCATTGCCGAACAGCTGGGTGTGACCTTCCCCGCATTGCCGATCAGCTGTGTGTGTGCTTCCCCCCATTGCCGATCAGCTGGGACTGTCCTTCCCCCCATTGCCGCTCAGCTGGGTGTGTGCTTCCCCCCATTGCCGATCAGCTGGGAGTGTGCTTCCCCTCATTGCTGATCAGCTGGGTGTCCTTCCCCGCATTGCCGATCAGCTGGGAGTGTGCTTCCCCCCATTGCCGATCAGCTGGGTGTGTGCTTCCCCCATTGCCGATCAGCTGGGAGTGTGCTTCCCCCCATTGCCGATCAGCTGGGTGTGTGCTTCCCCCATTGCCGATCAGCTGGGTGTGTGCTTCCCCCATTGCCGATCAGCTGGGTCTGAGCTTCCCCGCATTGCCGATCAGCTGGGTGTGCGATTCCCCGCATTGCCGATCAGCTGGGAGTGTGCTTCCCCCTATTGCTGATCAGCTGGGTCTGTCCTTCCCCCCATTGCCGATCAGCTGGGAGTGTGCATCCCCGCATTGCCGATCAGCTGGGTGTGTCCTTCCCCGCATTGCCGATCAGCTGGGTCTGTCCTTCCCCCCATTGCCGATCAGCTGGGTCTGTCCTTCTCCCCATTGCCGATCAGCTGGGAGTGTGCTTCCCCCCATTGCCGATCAGCTGGGTGTGTGCTGCCCCGCATTGCCGATCAGCTGGGTGTGTCCTTCCCCGCATCACCGATCAGCTGGGAGTGTGCTTCCCCCCATTGCCGATCAGCTGGGTGTGTCCTTCCCCGCATTGCCGATCAGCTGGGAGTGTGCTTCCCCACAATGCCGATCAGCTGGGTGTGTGCCTCCCCCCATTGCCGATCATCTGGGTGTGTGCCTCCCCCCATTGCCGATCAGCTGCGTGTGTCCTTCCCCGCATTGCCGATCAGCTGGGTGTGTGCTTCCCCCCATTGCCGATCAGCTGGGTGTGTCCTTCCCCCCATTGCCGATCAGCTGGGTGTGTGCTTCCCCCCAATGCCGATCAGCTGGGTCTGTCCTTCCCCCCATTGCCGATCAGCTGGGTGTGTGCTTCCCCCCATTGCCGATCAGCTGGGTGTGTGCTTCCCCGCATTTCCGATCAGCTGGGTGTATCCTTCCCCGCATTGCCGATCAGCTGGGTGTGTCCTTCCCCCCGTTGCCGATCAGCTGGGTGTGTGCTTCCCCCATTGCCGATCAGCTGGGTGTATGCTTCCCCGCATTGCCGATCAGCTGGGAGTGTGCTTCCCCCCATTGCCGATCAGCTGGGTCTGTCCTTCCTCCCCATTGCCGATCAGCTGGGTGTGTCCTTCCCCGCATTGCCGATCAGCTGGGAGTGTGCTTCCCCCCATTGCAGATCAGCTGGGCCTGTCCGTCCCCCCATTACCGATCAGCTGGGAGTGTGCTTCCCCCCATTGCCGATCAGCTGGGCCTGTCCGTCCCCCCATTACCGATCAGCTGGGTGTGTGCTTCCCCACCATTGCCGATCAGCTGGGTGTGTGCTTTCCCGCATTGCCGATCAGCTGGGTCTGTCCTTCCCCCCATTGCCGATCAGCTGGGTGTGTGCTTCCCCCCATTGCCGATCAGCTGGATCTGTCCTTCCCCGCATTGCCGATCAGGTGGGTCTGTCCTTCCCCGCATTGCCGATCAGCTGGGTGTGTGCTTCCCCGCATTGCCGATCAGCTGGGTGTGTCCTTCCCCCCATTGCCGATCAGTTGGGTCTGTCCTTCCCCCCATTGCCGATCAGCTGGGTGTGTGCTTCCCCGCATTGCCGATCAGCTGGGAGTGTGCTTCCCCCCATTGCCGATCAGCTGGGTGTGTCCTTCCCCCCATTGCCGATCAGCTGGGTGTGTGCGCCCCCGCATTGCCGATCAGCTGGGTCTGTCCTACCCCCCATTGCCGATCAGCTGGTAGTGTGCTTCCCCCCATTGCCGATCAGCTGGGTGTGTGCTTCCCCCCATTGCCGATCAGCTGGGTCTGTCCTTCCCCCGCATTGCCGATCAGCTGGGTGTGTGCTTCCCCCCATTGCCGATCAGCTGGGTCTGTCCTTCCCCGCATTGCCGATCAGCTGGGTGTGTCCTTCCCCGCATTGCCGATCAGCTGGGTCTGTCCTTCCCCGCATTGCCGATCAGCTGGGTTTGTGCTTCCCCCCATTGCCGATCAGCTGGGAGTGTGCTTCCCCGCATTGCCGATCAGCTGGGTCTGTCCTTCCCCCCCATTGCCGATCAGCTGGGTGTGTGCTTCCCCGCATTGCCGATCAGCTGGGTGTGTGCCTCCCCCCATTGCCGATCAGCTGGGTGTGTCCTTCCCCCCATGGCCGATCAGCTGGATGTGTCCTTCCCCCCATGGCCGATCAGCTGGGTGTGTGCTTCCCCCCATTGCCGATCAGCTGGGTGTGTCCTTCCCCCCATTGCCGATCAGCTGGGTATGTGCTTCCCCGCATTGCCGATCAGCTGGGTGTGTGCTTCCCCGCATTGCCGATCAGCTGGGTACGTTCCCCCACCATGGCCGATCAGCTGGGTGTGTGACTCTCCCAATGCCGATCAGCTGGGTATGTGCTTCCCCGCATTGCCGATCAGCTGGGTGCTTCCTTCCCCGCATAGCCGATCTGCTGGGTATGTGCTTCCCCGCATTGCCGATCAGCTGGGTGTGTGCTTCCCCGCATTGCCGATCAGCTGGGTATGTTCCCCCACCATGGCCGATCAGCTGGGTGTGTGACTCTCCCAATGCCGATCAGCTGGGTGTGTGCTTCCCCCCATTGCCGATCAGCTGGGTGTGTGCTTCCCCCCATTGCCGATCAGCTGGGTGTGTCCTTCCCCGCATTGCCGATCAGCTGGGTGTGTGCTTCCCCCCATTGCCGATCAGCTGGGTGTGTCCTTCCCCCCATTGCCGATCAGCTGGGTCTGTCCTTCCCCCCATTGCCGATCAGCTGGGAGTGTGCTTCCCGCCATTGCCGATCAGCTGGGTGTGTGCTGCCCCGCATTGCCGATCAGCTGGGTGTGTCCTTCCCCGCATCACCAATCAGCTGGGAGTGTGCTTCCCCCCATTGCCGATCAGCTGGGTGTGTCCTTCCCCGCATTGCCGATCAGCTGGGTGTGTGCTTCACCCCATTGCCGTTCAGCTGGGTGTGTCCTTCCCCCCATTGCCGATCAGCTGGGTGTGTGCTTCCCCGCATTGCCGATCAGCTGGGAGTGTGCTTCCCCCCATTGCCGATCAGCTGGGTCTGTCCTTCCCCCCCATTGCCGATCAGCTGGGTGTGTCCTTCCCCGCATTGCCGATCAGATGGGAGTGTGCTTCCCCCCATTGCCGATCAGCTGGGCCTGTCCTTCCCCCCATTACCGATCAGCTGGGTGTGTGCTTCCCCACCATTGCCGATCAGCTGGGCGTGTGCTTCCCCCCATTGCCGATCAGCTGGGTGTGTCCTTCCCCCCATTGCCGATCAGCTGGGTGTATGCTTTCCCCCATTGCCGATCAGCTGGGCGTGTGCTTTCCCGCATTGCCGATCAGCTGGGTCTGTCCTTCCCCCCATTGCCGATCAGCTGGGTGTGTGCTTCCCCCCATTGCCGATCAGCTGGGTCTGTCCTTCCCCGCATTGCCGATCAGCTGGGTGTGTCCTTCCCCGCATTGCCGATCAGCTGGGTGTGTGCTTCCCCCCCATTGCCGATCAGCTGGGTCTGTCCTTCCCCCCATTGCCGATCAGTTGGGTGTGTGCGCCCCCGCATTGCCGATCAGCTGGGTGTGTCCTTCCCCGCATTGCCGATCAGCTGGGTGTGTGCGCCCCCGCATTGCCGATCAGCTGGGTCTGTCCTACCCCCCATTGCCGATCAGCTTGTAGTGTGCTTCCCCCCATTGCCGATCAGCTGGGTGTGTGCTTCCCCCCATTGCCGATCAGCTGGGTCTGTCCTTCCCCCGCATTGCCGATCAGCTGGGTCTGTCCTTCCCCGCATTGCCGATCAGCTGGGTGTGTGCTTCCCCCCATTGCCGATCAGCTGGGTCTGTCCTTCCCCCGCATTGCCGATCAGCTGGGTCTGTCCTTCCCCCCCATTGCCGATCAGCTGGGTCTGTCCTTCCCCCCATTGCCGATCAGCTCGGTGTGTGCTTCCCCGCATTGCCGATCAGCTGGGTGTGTGCCTCCCCCCATTGCCGATCAGCTGGGTGTGTCCTTCCCCCCATGGCCGATCAGCTGGGTGTGTCCTTCCCCTCATGGCCGATCAGCTGGGTGTGTGCTTCCCCCCATTGCCGATCAGCTGGGTGTGTCCTTCCCCCCATTGCCGATCAGCTGGGTGTTTCCTTCCCCGCATTGCCGATCAGCTGGGTATGTGCTTCCCCGCATTGCCGATCAGCTGGGTGTGTGCTTCCCCGCATTGCCGATCAGCTGGGTATGTTCCCCCACCATGGCCGATCAGCTGGGTGTGTGACTCTCCCAATGCCGATCAGCTGGGTGTGTGCTTCCCCCCATTGCCGATCAGCTGGGTGTGTGCTTCCCCCCATTGCCGATCAGCTGGGTCTGTCCTTCCCCCCCATTGCCGATCAGCTGGGTGTTTCCTTCCCCGCATTGCCGATCAGCTGGGTATGTGCCCCCACCATGGCCGATCAGCTGGGTCTGTCCTACCCCCCCCCCATTGCCGATCAGCTGGGTGTTTCCTTCCCCGCATTGCCGATCAGCTGGGTATGTGCCCCCACCATGGCCGATCAGCTGGGTGTGTGTGACTCTCCCAATGCCGATCAGCTGGTAGTGTGTGCCTCACACCTCAACACAGTCTGTGCAGCAGAATGTGCCCCAGACAGAGACAGAGACTGAGACACAGGCAGACACAGAGACACAGACAGAGGTACAGGGAGTCACAGACAGAAACAGGGACACAGACAGAGACACTGACAGAGACATAGACACAGACTGAGGCAGAGACAGAGACACAGACAGAGACACAGATAGAGACAAACACACAGAAACAGACAGAGACAGAGGCAGTGACACAGACAGAGACACAGACAGAGGTACAGAGAGACACAGATGGAGACAGGGGCACTGACAGAGACACAGACAGAGACACAGACAGAGACAGAAACACAGACAGAGGCAGAGACAGTGACACAGACAGAGACACAGACAGAGACACAGATAGAGACAAACACACAGAAACAGACTGAGACAGAGGCAGTGACACAGACAGAGATACAGACAGAGATACAGAGACAGACACAGACACAGACAGAGGCAGAGACACAGACACAGACAGAGACAGAGGCAGTGACACAGACAGAGACACAGACAGAGATACAGAGACAGACAAAGACACAGACAGAGGTATAGACGCAGATAGAGACACAAACACAGAAACAGACAGAGACTGAGACACATGCAGAGACAGAGGCAGTGACACAGACAGAAACACAGACAGAGATACAGATAGAGACACAGATAGAGACACAGGTAGAGACACTGACACAGCCTCAACAGGGACACAGACACAGAGAGATACAGACACAGACACAGACAGAGAAAGAGACACAGCCAGAGACACAGACAGAAACACAGACAGAGATACAGATAGAGACACAGATAGAGACACAGGGAGAGACACTGACACAGCCTCAACAGAGACACAGACACAGAGAGATACAGACACAGACACAGACAGAGACACAGACAGAGACGGAGACACAGAGAGGGATACAGACCGACACAGAGACACAGACAGAGACAGACACAGACAGAGAAACAGACAGAAACACAGACAGACAGAGAATTGGACAGATCCAGGCAGAGACACAGGCAGAGATTTACCATTCTGCATTACCAGGAGAGACTGTCGGTGGGTGGGTGTGACTCCCCCATGGCCGATCAGCTGGATCAGTGTGACTCCCCCATGGCCGATCAGCTGGGTCTGTGTGACTCCCCCATGGCCGATGAGCTGGATCTGTGTGACTCCCCCATGGCCGATCAGCTGGGTCATTGTGACTCCCCCATGGCCGATCAACTGGGTCTGTGTGACTCTCCATTGGCCGATCAGCTGGTTAAGTGTGACTCCCCCATGGCCCGTCAGCTGTGTGTGTGCTTCCCCCCAGTGCCGATCAGCTGGGTGTGTGCTTCCCCCCATTGCCGATCAATTGGGTGTGTGTGACTCCCCCAATGCCGATCAGCTGGATGTGTGCCTCTCCCCATTGCCGATCAGCTGGATGTGTGCCTCTCCCCATTGCCGATCAGCTGGATGTGTGCCTCTCCCCATTGCCGATCAGCTGGGTGTGTGCAACTCCCCATTGCCGATCAGCTGGGTGTGTGCCTCCACCATGGCCAGTCAGCTGGGTGTGTGTGACTCCCCCAATGCCGATCAGCTGGGTGGGTGCCTCACACCTAAACACAGTCTGTGCAGCAGAATGTGCCCCAGGTAGAGACAGAGACTGAGACGCTGACAGACACGGAGATACAGACAGAGATAGAGAGTGAGACACAGAGACCGACAGACACAGAGACGCAGACAGAGACAGAGACAGAGACTGAGACACAGACAGACACAAAGACACAGAGAGAGATAGACAGACACAGAGACACAGACAGAGATACAGACAGAGACACAGACATAGACAGAGACACAGACAGACCAAGACACAGACAGAGACAGGGACACAGACAGAGACAGAGATGCAGAGAGAGACACAGAGAGAGACAGAGACACAGGCAGAGACAGAGACAGGGACTGAGAGAGAGACAGATAGAGAGACACAGCGAGACACAGCTACACAGACAGAGACACAGACAGAGTTTGGAGGGAGCATTTCCAGTGCTGTCTGTGTGGGGAGCACTGACAGTGCTGACTGTGTGGTGGGAGCACTGACAGTGCTGATGTGTGGGGTAGCACTGGAAGTGCTGGCTGTGTGGGGGGAGCACTGACAGTGCTGGCTGTGTGGGGGAGCACTGACAGTGCTGGCTGTGTAGTGGGAGCACTGACAGTGTTGGCTGTGTGGGGGAGCACTGACAGTGCTGGCTGTGCGGGGAGCACTGACAGTGCTGGCTGTGTGGTGGGAGCACTGACAGTGCTGGTTGTGTGGGGGAGCACTGACAGTGCTGGCTGTGTGGGGGGAGCACTGACAGTGCTGGCTGTGTGGAGGGAGCTCTGACAGTGCTGGCTGTGTGGGAGAGCACTGACAGTGCTGCCTGTGTGGGGAGCACTGACAGTGCTGGCTGTCTGGTGGGAGCACTGACCGTGCTGACTGTGTGGGGGAGCAGTGACAGTGCTGGCTGTGTGGGGGAGCACTGACAGTGCTGGCTGTGTCGGGGGAGCTCTGACAGTGCTGGCTGTGTGGTGGGAGCACTGACAGTGCTGGCTGTGTGGGGGAGCACTGACAGTGCTGGCTGTGGGGTGGGAGCACTGACAGTGCTGGCTGTGTGGTGGGAGCACTGACAGTGCTGGCTGTGTGGTGGGAGCACTGACAGTGCTGGCTGTGTGGTGGGAGCACTGACAGTGCTGGCTGTGTGGTGGGAGCACAGACAGTGCTGGCTGTGGAGGGGAGCACTGACAGTGCTGGCTGCGTGGGGGAGCACAGATGGTGCTGGCTGTGTGGGGGAGCACTGACAGTGCTGGCTGTGTGGGGGAGCACTGACAGTGCTGGCTGTGTGGTGGGAGCACTAACAGTGCTGGCTGTGTGGTGGGAGCACTGACAGTGCTGGCTGTGTGAGGGGAGCACTGATAGCGCTGGCTGTGTGCGGTAGCACTGACAGTGCTGGCTGTGTGGTGGGAGCACTGACAGTGCTGGCTATGTGGTGGGAGCACTGACAGTGCTGGCTGTGTGGGGGAGCACTGACAGTGCTGGCTGTGTGGGGGAGCACTGACAGTGCTGGCTGTGTGGTGGGAGCACTGACAGTGCTGGCTGTGTGGGTGGAGCACTGGCAGTGCTGGCTGTGTGGGGGGAGCACTGACAGTGCTGGCTGTGTGGGGGAGCACTGACAGTGCTGGCTGTGTGGGGGAGCACTGGCAGTGCTGGCTGTGGGATGGCTGAAAATTGCCAGAAATGGTTGCCGTGCACTGACATAAAAAGGCTGCCGTGAACTGACATAAAATGGCCACCGGGAACTGACACAAAATGGCCACCGTGAACTGACATATTATTGCCACCGTGAACTGACATAAAATGGCTGCTGTGAACTGACATAAAATGGCCCCTTCAACCGACAAAAATGACCACCGTGAACTGACATAAAATGGCTGCCGTGAACTGACATAAAATGGCCACCGTGAATGAACATAAAATGGCTGCCATGAGCTAACATAAAATAGCCACCGTGACCTGACATAAAATGGCCGCCGTGAACTGACATACAATGGCCACCGTGAACTGGCATAAAATGGCCATTGCGAGCTGAAATAAAATCGCCACCTTCAAACGACATAAAATGACCACCGTGAACTGACATAAAATGGCCACCGTGTACTGACATTAAATGGCCCCTTTGACTGAATAAAATGGCCCCCGTGAACTGACATAAAATGGCCATCGTGAACTGAGATAAAATGGCCAATGTGAACTGACATAAAATGGCCCCCGTGAACTGACATAAAATGGCCATTGCGACCTGACATAAAATGGCTACCGTGAACTGACATAAAATGGCCATTGCGACCTGACATAAAAAGGCCCCCATGAACTGACATAAACTGTCCATTCTGAACTGACATACAATGGTTATTGCGACCTGACATAAAATGGCCCCCGTGAACTGACATAAACTGTCCATTGTGAACTGACATAAAATGGCCATTGCGACCTGACATAAAATGGCCCCCGTGAACTGACATAAAATGGCCACTGTGAACTGACATAAAATGGCCACCGTGAACTGACATAAAATGGCCATTGTGAACTGACATAAAATGGCCACTGTGAACTGACATAAAATGGCCACCGTGAGATGACATAAAATGGCCACCGTGAATTGAGATAAAATGGCCCCCTTGAACCGACATAAACTGTCCATTGCAAATTGACATAAAATGGCCATTCTGAACTGACATACAATGGCCACCGTGAACTGACATAAAATGGCCATTGCAAATTGACATAAAATGGCTATTGTGAACTGACATAAAATGGCGATTGTGAACTGACATAAAATGGCCATTGTGAACTGACATAAAATGGCCATTGTGAACTGACATAAAATGGCCATTGTGAACTGATATACAATGGCCGCCGTGAACTGATATAAAATGGCCATTGCGACCTGACCTAAAAAGGCCCCCGTGAACTGACATGAACTGTCCATTGTTAACTGACATAAAATTGCTATTGTGAACTGACATAAAATGGCTCCCGTGAACCGACATAAAATGGCCACCGTGAACTGACATACAATGGCCATTGTGAACTGACATACTAATGGCTATCGTGAACTGATGTAAAATGGCCACCGTGAACTGAGAAAAAATGGCCATTACAAACTGACATAAAATGGCCATTGTGAACTGACATACAATGGCCATTGTGAACTGACATGAACTGTCCATTGTTAACTGACATAAAATTGCTATTGTGAACTGACATAAAATGGCTCCCGTGAACCGACATAAAATGGCCACCGTGAACTGACATACAATGGACATTGTGAACTGACATACTAATGGCTATCGTGAACTGACATAAAATGGACCCCGTGAACTGACATAAAATGGCCACTGTGAACTGACATAACATGGCCCCCGTGAACCAAACATGAACTGGCCACCGCAACTGAGATAAAATGGCCATTGCAAACTGACATAAAATGGCCATTGTGAACTGACATACAATGGCCACCGTGAACTGACACAAAATGGCCACCGTCAACTGAGAAAAAATGGCCATTGCAAACTGACATAAAATGGCCATTGTGAACTGACATACAATGGCCAATGTGAACTGACATACAATGGACCCCGTGAACTGACATAAAATGGCCATTGTGAACTGACATACAATGGCCCCCGTGAACTGACATAAAATGGCCAATGTGAACAGACATAAAATGGCCCCCGTGAACTGACATAAAATGGCCATTGCGACCTGACATAAAATGGCTACCGTGAACTGACATAAAATGGCCATTGCGACCTGACATAAAAAAGCCCCCATGAACTGACATAAACTGTCCATTGTGAACTGACATACAATGGCCTTTGCGACCTGACATAAAAAGGCCCCCATGAACTGACATAAACTGTCCATTCTGAACTGACATACAATGGTTATCGCGACCTGACATAAAATGGCCCCCGTGAACTGACATAAACTGTCCATTGTGAACTGACATAAAATGGCCATTGCGACCTGACATAAAATGGCCCCCGTGAACTGACATAAAATGGCCACTGTGAACTGACATAAAATGGCCACCGTGAACTGACATAAAATGGCCATTGTGAACTGACATAAAATGGCCACTGTGAACTGACATAAAATGGCCACCGTGAGATGACATAAAATGGCCACCGTGAATTGAGATAAAATGGCCCCCTTGAACCGACATAAACTGTCCATTGCAAATTGACATAAAATGGCCATTCTGAACTGACATACAATGGCCACCGTGAACTGACATAAAATGGCCATTGCAAATTGACATAAAATGGCCATTGTGAACTGACATACAATGGCCATTGTGAACTGATATACAATGGCCGCCGTGAACTGATATAAAATGGCCATTGCGACCTGACTTAAAAAGGCCCCCGTGAACTGACATGAACTGTCCATTGTTAACTGACATAAAATTGCTATTGTGAACTGACATAAAATGGCTCCCGTGAACCGACATAAAATGGCCACCGTGAACTGACATACAATGGCCATTGTGAACTGACATACTAATGGCTATCGTGAACTGATGTAAAATGGCCACCGTGAACTGACATAAAATGGCCATTACAAACTGACATAAAATGGCCGACTGCTGATTGTGGATTTTGTTTTGGCAGAGTCCCAGAGAGAGACGGAGAGACGCAGAGACCGAGAGAGATGGAGAGGGGAGAACACCCTCCCCCCCCCCTTGCCGAGAGAGATGGAGAAGGGGAACCCCCCCACCGAGAGAGATGGAGAAGGGGAACCCCCCCACACCGAGAGAGATGGAGAAGGGGAACAACCCCCCACCCAGCGAGATGGAGAAGGGGGACCCCCCCCCCCACAGAGAGAGATGGAGTGGGTGGAACCCCCCTTCCCCCACCGAGAGAGATGGAGAAGGAGACCCCCCACAAAGCGTGATGGAGAAGGGGGAACCCCCCCCCCCACCGAGAGAGAGATGGAGAGGGTGGAACCACCCCCCCCCCCACGGGAGAGATGGAGAGGGGGGAACCCCCCCTCCACCGAGAGAGATGGAGAGGGTGGAACCCCCCCCCCCCCGCCGAGAGAGATGGAGACGGGGTCCCCCCCACCGAGAGAGATGGAGAGGGGTGAACCCTGCCCCCACTGAGAGAGATGGAGAGGGGAGAACTCCCCCTCCACCGAGAGAGGAGAGAGTGTAACCCCCCCCCCCCCCCCCCGCCGAGAGAGATGGAGACGGGGTCCCCCCCTCCACCGAGAGAGATGGAGAGAGGGGACCCCCCACCGGGAGAGATGGAGAGGGGGGACTCCCCCAGCGAGAGAGATGGAGAGGGGGGACCCCCCACCGAGAGAGATAGAGAGGCGGGAACCCCCCACCCACCGAGAGAGATGGAGAGGGAGGAACTCCCCCTCCACCGAGAGAGATAGAGAGGGAGGAACTCCCCCTCCACCGAGAGAGATGGAGAGGGTGGACCCCCTCCCGCCCCCGCCGAGAGAGATGGAGAGGGTGGACCCCCTCCCCCCCCCCGCCGAGAGAGATGGAGAGGGTGGACCCCCCCCCTGCCGAGAGAGATGGAGGGGGGTTCCCCCCTCCACTGAGAGATGGAGAGGGGAACCCTGCCCCCACCGAGAGAGATAGAGAGGGGGACCCCCACCGAGAGAGATGGAGAGGGTGGACCCACCCCAACTAGAGAGATGTAGAGGGGGGACCCCCCACCGAGAGAGATGGAGAGGGGGGACTCCCCCACCGAGAGAGATGGAGAGGGGGACCCCCCCCCCCACCGAGGGAGATGGAGAGGCGGGAACCCCCCACCCACCGAGAGAGATGGAGGGGGGGGGACCCTTCCCCCCACCCCCACCGAGACGGAGAGGAAAACTGCAGGGGATGGGCACAATGGAAATGTGGAGCTTGTTCAAGGAACAGCTACTGCGTGTCCTTGATAAGTATGTACCTGTCAGGCAGGGAGGAAGTGGTCGAGCAAGGGAACCGTGGTTTACTAAGGCAGTTGAAACACTTGTCTAGAGGAAGAAGGAAGGAGGCGTATGTAAAGATGAGACATGAAGGTTCAGTAAGGGCGCACGAGAGTTACAAGTTAGCTAGGAAGGACCTAAAGAGAGAGCTAAGAAGAGCCAGGAGGGGACATGAGAAGTCTTTGGAAGGTAGGATCAAGGATAACCCTAAAGCTTTCTATAGATATGTCAGGAATAAACGAATGACTAGGGTAAGAGTAGGGCCAGTCAAGGACAGTAGTGGGAAGTTGTGCTTGGAGTCCGAGGAGATAGGCGAGGTACTATATGAATATTTTTCATCACTATTCACACAGCAAAAAGACAATATTGACGAGGAGAATACTGAGATTCAGGCTACTATACTAGAAGGGCTTGAGGTTCATAAGGAGGAGGTGTTAACTATTCTGGAAAGGGTGAACATTGATAAGTCCCCTGGGCCGGATACGATTTATCCTAGGATTCTCTGGGAAGCTAGGGAGGAGATTACAGAGCATTTGGCTTTGATCTTTAAGTCATCTTTGTCAACAGGAATAGTGCCAGAAGACTGGAGGATAGCAAATGTTGTCCCCTTGTTCAAGAAAGAGAGTCGAGACAACCCCGGTAAATATAGACCAGTGAGCCTTTCTTCTGTTGTGGGCAAAATCTTGGAAAGGTTTATAAGAGATAGGGTGTATAATCATCTGGAAAGGAATAATTTGATTAGACATAGTCAACACGGTTTCGTGAAGGGTCGGTTGTGCCTCACAAACCATATAGAGTTATTTGAGAAGGTGAGAAACAGGTGGATGAGGGTAAAGCAGTTGATGTGGTGTATATGGATTTCAGTACAGCGTTTGACAAGGTTCCCCACGGTAGGCTACTGCAGAAAATACGGAAGCATGGGATTCAGGGAGATTTAGCAGTTTGGATCAGAAATTGGCTAGCTGGAAGAAGACAAAGGGTGGTGGTTGATGGGAAGTGTTCAGACTGGAGTCCAGTTACTAGTAGTGTACCACAAGGATCTGTTTTGGGGCCACTGCTGTTTGTCATTTTTATAAATGACCTGGAGGAGGGCGTAGAAGGATGGGTGAGTAAATTTGCAGATGACACTAAAGTCGGTGGAGTTGTGGACAGTGCGGAAGGATGTTACAAGTTACAGAGGGACATAGATAAGCTGCAGCGCCGGTCTGAGAGGTGGCAAATGGAGTTTAATGCAGAAAAGTGTGAGGTGATTCATTTAGGAAGGAATAACAGGAAGACAGAGTACTGGGCTAATGGTAAGATTCTTGGCAGTGTGGATGAGCAGAGAGATCTCGGTGTCCATATACATAGATCCCTGAAAGTTGCCACTCAGGTTGAGAGGTTTGTTAAGAAGGCGTACGGTGTGTTAGCTTTTATTGGTAGAGTGTCTGCGTTTCGGAGCCATGAGGTCATGTTGCAGCTGTACAAAACTCTGGTGCGGCCGCATTTGGAGAATTGCGTACAGTTCTGGTCGCCGCATTATAGGAAGGATGTGGAAGCATTGGAAAGGGTGCAGAGGAGATTTACCAGAATGTTGCCTGGTATGGAGGGAAGATCTTATGAGGAAAGGCTGAGGGACTTGAGGCTGTTTTCGTTAGAGAGAAGAAGGTTAAGAGGTGACTTAATTGAGGCATACAAGATGATCAGAGGATTGGATAGGGTGGACAGTGAGAGCCTTTTTCCTCGGATGGTGATGTCTAGCACGAGGGGAAATAGCTTTAAATTGAGGGGAGATAGATATAAGACAGATGTCAGAGATACGTTCTTTACTCAGAGAGTAGTAAGGGCGTGGAAAGCCCTGCCTGCAACAGTAGTGGACTCGCCAACACTAAGGACATTCAAATGGTCATTGGATAGACATATGGGCGATAAGGGAATAGTGTAGATGGGCTTTAGAGTGGTTTCACAGGTCGGCGCAACATCGAGGGCCGAAGGGCCTGTAATGCGCTGTAATGTTCTATGAGAGAGATGGAGAGCGGGGACCCCCACCGAGAGAGACGGAGGGGGGACCCCCCCCCCCACCGAGAGGGATGGAGAGGGGGGAACCCCCACCCCACCGAGAGATATGGAGAGGGGGGAACCCCCCCCCCCCACCGAGAGAGGTGGAGAGGGGGAATCCCCCCACACCGAGAGATGGAGGGGGGAATCCCCCCCCACCGAGAGTTGTGGAGAGGGGGGAACCCCATCCCCCACTGAGAGGGATGGAGAGGGGGTCCCCCCTCCACCGAGAGAGATCAAGAGGGGGGACCCACCCCACCGAGAGGGATGGAGAGGGGGAAGCCCCCCCCCCCCACCGAGTGAGATGGAGAGGGGGGAACCCCCCCACCGGGAGGGATGGAGAGGGGGGAACCCCCACCCCCACCGAGAGATATGGAGAGGGGGAACCACCACCCCCACCGAGAGGGATGGAGAGGGGGGGAACCCCCACCCCCACCGAGAGAGATGGAGAGGGGGAGCCACCTCCCCACCGAGAGGGATGGAGAGGGGGGATCCCCCCTACCGAGAGGGATGGAGAGGGGGAAACCCCCCCCACTGAGAGGGATGGAGAGGGGGGAACCCCCCCCCCACACCGAGAGAGATGGAGAGGGGGAACACCCCCCCCACCGAGAGAGATGGAGAGGGGGGAACCCCCACCCCACCGAGGGAGATGGAGAGGTGGGAACATCCCCCCCGCACCGAGAGAGATGGAGAGGGGAACCCCCTCCCCCACCGAGAGAGATGGGGATGGGGAACCCCCCCCCCCCTCAATCCACTGAAAGAACACGGCTGAAACCGATGGAGGGAGAAAAGAAAGGGGGGTAAGGGGGTAAACAAGGAGCAGGGGGTCACACACCAGGTCGGCCAGGAAGGGCATCACGGAGGGTCTGCGGGGGAGAGAGGGGATGGGTTAGGGAAAGGGGGGTTGGGGGGGGGGGGGCAGACACGCCGAACTGAACGGCAACAGTTTGTAACGATAGAAACGTAAGAGAAAGCCTTTTCACTCTCTGAGAAATGTAAACAAGCCGCAATGCACAGAATTGTGGAAACGGCAATAAAAAGATTTTTTCAATAAATCCAGAGCCCAGTTCAGTTTTTCCAATTCAGGGGCAATTTAGCGCGGCCCATCCACCTGCCCTGCACATCTTTGGGTTGTGGGGGTGAGACCCAGGCTAACACGGGGAGAATGTGCAAACTCCACACGGACAGTGACCCAGAGCCGGGACTGAACAGTGGTTAGCACTGCTGCCTCACAGCTCCAGGGTCCCAGGTTCGATCCCCGGCTGGGTCACTGTCTGTGCGGAGTCTGGACCTCCTCCCCGTGTCTGCGTGGGTTTCCTCCGGGTGCTCCGGTTTCCTCCCACCGCTCAAAGACGTGCAGGTTAGGTGGGTTGGCGGTGATAAATCCAAATTGCCCACAGTATCTAAAGATGTTCAGGTTAGGTGGGGTGACAGCGACGGGATAGGGGAGTGGGCCAAGGTATGGCGCTCTCTTCAGGGTTCACACTGTCTCTGTCATTATTGTTTACACCGACAATGCTGCCAAACTTTCTATCAAACTTTCTATCTCATTATCTTCAATCAGTACTCAACAAAGTCAAACTGAGACACACAGACACACACACACACACACAGGCATACACACACACAGGCACACACACACACACACAGGCACACACACACACACAGGCACACACACACACACACACACACACAGATACACACACACAGGCACACACACAGACAGACAGACACACACACACACACACAGACACACAGACACACACACACACACACACACACAGACACACACACACACACACATGCACAGGCACACACACACGCACACACATGCACAGGCACACACACACGCACACACACACAGGCACACACACACAGGCACACACACACACACGCACACACAGGCACACACACACACAGACACACACAGACACACACACACACAGACACACACACACACACAATCACACACTGTAATGAAGTTACTAAGAAAAGTCCCTAGTCTCCAAACTCTGGCGCCTGTTCGGGTACACTGAGGGTGAATACATAATGTCCAATTCACCAAACAGCACGTCCTTCGGGACGTCAGGGGGGAAACCGGAGCACCCGGGAGAAACCCACGCGGACAAGCGGAGAACGTGCAGACTCCGCACAGACTGCGACCCAAGCCGGGATTCGAACCTGGGGCTCTGGAGCTGTGAGGCCGCAGTGCTAACCACTGTGCTACCGTGTAACTTCCAGTGCCGCGTAAAGAATGCCACACATAACCCCCCCCCCCCCCCAACACACACACACATGTACAGAAACACAGATACTCAAACTCAGACAGACTGGGTCAATTCATCTTTCAAATGGAGAGAGATCCATTCTCCACCTTTAACTTGGAGAGGTGTATCTGGCCTGTGTGTGACCCAAGTCACACACTGACTCTGAACATCCTCACAGCAGCTTGGGGACAGACTTTTCTAAAGCACTTTTCATAACCTTTGGGTATCACAAACTGCTTCACAGGCAATGGAGCCCTTTTGAAAGTTGTAATTTAGGAAATGGACCAGCTAATTTCAGCGAGAGAGAGAGAGACACAGAAACAGGATGAGATTGTGCTGTACATGTTTCAGAGCTGTCACTGAGACACACACGAGATGTACAATATCAATTATTATTCTGAAGCATGTGATTAAATCAGCCCTGAGACTGAATTCCAGTGTTTCAGAGTAAAGCTCCATCTACACTGTCCATCAAACACTCACAACACAAATACTGTCTGGGCTTAAATACAGAGTCAAAATCCCTCTGTCCTGTCCAAGGAATTTTTCATTGCAGATAGTTATTTTTATTTTTTGGAAAAGCAGAACTTAAATTGCACCAAATCCCAGGGTGGACTCTTGTTTATTTCAGCCCTTCACATTCAAACGTGAAGTTTAAGCTCCGATTACAGGTGTCTGCTTGTCTCTGTCTGTGTATTCAATGTTCCTGTAGCTTATTCACTTGTCTGAAGTATTTGAATAATAGGCCTTGGTTAATCAATCCTTTCTCACAGCACATGGAAGTTGTGAATCTTCAAGGCTCTCAGTCTAATGTAGTTAAAAAACAACTGCTTCCTTTGATCCTCAATCCATTCCCCAACCCTAAATAGATCTCACACATTTCCATAATGCAGGAATATCTCCATCAAAACTTCTAATCAGTTCCCCATACACTTGTTAAACTTGCCTGTGTGAAGTAAATTCCACTGACAGATTCCGAAAGCTGCACAGAAAAATGACTGGTTATTTTAAACTTTGAAACGGAACTATTTTAACTTGTGCATCAGTCCTATTAAACAGAAATGTTGTCCCTGTGGGCTGACAGTCTCTCAGCAAGATTGAAACATTGAGGGACCCCACGTCCTGCATTTGACAACATTTGTGGCACTTCCACAATCTACGATACATTGCTGTCTGTATTGTGTGAATCCAGCTGTGAAATATCTGTCCAGTTTAAACTTCCACTGTTTCCTCCTTCTCATCATTGATAAAGATCACGGTTTGATCACCCCTCTGCCTGAGGTGGGACTGGGACCATCCAGGGCTGCAGGCCCGGCCTCCTGTCCTCCCACCCCTCTGTCTGAGGTGGGACTGGGACCATCCAGGGCTGCAGGCCCGGCCTCCTGTCCTCCCACCCCTCTGCCTGAGGTGGGAGTGGGACCATCCAGGGCTGCAGGCCCGGCCTCCTGTCCTCCCACCCCTCTGCCTGAGGTGGGACTGGGACCATCCAGGGCTGCAGGCCCAGCCTTCTGTCCTCCCATCCCTCTGCCTGAGGTGGGAGTGGGAGCATCCAGGGCTGCAGGCCCAGCCTCCTGTCCTCCCACCCCTCTGCCTGAGGTGGGACTGGGACCATCCAGGGCTACAGGCCCGGCCTCCTGTCCTCCCACCCCTCTGCTGGAGGTGGGAGTGGGACCATCCAGGGCTGCAGGCCCGGCCTCCTGTCCTCCGACCCCTCTGCCTGAGGTGGGAGTGGGACCGCCTGGGGCTGCAGGCCCAGCCTCCTGTCCTCCCACCCCTCTGCCTGAGGTGGGAGTGGGACCATCCAGGGCTGCAGGCCCGGCCTCCTGTCCTCCCACCCCTCTGCCTGAGGTGGGAGTGGGACCATCCGGGACTGCAGGCCCAGTCTCCTGTCCTCCCACCCCTCTGCCTGAGGTGGGACTGGGACCATCCAGAGCTGCAGGCCCGGCCTCCTGTCCTCCCACCCCTCTGCCTGAGGTGGGAGTGGGACCATCCAGGACTGCAGGCCCAGCCTCCTGTCCTCCCACCCCTCTACCTGAGGTGGGACTGGGACCATCCGGGGCTGCAGGCCCAGCCTCCTGTCCTCCCACCCCTCTGCCTGAGGTGGGAGTGGGACCATCCACGGCTGCACGCCCGGCCTCCTGTCCTCCCACCCCTCTGCCTGATTTTGGAGTGGGACCATCCAGGGCTTCAGGCCCGGCCTCCTGTCCTCCCACCCCGCTGCCTGAGGTGGGACTGGGACCATCCAGGGCTGTAGGCCCGGCCTTCTGTCCTCCCACCCCTCTGCCTGAGGTGGGAGTGGGACCATCCAGGACTGCGGACACTGTCCTCCCACCCCTCTGCCTGAGGTGGGAGTGGGACCATCCAGTGCTGCAGGCCCGGCCTCCTGTCCTCCACCCCTCTGCCTGAGGTGGGAGTAGGGCCATCCAGGGCTGCAGGCCCAGCCTCCTGTCCTCCCACCCCTCTGCCTGAGGTGGGGCTGGGACCATCCAGGGCTGCAGGCCCGGCCTCCTATCCTCCCACCCCTCTGCCTGAGGTGGGAGTGGGACCATACAGGGCTGCAGGCCCAGCCTCCTGTCCTCCCACCCCTCTGCCTGAGGTGGGAGTGGGACCGCCTGGGGCTGCAGGCCCAGCCTTCTGTCCTCCCATCCCTCTGCCTGAGGTGGGACTGGGACCATCAGGGCTACAGGCCCGGCCTCCTGTCCTCCCACCCCTCTGCCTGAGGTGGGAGTGGGACCATCCAGGGATGCAGGCCCGGCCTCCTGTCCTCCCACCCCTCTGCCTGATGTGGGACTGGGACCATCCAGGGCTGCAGGCCCGGCCTCCTGTCCCCCACCCCCCTGCCTGAGGTGGGACTGGGACCATCCAGGGCTGCAGGCCCGGCCTCCTGTCCCCCACCCCCCTGCCTGAGGTGGGACTGGGACCATCGAGGGCTGCAGGCCGAGCCTCCTGTCCTCCGACCCCTCTGCCTGAGATGGGAGTGGGACCATCCAGGGCTGCAGGCAGGCCTCCTGTCCTCCCACCCCTCTGCCTGAGGTGGGAGTGGGACCGCCTGGGGCTGCAGGCCCAGTCTCCTGTCCTCCCACCCCTCTGCCTGAGGTGGGACTGGGATCATCCAGGGCTGCAGGCCCGGCCTCCTGTCCCCCCACCCCTCTGCCTGAGGTGGGAGTGGGACCGCCTCGTGCTGCAGGCCCAGCCTCCTGTCCTCTAACCCCTCTGCCTGAGGTGGGAGTGGGACCATCCAGGGCTGCAGGCCCAGCCTCCTGCCCTCCCACCCCTCTGCCTGAGGTGGGAGTGGGACCATCCAGGGCTGCAGGCCCGGCCTCCTGTCCTCCCACCCCTCTGCCTGAGGTGGGAGTGGGACCATCCAGGACTGCGGACACTGTCCTCCCACCCCTCTGCCTGAGGTGGGAGTGGGACCATCCAGGGCTGCAGGCCCGGCCTCCTGTCCTCCCACCCCTCTGCCTGAGGTGGGACTGGGACCATCCAGGGCTGCAGGCCCGGCCTCCTGTCCTCCCACACCTCTGCCTGAGGTGGGAGTGGGACCATCCAGGGCTGCAGGCCAAGCCTCCTGTCCTCCCACCCCTCTGCCTGAGGTGGGAGTGGGGCCATCCAGGGCTGCAGGCCCGGCCTCCTGTCCTCCCACCCCTCTGCCTGAGGTGGGAGTGGGGCCATCCAGGGCTGCAGGCCCGGCCTCCTGTCCTCCTACCCCTCTGCCTGAGGTGGGAGTGGGACCATCCAGGGCTGCAGGCCCGGCCTCCTGCCCTCCCACCTCTCTGCCTGAGGTGGGAGTGGGACCATCCAGGACTGCAGGCCCAGCCTCCTGCCCTCCCACCCCCCTGCCTGAGGTGGGACTGGGACCATCCAGGGCTGCAGGCCCAGTCTCCTGTCCTCCCACCCCTCTGCCTGAGGTGGGAGTGGGACCATCCAGAGCTGCAGGCCCGGCCTCCTGTCCTCCCACCCCTCTGCCTGAGGTGGGACTGGGACCATCGAGGGCTGCAGGCCCGACCTCCTGCCCTCCCACCCCTCTGCCTGAGGTGGAAGTGGGACCATCCAGGCTGCAGGCCCAGCCTCCTGTCCTCCCACCCCTCTGCCTGAGGTGGGAGTGGGACCTTCCAGGCTGCAGGCCCGGCCTCCTGTCCTCCCACCCGTCTGCCTGAGGTGGGAGTGGAACCATCTAGGGCTGCAAGCCCAGCCTCCTGTCCTCCCACCCCTCTGCCTGCGGTGGGAGTGGAACCAACCAGGGCTGCAGGCCCGTCCTCCTGTCCCCCACCCCTCTGCCTGAGGTGGGACTGGAACCATCCAGGACTGCATGCCCGGCCTCCTGTCCACCCACCCCTCTGATGAGGTGGGATTGGGATCATCTAGGGCTGCAGGCCCGGCCTCTTGTCCCCCACCCCTCTGCCTGAGGTGGGTGTGGGACCATCCAGGGCTGCAGGCCCGGCCTCCTGTCCTCCCACCCCTCTGCCTGAGGTGGGACTGTGACCATCCAGGGCTGCAGGCCCAGCCTCCTGTCCTCCCACCCCTCTGCCTGAGGTGGGTGGGACCATCCAGGGCTGCAGGCCCGGCCTCCTGTCCTCCCACCACTCTGCCTGAGGTGGGACTGGGACCATCCAGGGCTGCAGGCCCGGCCTCCTGTCCTCCCACCCCTCTGCCTGAGGTGGGAGTGGGACCATCCAGGGCGGCAGGCCCAGCCTGTCCTCCCACCCCACTGCCTGAGGTGGGAGTAGGACCATCCAGGGCTGCAGGCCCGGCCTCCTGTCCTCCCACCCCTCTGCCTGAGGTGGGACTGGGACCATCCAGGCTGCAGGCCCGGCCTCCTGTCCCCCACCCCTCTGCCTGAGGTGGGACTGGGACCATCCAGGGCTGCAGGCCCAGCCTCCTGTCCTCCCACCCCTCTGCCTGAGGTGGGAGTGGGACCATCCAGGGCTGCAGGCCGAGCCTCCTGTCCTCCCACCCCTCTGCCTGAGGTGGGAGTGGGACCATCCAGGGCTGCAGGCCCAGCCTTCTGTCCTCCCACCCCTCTGCCTGATGTGGGAGTGGGACCATCCAGGGCTGCAGGCCCAACCTCCTGTCCTCCCACTCCTCTGCCTGATGTGGGAGTGGGACCATCCAGGGCTGCAGGCCCAGCCTCCTGTCCCTCCCACCCCTCTGCCTGAGGTGGGAGTGGGACCATCCAGGGCTGCAGGCCCGGCCTCCTGTCCCCCCCACTCCTCTGCCTGAGGTGGGAGTGGGACCATCCAGGGCTGCAGGCCCAGCCTCCTGTCCTCCCACCCCTCTGCCTGAGGTGGGACTGGGACCATCCAGGGCTGCAGGCCCAGCCTCCTGTCCTCCCACCCTCTGGCCAGCACCTCGGGGGCATCCTCCACTGCCGGGGGCAGGGCGGACAAGACATTATGTGGGGGCGGCAGCCTCCCGTCGCTCCGCTGCCCCCGCGGTGCCCTCGCCCTCCCGCCTGCTCACGCGGCAGCTGGGGGTGAAGTGCTATGCCCACCCTACCATGACCATTGAGACGGGCACCCGTGCGATGGGCGGGGCTGTCGGCCCCTCGGCCATCGTAGCCGCCTCGCGGATGTACGGCAAGGCCGGGTTCTTCCTGCGGGCCGAGCAGGCGGCCCACCGGGCCCTGGAAAGGGGGCTCACGGTGGGCGGGACACACGTGGCGGTGGAGACGCTGGAGGCCACCGCAGAACGTGTTGTTCTATCAAACGTCCCGCCCTCCCTCCCCACCGAGCTCCTCCTGCCCCATCTCTCCCGTGTTGGTGCCCATCCCCCTGACGCCTGGCCCGGGGCACACAATGAAGAGAAGCAAGGCCGGGGGGGCCTCCGAGGCCCCCGAGCCACTCGAGCTGCTGTCGCCCCCCGAGCAGGAGGACCCGGGGTCAAGCGGAGACAAAGCCCCTGGGGGTCCCGTCCTGCCCGGTGCAAGTTTCCTCCTCGGACGCTCTTCACCATCGCCGGGGGCCGGCAGCAGCAGCGACCGCTCATCGTGCCGCTGTGGGCCGTGGAAGGGGGAGGACGGGGAAGGCTCCCCGCCCTCTACACCCGAGCGGGCGACGCCGGAGAGCCCTGTTTTCAACCCGGACATGTTTCCGGGGGGCCTCCCCGAGGTCCCGGAGTCGCCGGCGTGGGTGGAGGCGCCGTCCATGGGCACTGAGCTGCGGGAGGAGCCTGCGAAGGACCTGCCTGAGGACGACCCTGGGGGTGGGGTCGACACGGGCCAAGGGTTAGCCGGTGGGCCCGTGCCGCCCGCCACACTCCATGTGGCGGGGGACTCGAGCTCGGGAGGTGACCGTTCGGAGGAGGAAGGCTGCTCGGTGGCGGGTGAGGAGGAGGATTTAGACACTCTCTGCAGCGAGGCAGAGGGCACCCTCACACCCGGCACCGAGTCTCCCCTCGTCCCCCCTGGGGAACGCCGGACATTTCTGGGAACGCACCATGGTCACCCGGACTGTGTGCGGCTGGCCCTGGGCAGCTGGGGAAACCTGGGGCTGCTGCTTGGATCCGCCCGGGCCTATGTCAGAGAGGCCCGGGAGTTCGATCAAGACCAGGAGGAGCAGCGCCAAGCTGCTCAGTTCCTTGTGGGACTCCTGAGGGAGTGGAGGGGGCGGTACCCCCACTCTGAGCTCTGAAGGTGATGGATAACTATTGCTGCTGACATGGAGGTAACCATGGCCAGCCTCAACATCAACGGCAGCAGCCACGCGCACCACCGGTTCCAGTTCCTGTCTATCCTCCGGGACGGAAAGTACGGGGTGTGCTTCCTGCAGGAAACCCAGGCCACCCGGGTGACGAAGCTCAGGGGACCCTGGAGGGGCAAGGAGGAGTCTTCATGAGTCACCTGGCCCCACGTTCGGGCGGGGTGGCGATCTTGTTGGCTCCACATTTTCAGCGGATAACTTGGGGGGGGGGGGGGGTGGGGTGGGGGGGGTGGGTCAAGGAGCCAGTGCCAGGCCGTCTGCTGCACCTAAAGGCCCGTTTCGGGGCAGCGGTGATTCACTTTGTAAATGTATCCGCTCCCGTGGCCGGACCGCAGCAGGCGGCTTTCTTCCAAAAGGTGTCCACTCTTCCAGGCACCATCCCGGCGGGCGAGTGCATCGTCCCCGGAGGGGATTTCAATTGCACCCTCCGGGACAAGGACCGTGGTGAAGTCCAGCGCGGCCTGGCTGCGGTGGTGGAGTTGAGGGACCTGGTTAGGTCCTTTGACTTGGTGGATGTCTGGCGGACTCTCCATCCTGAATTGCGGGGGCGCACCTCTGTGCGGCCCCAGCTCAGAGCGTCCAGCATCGACCGTCTTTACATTTCCAAGACGTACTTGCCCAGCGTTCCGACGGCCTCCATGGAGCAGGCGCCGAGCTCGCCTGGTGTGGGCGGGTGTCGCCCCGTCCCGCGCTCAGACACGGTCCGCGTACTGGCACTTTAACAACCTGCTGCTGGAGGACGAGCGGTTCCTGGACTCGTTCTGCCGTTTCTGGGCCGGCTGGAGAAGGAAGCGGGGTGGCTTCCCCTCCTTGAGGCTACGGTGGGATGTGGGCAAGGCCCAGAACCGTGCCTTCTGTCAGGGGTACACGGAGGGGTCTACGGCGGGGCGGAACTCCGCGATCGCCAACCTGGCTGAGGAACTCCTCGATCTGGAGTCACGTCTCGCTCAGCCCGATGAGGCCCGGCCCTGGGGCGGGTGTACAGAGAGAAGAGGGGCGCACTGCGGGACCTGCAACTGGCCGGGTCCCGCGGCGCGTACGTGAGGTCGCGGATCCGTCTCCTAACGGACATGGACCGCGGCTCCCGCTTCTTCTACTCGCTGGAAAGAGGACGCGGGGCCCGTCGGCAGATTTCTACGCTGCTGGCCGACGACCGGCCCCTCGTCTCGGATCCGGAGGGGGTCAGGACCCTGATCAGGGATTTTTACTCCGACCTCTTCTCTCCGGGTCCGTCCAGCGAGGACGCTTGCAGAGTTCTGTGGGAGGACCTGCCGCAGGTGGGCCCGGAGGGCGCCGGGAAGCTCGATAATGCCATCAACCTCCAAGAGCTGACCGGCGCCCTGGACAGCCTCTCACGGGGCAAATCCCCAGGGCTGGACGGGCTGACCGTGGAGTTCTTCAGGGCGTGCTGGGACGTCCTGGGGAGCGACTACGCGGGGGTCCTGGGGGAATGTATCGCGACCGGGGAGATGCCCCTTTCGTGGCACAGGGCCGTCGTTGCCCTGCTGCCCAAGAAGGGGGATCACCGCCGACTTAAGAACTGGCGACCGGTCTCCCTCCTCAGCACGGACTATAGGTCACCGCTGGCCTGGGACGCTGGACAGGACGGCTCCGAGTGATGTCCCACAGGGGCCGAGTTCTCGTCATAAACCAGCTGATCGCCTCCATGCTGTGGTCCCGGCTGGTCACTGACTCCCCCCCCTGGCTTTGTCCCACCACCCAGAGAGCCCGGCTTCGGTTCCTCCGGGACAATCGACTGCACGGGGTCGCTGCGGAGGTCTGGAGTCTCCCGATGGCGGAGGGCGGTCAGGCGCTGGTGTGCCTCCGCACCCAGACTGCCACTTTCCACCCTCAGACTCTGCAGCGTTACCTGTACGCTGAGCCTCCTCCACGGTGGGGCCCTGGAGACGGATTTCTCCCCCCCAGGGGCTCGGCCTGAACTACGACGTGCGGCTCCTGTCTGTGGACCAGCAGGGTCTTCGGAACTCTCTGTTGGCGCTGCACGTCTTGTACCAGGACCTCCTCAAAGTCTGGAACACGGTCTCCAGGCGCCGCAGCTCTCCCCCGTCAGGAGTGGCGGCTGTCGTAAGGGAGGCGCTGCTCAGGAATCCGCACCTCCGCCAATCTCCATTCGGGTGGCTGGCGGAGCGGAGGGCGGTGGGTGCCGTGGGAAGGGCTGGGTGGCGGAGGGCTGTGGGTGCCGTGGGCAGGGCTGGGTGGCGGAGGGCTGTGGGTGCCGTGGGAAGGGCTGGGTGGCGGAGGGCCGGGCTGTGGGTGCCGTGGGAAGGGCTGGGTGGGGGAGGGCTGTGGGTGCCGTGGGAAGGGCTGGGTGGGGAGGGCTGTGGGTGCCGTGGGAAGGGCTGGGTGGCGGAGGGCCGGGCTGTGGGTGCCGTGGGAAGGGCTGGGTGGGGGAGGGCTGTGGGTGCCGTGGGAAGGGCTGGGTGGCGGAGGGTCGGGCTGTGGGTGCCTTGGGAAGGGCTGGGTGGGGGAGGGCTGTGGGTGCCTTGGGAAGGGCTGGGTGGCGGAGGGCTGTGGGTGCCGTGGGAAGGGCTGGGTGGCGGAGGGCTGTGGGTGCCGAGGGAAGGGCTGGGTGGGGGAGGGCGGTGGGTGCCATGGGAAGGGCTGGGTGGCGGAGGGCTGTGGGTGCCGTGGGAAGGGCTGGGTGGCGGAGGGCTGTGGGTGCCGTGGGAAGGGCTGGGTGGCGGAGGGCGGTGGGTGCCGTGGGCAGGGCTGGGTGGCGGAGGGCTGTGGGTGCCGTGGGCAGGGCTGGGTGGCGGAGGGCCGGGCTGTGGGTGCCGTGGGAAGGGCTGGGTGGCGGAGGGCTGTGGGTGCCGTGGGAAGGGCTGGGTGGCGGAGGGCTGTGGGTGCCGTGGGAAGGGCTGGGTGGCGGAGGGCTGTGGGTGCCGTGGGAAGGGATGGGTGGCGGAGGGCCGGGCTGTGGGTGCCGTGGGAAGGGCTGGGTGGCGGAGGGCTGTGGGTGCCGAGGGAAGGGCTGGGTGGGGGAGGGCGGTGGGTGCCATGGGAAGGGCTGGGTGGCGGAGGGCTGTGGGTGCCGTGGGAAGGGCTGGGTGGCGGAGGGCTGTGGGTGCCGTGGGAAGGGCTGGGTGGCGGAGGGCGGTGGGTGCCGTGGGCAGGGCTGGGTGGCGGAGGGCTGTGGGTGCCGTGGGCAGGGCTGGGTGGCGGAGGGCCGGGCTGTGGGTGCCGTGGGAAGGGCTGGGTGGCGGAGGGCTGTGGGTGCCGTGGGAAGGGCTGGGTGGCGGAGGGCCGGGCTGTGGGTGCCGTGGGAAGGGCTGGGTGGGGAGGGCTGTGGGTGCCGTGGGAAGGGCTGGGTGGCGGAGGGCTGTGGGTGCCGTGGGAAGGGCTGGGTGGCGGAGGGCTGTGGGTGCCGTGGGAAGGGCTGGGTGGCGGAGGGACGGGCTGTGGGTGCCGTGGGAAGGGCTGGGTGGCGGAGGGCTGTGGGTGCCATGGGAAGGGCTGGGTGGCGGAGGGCCGGGCTGTGGGTGCCGTGGGAAGGGCTGGGTGGCGGAGGGCGGTGGGTGCCATGGGAAGGGCTGGGTGGCGGAGGGCGGTGGGTGCCATGGGAAGGGCTGGGTGGCGGAGGGCTGTGGGTGCCGTGGGAAGGGCTGGGTGGCGGAGGGCTGTGGGTGCCGTGGGAAGGGCTGGGTGGCGGAGGGCCGGGCTGTGGGTGCCGTGGGAAGGGCTGGGTGGCGGAGGGCGGTGGGTGCCATGGGAAGTGCTGGGTGGCGGAGGGCTGTGGGTGCCGTGGGAAGGGCTGGGTGGCGGAGGGCTGTGGGTGCCGTGGGAAGGGCTGGGTGGTGGAGGGCTGTGGGTGCCGTGGGAAGGGCTGGGTGGTGGAGGGCAGGGCTGTGGGTGCCGGGGAAGGGCTGGGTGGGGAGGGCTGTGGGTGCCGTGGGAAGGGCTGGGTGGCGGAGGGCTGTGTGTGCCGTGGGAAGGGCTGGGTGGCGGAGGGCTGTGGGTGCCGTGGGCAGGGCTGGGTGGCGGAGGGCTGTGGGTGCCGTGGGAAGGGCTGGGTGGGGGAGGGCTGTGGGTGCCGTGGGAAGGGCTGGGTGGAGGAGGGCTGTGGGTGCCGTGGAAAGGGCTGGGTGGCGGAGGGCCGGGCTATGGGTGCCGTGGGCAGGGCTGTGTGGCGGAGGGCCGGGCTGTGGGTGCCGTGGGCAGGGCTGGGTGGGGGAGGGCTGTGGGTGCCGTGGGCAGGGCTGGGTGGGGGAGGGCTGTGGGTGCCGTGGGAAGCGCTGGGTGGCGGAGGGCTGTGGGTGCCATTGGAAGGGCTGGGTGGCGGAGGGCTGTGGGTGCCGTGGGAAGGGCTGGGTAGCGGAGGGCTGTGGGTGCCGTGGGAAGGGCTGGGTGGCGGAGGGCTGCGGGTGACGTGGGAAGGGCTGGGTGGCGGAGGGCTGTGGGTGCCGTGGGAAGGGCTGGGTGGCGGAGGGCTGTGGGTGCCGTGGGCAGGGCTGGGTGGGGGAGGGCCGGGCTGTGGGTGCCGTGGGAAGGGCTGGGTGGCGGAGGGCTGTGGGTGCTGTGGGCAGGGCTGGGTGGGGGAGGGCTGCGGGTGCCGGGGGAAAGGCTGTGTGGCGGAGGGCTGTGGGTGCCGTGGGAAGGGCTGGGTGGCGGAGGGCCGGGCTGTGGGTGCCGTGGGAATGGCTGGGTGGCGGAGGGCTGTGGGTGCCGTGGGCAGGGCTGGGTGGCGGAGGGCCGGGCTGTGGGTGCCTGGGGAAGGGCTGGGTGGCGGAGGGCCGGGCTGTGGGTGCCGTGGGAAGGGCTGGGTGGCGGAGGGCTGTGGGTGCCGTGGGAAGGGCTGGGTGGCGGAGGGCTGTGGGTGCCGTGGGAAGGGCTGTGTGGCGGAGGGCCGGGCTGTGGGTGCCGTGGGAAGGGCTGGGTGGCGGAGGGCTGTGGGTGCCGTGGGAAGGGCTGGGTGGCGGAGGGCCGGGCTGTGGGTGCCGTGGGAAGGGCTGGTTGGCGGAGGGCCGGGCTGTGGGTGCCGTGGGAAGGGCTGGGTGGCGGAGGGCTGTGGGTGCCGTGGGCAGGGCTGGGTGGCGGAGGGCCGGGCTGCGGGTGCCGTGGGAAGGGCTGGGTGGCGGGGGCTGTGGGTGCCGTGGGCAGGGCTGGGTGGCGGAAGGCCGGGCTGTGGGTGCCGTGGGAAGGGCTGGGTGGCGGAGGGCTGTGGGTGCCGTGGGAAGGGCTGTGTGGCGGAGGGCCGGGCTGTGGGTGCCGGGGGAATGGTTGGGTGGCGGAGAGCTGTGGGTGCCGTGGGAAGGGCTGGGTGGCGGAGGGCTGTGGGTGCCGTGGGAAGGGCTGGGTGGCGGAGGGCGGTGGGTGCCGTGGGAAGTGCTGGGTGGCGGAGGGCTGTGGGTGCCGTGGGAAGGGCTGGGTGGCGGAGGGCGGTGGGTGCCGTGGGAAGGGCTTTGTGGCGGAGGGCCGGGCTGTGGGTGCCGTGGGAAGGGCTGGGTGGGGAGGGCTGTGGGTGCCGTGGGAAGGGCTGGGTGGCGGAGGGCTGTGGGTGCCGTGGGAAGGGCTGGGTGACGGAGTGTCAGCCTGTGGGTGCCGTGGGAAGGGCTGGGTGGCGGAGGGCCGGGCTGTGGGTGCCGTGGGAAGGGCTGGGTGGCGGAGGGCGGTGGGTGCCGTGGGCAGGGCTGGGTGGCGGAGGGCTGTGGGTGCCGTGGGAAGGACTGGGTGGCGGGCTGTGGGTGCCGTGGGAAGGGCTGGGTGGTGGAGGGCCGGGCTGTGGGTGCCGTGGGCAGGGCTGGGTGGCGGAGGGCCGGGCTGTGGGTGCCGTGGGAATGGCTGGTTGGCGGAGGGCTGTGGGTGCCATGGGAAGGGCTGGGTGGCGGAGGGCCGGGCTGTGGGTGCCGTGGGTAGGGCTGGGTGGCGGAGGGCTGTGGGTGCCGAGGGAAGGGCTGGGTGGGGGAGGGCGGTGGGTGCCATGGGAAGGGCTGGGTGGCGGAGGGCTGTGGGTGCCGTGGGAAGGGCTGGGTGGCGGAGGGCCGTGGGTGCCGTGGGAAGGGCTGGGTGGCGGAGGGCTGTGGGTGCCGTGGGCAGGGCTGGGTGGGGGAGGGCCGGGCTGTGGGTGCCGTGGGAAGGGCTGGGTGGCGGAGGGCTGTGGGTGCCGTGGGAAGGGCTGGGTGGCGGAGGGCTGTGGGTGCCGTGGGAAGGGCTGGGTGGCGGAGGGCTGTGGGTGCCGTGGGCAGGGCTGGGTTGGGGAGGGCCGGGCTGTGGGTGCCGTTGGAAGGCCTGGGTGGCCGAGGGCTGTGGGTGCCGTGGGAAGGGCTGGGTTGCGGAGGGCTGTGGGTGCTGTGGGCAGGGCTGGGTGGCGGAGCGCCGGGCTGTGGGTGCCGGGGGAAGGGCTGGGTGGCGGAGGGCCGGGCTGTGGGTGCCGTGGGAAGGGCTGGGTGGCGGAGGGCTGTGGGTGCCGTGGGCAGGGCTGGGTGGCGGAGGGCTGTGGGTGCCGTGGGCAGGGCTGGGTGGCGGAGGGCCGGGCTGTGGATGCCGTGGGAAGGGCTGGGTGGCGGAGGGCTGTGGGTGCCGTGGGCAGGGCTGGGTGGCGGAGGGCCGGGCTGTGGGTGCCGGGGGAAGGGCTGGGTGGCGGAGGGCTGTGGGTGCCGTGGGCAGGGCTGGGTGGCGGAGGGCTGTGGGTGCCGTGGGAAGGGCTGGGTGGCGGAGGGCTGTGGGTGGCGTGGGAAGGGCTGTGTGGCGGAGGGCCGGGCTGTGGGTGCCGTGGGCAGGGCTGGGTGGCGGAGGGCTGTGGGTGCCGTGGGCAGGGCTGGGTGGCGGAGGGCGGTGGGTGCCGTGGGAAGGGCTGGGTGGCGGAGGGCTGTGGGTGCCGTGGGAAGGGCTGGGTGGGGGAGGGCCGGGCTGTGGGTGCCGTGGGAAGGGCTGGGTGGCGGAGGGCTGTGGGTGCCGTGGGCAGGGCTGGGTGGCGGAGGGCCGGGCTGTGGGTGCCGTGGGAAGGGCTGGGTGGCGGAGGGCTGTGGGTGCCGTGGGAAGGGCTGGGTGGCGGAGGGCTGTGGGTGCCGTGGGAAGGGCTGGGTGGCGGAGGGCTGTGGGTGCCGTGGGAAGGGCTGGGTGGCGGAGGGCCGGGCTGTGGGTGCCCTGGGAAGTGCTGGGTGGCAGAGGGCTGTGGCTGCCGTGGGAAGGGCTGGGTGGCGGAGGGCTGTGGATGCCGTGGGAAGGGCTGGGTGGCAGAGGGCCGGGCTGTGGGTGCCGTGGGAAGGGCTGGGTGGCGGAGGGCCGGGCTGTGGGTGCCGTGGGAAGGGCTGGGTGGCGGAGGGCTGTGGGTGCCGTGGGAAGGGCTGGGTGGCGGAGGGCTGTGGGTGCCGTGGGAAGGGCTGGGTGGCGGAGGGCTGTGGGTGCCGTGGGAAGGGCTGGGTGGCGGAGGGCTGTGGGTGCCGTGGGAAGGGCTGGGTGGCGGAGGGCTGTGGGTGCCGTTGGAAGGGCTGGGTGGCGGAGGGCCGGGCTGTGGGTGCCGTGGGAAGGGCTGGGAGGCGGAGGGCTGTGGGTGCCGGGGGAAGGGCTGGGTGGCGGAGGGCTGTGGGTGCCGTGGGAAGGGCTGGGTGGGGGAGGGCCGGGCTGTGGGTGCCGTGGGAAGGGCTGGGTGGGGAGGGCTGTGGGTGCCGTGGGAAGGGCTGGGTGGGGAGGGCCGGGCTGTGGGTGCCGTGGGAAGGGCTGGGAGGCGGAGGGCTGTGGGTGCCGGTGGAAGGGCTGGGTGGCGGAGGGCTGTGGGTGCCGTGGGAAGGGCTGGGTGGGGGAGGGCCGGGCTGTGGGTGCCGTGGGAAGGGCTGGGTGGGGAGGGCTGTGGGTGCCGTGGGAAGGGCTGGGTGGCAGAAGGCCGGGCTGTGGGTGCCGTGGGAAGGGCTGGGTGGCCGGGCCGGACAGAGACAGAGGCACAGATACAGACAGAGTCAGACACAGACACAGACAGGGACACAGGCACAGACAGAGACACAGGCACAGATACAGACAGAGTCAGACACAGACACAGACAGGCACACAGACACAGACAGAGACAGAGGCACAGATACAGACAGAGTCAGACACAGACAGGGACACAGGCACAGACAGAGACACAGGCACAGATGCAGACAGAGTCAGACACAGGCACAGACAGAGACAGAGAAACAGACAGAGACAGCGACAGAGACACTGACAGAGATAGCGGCACAGACAGATACAGCAGAGACACAGGAAGAGATTTACCATTCTGCATTACCAGGAGAGACTGTCGGTGGGTGGGTGTGACTCCCCCATGGCCGATCAGCTGGATGAGTGTGTCTCCCCCATGGCCGATCACCTGTGTGTGTGACTCCCCCAATGCCGATCAGCTGGGTATGTGTGACTCCCCCAATGCCGATCAGCTGGGTGGGTGCCTCCCCCATTGCCGATCAGCTGGGTGCGTGTGACTCCCCAATGCAGATCAGCTGGGTGTGTGCCTCCCCCATTGCCGATCAGCTGGGTATGTGCTTCCCCCATTGTCGATCAGCTGGGTGTGTGTGACTCGCCCAATGCCGATCAGCTGGGTATGTGTGACTCCGCCAATGCCGATCAGCTGGGTGTGTGTGACTCCCCCAATGCCGATCAGCTGGGTCAGTGTGACTCCCCCATTGCCGATCAGCTGGGTGTGTGCCTCCACCATGGCCGATCAGCTGGGTATGTGCCTCCACCATGGCTGATCAGCTGGGTGTGTGTGACTCCCCATTGCCGATCAGCTGGGTGTGTGCCTCCCCCATTGCCGATCAGCTGGGTATGTGCCTCCACCATGGCCGATCAGCTGGGTGTGTGTGTCTCCCCATTGCCGATCAGCTGGGTGTGTGCCTCCACCATGGCCGATCAGCTGGGTGTGTGCCTCCACCATGGCCGATCAGCTGGGTGTGTGTAACTCCCCCAATGCCGATCAGCTGGGTGTGTGTGACTCCCCCAATGCCGATCAGCTGGGTGTGGGTGACTCTCCCAATGCCGATCAGCTGGGTGTGTGTGACTCCCCCAATGGCGATCAGCTGGGTGTGTGTGACTCCCCCAATGCCGATCAGCTGGGTGTGTGTGACTCCCCCAATGCCGATCAGCTGGGTGTGTGTGACTCCCCCAATGCCGATCAGCTGGGTATGTGTGACTCCCCCATTGCCGATCAGCTGGGTATGTGCCTCCACCATGGCCGATCAGCTGTGTGTGTGTGACTCCTCCAATGCCGATCAGCTGTATGTGTGTGACTCCCCCAATGCCGATCAGCTGGGTGTGTGATTCCCCCCCATTGCCGATCAGCTGGGTGTGTGATTCCCCCCCAATGCCGATCAGCTGGATGTGTGTGACTCTCTCGATGCCGATCAGCTGGGTGTGTGATTCCCCCATTGCCGATCAGCTGGGTATGTGCCTCCACCAGAGCCGATCAGCTGTGTGTGAGTGACTCCCCCAATGCCGATCAGCTGGGTGTGTGTGACTCCCCCAATGCCGATCAGCTGGGTGTGTGTGACTCCCCCAATGCCGATTAGCTGGGTGTGTGTGACTCCCCCAATGCCGATCAGCTGGGTGTGTGTGACTCCCCCAATGCCGATCAGCTGGATGTGTGCCTCTCCCCAATGCCGTTCAGCTGGGTATGTGTGACTCCCCCAATGCCGATCAGCTGGGTGGGTGCCTCCCCCATTGCCGATCAGCTGGTTATGTGTGACTCTCCCAATGCCGATCAGCTGGGTGTGTGATTCCCCCATTGCCGATCAGCTGGGTGTGTGTGACTCCCCCAATGCCGATCAGCTGGGTGTGTGTGATTCCCCAATGCCGATCAGCTGGGTGTGTGTGACTCCCCCAATGCCGAACAGCTGGGTGGGTGCCTCACACTTAAACACAGACTGTGCAGCACAATGTGCCCCAGACAGAGACAGAAACGGAGACACTGACAGACGCAGAAACACAGACAGAGGTACAGAGAGACACAGACAGAGACAGGGACAGAGACACAGACAGAGACACCGACAGAGACACAGACAGACAGAGACAGAGTCTGAGACAGAGGCTGAGACACAGACAGACACAGAGACTCAGAGAGAGACACAGAAAGACACAGACACACAGACAGAGATACAGACAGAGACTGGGACACAGACAGAGACAGGGATACAGACCAGAGATACAGACACAGATTGAGGCAGAGACAGGGACACAGACAGAGACATAGCCAGAGGCAGGGACAGAGACAGAGACAGAGACACAGACAGAGAAACAGACAGAGAAACCGACAGAGACACGGACAGACAGAGACAGAGTCTGAGACAGAGACTGAGACACAGACAGACACAGAGACTCAGAGAGAGACACAGACAGACACAGACACACAGACAGAGATACACACAGAGACTGGGACACAGACAGAGACAGGGATACAGACAGAGATACAGACACAGATTGAGGCAGAGACAGAGACACAGACAGAGACAGAGACACAGACAGAGGCAGGGACAGAGACAGAGACACAGACAGAGACACAGACAGAGACAGGTACACAGACAGAGACAGAGACACAGACGGAGATAGGGACACAGACAGAGACAGGGACACAGACAGAGACACAGACAGAGACAGGGACAGAGACAGCGACAGAGACAGAGACAGAGACACAGACAGAGACAGGGACACAGACAGAGACAGGGACACAGAGAGGGACATAGACAGAGACACAGACAGAGACACAGACACAGACAGAGACACAGGCAGAGACACAGACAGAGGCAGGGACAGAGACAGAGACACAGACAGAGACAGAGACACAGACAGAGACACAGACACAGACAGAGACACAGACAGAGACACAGGCAGAGACAGGGACAGGGACAGAGGCAGAGACACAGACAGAGACACAGACAGAGACAGGGACGGAGACACAGACTGAGACACAGAAAGAGACAGAGACACAGACAGAGATGCAGACAGAGACAGAGACAGGGACAGAGACACAGACACAGACAGAGACAGGGACACAGACAGAGACAGGGACACAGACAGAGACACAGACAGAGACAGAGACACAGACAGAGCCAGCGACAGAGACAGAGACAGAGACAGAGACACAGACAGAGACACAGACTGAGACAGAGACACAGACATAGACACAGGCAGAGACAGGGACAGAGACAGAAGCAGAGACACAGACAGAGACACAGACAGAGACAGGGACAGAGACAGAGACAGAGACACAGACAGAGAAAGAGACACAGACAGAGATGCAGGCAGAGACAGGGACGGAGACAGAGACACAGACAGAGACAGAGACACAGACAGAGACAGGGACAGAGACACAGACAGGGACACAGACAGAGACAGGGACAGAGACAGAGATAGGGACAGAGACACAGACAGAGACACAAACAGAGACAGAGACACAGACAGAGACACAGACAGGGAAACAGACAGAGACAGGGACAGAGACAGAGACACAGACACAGACAGAGACAGAGACACAGACAAAGACACAGGCAGAGACAGGGACAGAGACAGAGACAGAGACACAGACACAGACAGAGACACAGACAGAGACAAAGACAGAGACAGGGACAGAGACAGAGACAGAGACACAGGCAGAGACAGAGACACAGACAGAGACACAGACAGTGACAGGGACAGAGACAGAGACACAGACAGAGACACAGACAGAGACACAGACAGAGACAGGGACAGGGACAGAGACAGAGACACAGACAGAGACACAGACAGAGACAGGGACAGAGACAGAGACAGGGACACAGACAGAGACAGAAACACAGACAGAGACACAGACAGAGACAGGGACAGAGACAGACACAGAGACACAGACAGAGACAGGGGCAGAGACAGAGACACAGACACAGACAGGGACAGAGACACAGACAGATACACGTACAGAGACAGGGACAGAGACTGAGACACAGACAGAGACAGAGACAGGGACATAGACAGAGATAGAAACACAGATAGAGAAACAGACAGAGGCAGTGACACAGACAGAGACAGGGACACAGACAGAGACACAGACAGAGACAGAGACACAGACAGAGACACAGGCAGAGACAGGGACAGAGACAGAGGCAGGGACACAGACAGAGACGAAGACAGAGACAGGGACAGAGACAGAGACAGAGACACAGACAGAGACAGAGACACAGACAGAGATGCAGACAGAGACAGGGACAGAGACAGAGACACAGACAGAGACAGGGACACAGACAGAGACAGGGACACAGACAGAGACACAGACAGAGAAAACAGACAGAGACAGGGACAGAGACAGAGACAGAGACACAGACAGAGACACAGACAGAGACAGGGAGAGAGACACAGACAGGGACACAGACAGAGACAGAGACACAGACAGAGACACAGACAGAGACAGGGACAGAGACAGAGACACAGACACAGACAGAGACACAGACAGAGACAGGGAGAGAGAAACAGACAGGGACACAGACAGAGACAGGGACAGAGACAGAGATAGGGACACAGACAGAGACACAGACACAGACAGAGACACAGACAGAGACAGGGACAGAGACAGAGACACAGACACAGACAGAGACAGGGACAGAGACACAGACAGAGACACAAACAGAGACAGAGGCACAGACAGATATACATACAGAGAAACAGACAGAGACAGGGACAGAGATAGAGACAGAGACACAGACAGAGACAGAGTCACAGACCGAGACACAGACAGGGACAGAGACAGAGACAGAGACAGAGAAACAGACAGAGACAGAGACAGAGACAGTGACACAGACAGAGACAATGACACAGACAGAGACACAGACAGGGACAGAGACAGAGACAGGGACACAGACAGACAGAGACACAGACAGAGACACAGACAGAGACAGGGACAGAGACAGAGACAGAGACAAAGACAGAGACAGGGGCAGAGACAGAGACACAGACAGAGAAAGAGACACAGACAGAGACAGAGACACAGACAGTGACAGGGACAGAGACTGAGACACAGACAGAGATAGAGACAGGGACATAGACAGAGACACAAACACAGACAGAGAAACAGAAAGAGGCAGTGACACAGACAGAGACAGGGACACAGACAGAGACACAGACAGAGACAGGGACAGAGACAGAGACAGGGACACAGACAGAGACACAGACTGAGACAGGGACAGAGACAGAGACAGGAACAGAGACACAGACAGAGACAGGGACAGAGACACAGACACAGACACAGACAGGGACAGAGACACAGACAGAGAGAGGGACACATACACAGACAGAGGCAGAGACAGGGGCAGAGACAGAGACACAGACAGAGACTCAGACAGAGACAGGGACACAGACAGAGACAGTGACACAGACAGAGACAAAGACACAGACAGAGACACAGACAGAGACAGGGACAGGGACAGAGACAGAGAAACAGACAGGGACACAGACAGAGACAGGGACAGAGACAGAGACAGGGACACAGACAGAGACAGAAACACAGACAGAGACACAGACAGAGACAGGGACAGAGACAGACACAGAGACACAGACAGAGACAGGGGCAGAGACAGAGACACAGACACAGACAGGGACAGAGACACAGACAGATACACGTACAGAGACAGGGACAGAGACTGAGACACAGACAGAGACAGAGACAGGGACATAGACAGAGATAGAAACACAGATAGAGAAACAGACAGAGGCAGTGACACAGACAGAGACAGGGACACAGACAGAGACACAGACAGAGACAGAGACACAGACAGAGACACAGGCAGAGACAGGGACAGAGACAGAGGCAGGGACACAGACAGAGACGAAGACAGAGACAGGGACAGAGACAGAGACACAGACAGAGACAGAGACACAGACAGAGATGCAGACAGAGACAGGGACAGAGACAGAGACACAGACAGAGACAGGGACACAGACAGAGACAGGGACACAGACAGAGACACAGACAGAGAAAACAGACAGAGACAGGGACAGAGACAGAGACAGAGACACAGACAGAGACACAGACAGAGACAGGGAGAGAGACACAGACAGGGACACAGACAGAGACAGAGACACAGACAGAGACACAGACAGAGACAGGGACAGAGACAGAGACACAGACACAGACAGAGACACAGACAGAGACAGGGAGAGAGAAACAGACAGGGACACAGACAGAGACAGGGACAGAGACAGAGATAGGGACACAGACAGAGACACAGACACAGACAGAGACACAGACAGAGACAGGGACAGAGACAGAGACACAGACACAGACAGAGACAGGGACAGAGACACAGACAGAGACACAAACAGAGACAGAGGCACAGACAGATATACATACAGAGAAACAGACAGAGACAGGGACAGAGATAGAGACAGAGACACAGACAGAGACAGAGTCACAGACCGAGACACAGACAGGGACAGAGACAGAGACAGAGACAGAGAAACAGACAGAGACAGAGACAGAGACAGTGACACAGACAGAGACAATGACACAGACAGAGACACAGACAGGGACAGAGACAGAGACAGGGACACAGACAGACAGAGACACAGACAGAGACACAGACAGAGACAGGGACAGAGACAGAGACAGAGACACAGACAGAGACAGGGGCAGAGACAGAGACACAGACAGAGACAGAGACACAGACAGAGACAGAGACACAGACAGTGACAGGGACAGAGACTGAGACACAGACAGAGATAGAGACAGGGACATAGACAGAGACACAAACACAGACAGAGAAACAGAAAGAGGCAGTGACACAGACAGAGACAGGGACACAGACAGAGACACAGACAGAGACAGGGACAGAGACAGAGACAGGGACACAGACAGAGACACAGACTGAGACAGGGACAGAGACAGAGACAGGAACAGAGACACAGACAGAGACAGGGACAGAGACACAGACACAGACACAGACAGGGACAGAGACACAGACAGAGACAGGGACACATACACAGACAGAGGCAGAGACAGGGGCAGAGACAGAGACACAGACAGAGACTCAGACAGAGACAGGGACACAGACAGAGACAGTGACACAGACAGAGACAAAGACACAGACAGAGACACAGACAGAGACAGGGACAGGGACAGAGACAGAGAAACAGACAGGGACACAGACAGAGACAGGGACAGAGACAGAGACAGGGACACAGACAGAGACAGAAACACAGACAGAGACACAGACAGAGACAGGGACAGAGACAGACACAGAGACACAGACAGAGACAGGGGCAGAGACAGAGACACAGACACAGACAGGGACAGAGACACAGACAGATACACGTACAGAGACAGGGACAGAGACTGAGACACAGACAGAGACAGAGACAGGGACATAGACAGAGATAGAAACACAGATAGAGAAACAGACAGAGGCAGTGACACAGACAGAGACAGGGACACAGACAGAGACACAGACAGAGACAGAGACACAGACAGAGACACAGGCAGAGACAGGGACAGAGACAGAGGCAGGGACACAGACAGAGACGAAGACAGAGACAGGGACAGAGACAGAGACAGAGACACAGACAGAGACAGAGACACAGACAGAGATGCAGACAGAGACAGGGACAGAGACAGAGACACAGACAGAGACAGGGACACAGACAGAGACAGGGACACAGACAGAGACACAGACAGAGAAAACAGACAGAGACAGGGACAGAGACAGAGACAGAGACACAGACAGAGACACAGACAGAGACAGGGAGAGAGACACAGACAGGGACACAGACAGAGACAGAGACACAGACAGAGACACAGACAGAGACAGGGACAGAGACAGAGACACAGACACAGACAGAGACACAGACAGAGACAGGGAGAGAGAAACAGACAGGGACACAGACAGAGACAGGGACAGAGACAGAGATAGGGACACAGACAGAGACACAGACACAGACAGAGACACAGACAGAGACAGGGACAGAGACAGAGACACAGACACAGACAGAGACAGGGACAGAGACACAGACAGAGACACAAACAGAGACAGAGGCACAGACAGATATACATACAGAGAAACAGACAGAGACAGGGACAGAGATAGAGACAGAGACACAGACAGAGACAGAGTCACAGACCGAGACACAGACAGGGACAGAGACAGAGACAGAGACAGAGAAACAGACAGAGACAGAGACAGAGACAGTGACACAGACAGAGACAATGACACAGACAGAGACACAGACAGGGACAGAGACAGAGACAGGGACACAGACAGACAGAGACACAGACAGAGACACAGACAGAGACAGGGACAGAGACAGAGACAGAGACACAGACAGAGACAGGGGCAGAGACAGAGACACAGACAGAGATAGAGACAGGGACATAGACAGAGACACAAACACAGACAGAGAAACAGAAAGAGGCAGTGACACAGACAGAGACAGGGACACAGACAGAGACACAGACAGAGACAGGGACAGAGACAGAGACAGGGACACAGACAGAGACACAGACTGAGACAGGGACAGAGACAGAGACAGGAACAGAGACACAGACAGAGACAGGGACAGAGACACAGACACAGACACAGACAGGGACAGAGACACAGACAGAGACAGGGACACATACACAGACAGAGGCAGAGACAGGGGCAGAGACAGAGACACAGACAGAGACTCAGACAGAGACAGGGACACAGACAGAGACAGTGACACAGACAGAGACACAGACAGAGACACAGACAGGGACACAGACAGAGACAGGGACAGAGACAGAGAAACAGACAGAGACACAGACAGAGACAGGGACACAGACAGAGACAGGGACACAGGCAGAGACACAGACAGAGACAGATTCACACAGACAGGGACACAGACAGAGACAGGGACAGAGACAGAGACAGAGAGAGAGACAGAGACAGACACAGACACACAGACAGAGATACACACAGAGACTGGGACACAGACAGAGACAGGGATACAGACAGAGATACAGACACAGATTGAGGCAGAGACAGAGACACAGACAGAGACAGAGACACAGACAGAGGCAGGGACAGAGACAGAGACACAGACAGAGACACAGACAGAGACAGGTACACAGACAGAGACAGAGACACAGACGGAGATAGGGACACAGACAGAGACAGGGACACAGACAGAGACACAGACAGAGACAGGGACAGAGAGAGCGACAGAGACAGAGACAGAGACAGAGACACAGACAGAGACAGGGACACAGACAGAGACAGGGACACAGAGAGGGACATAGACAGAGACACAGACAGAGACACAGACACAGACAGAGACACAGGCAGAGACACAGACAGAGGCAGGGACAGAGACAGAGACACAGACAGAGACAGAGGCACAGACAGAGACACAGACACAGACAGAGACACAGACAGAGACACAGGCAGAGACAGGGACAGGGACAGAGGCAGAGACACAGACAGAGACACAGACAGAGACAGGGACGGAGACACAGACTGAGACACAGAAAGAGACAGAGACACAGACCGAGATGCAGACAGAGACAGAGACAGGGACAGAGACACAGACACAGACAGAGACAGAGACACAGACAGAGACAGAGACAGGGACATAGACAGAGATAGAAACACAGATAGAGAAACAGACAGAGGCAGTGACACAGACAGAGACAGGGACACAGACAGAGACACAGACAGAGACAGAGACACAGACAGAGACACAGGCAGAGACAGGGACAGAGACAGAGGCAGGGACACAGACAGAGACGAAGACAGAGACAGGGACAGAGACAGAGACACAGACAGAGACAGAGACACAGACAGAGATGCAGACAGAGACAGGGACAGAGACAGAGACACAGACAGAGACAGGGACACAGACAGAGACAGGGACACAGACAGAGACACAGACAGAGAAAACAGACAGAGACAGGGACAGAGACAGAGACAGAGACACAGACACAGACACAGACAGAGACAGGGAGAGAGACACAGACAGGGACACAGACAGAGACAGAGACACAGACAGAGACACAGACAGAGACAGGGAGAGAGAAACAGACAGGGACACAGACAGAGACAGGGACAGAGACAGATATAGGGACACAGACAGAGACACAGACACAGACAGAGACACAAACACAGACAGGGACAGAGACAGAGACACAGACACAGACAGAGACAGGGACAGAGACACAGACAGAGACACAAACAGAGACGGAGGCACAGACCGATATACATACAGAGAAACAGACAGAGACAGGGACAGAGATAGAGACAGAGACACAGACAGAGACAGAGTCACAGACCGAGACACAGACAGGGACAGAGACAGAGACAGAGACAGAGAAACAGACAGAGACAGAGACAGAGACAGAGACAGTGACACAGACAGAGACAATGACACAGACAGAGACACAGACAGGGACAGAGACAGAGACAGGGACACAGACAGACAGAGACACAGACACAGACACAGACAGAGACAGGAACAGAGACAGAGACAGAGACACAGACAGAGACAGGGGCAGAGACAGAGACACAGACAGAGACAGAGACACAGACAGAGACAGAGACACAGACAGTGACAGGGACAGAGACTGAGACACAGACAGAGATAGAGACAGGGACATAGACAGAGACACAAACACAGACAGAGAAACAGAAAGAGGCAGTGACACAGACAGAGACAGGGACACAGACAGAGACACAGACAGAGACAGGGACAGAGACAGATATAGGGACACAGACAGAGACACAGACACAGACAGAGACACAAACACAGACAGGGACACAGACAGAGACACAGACAGAGAAAACAGACAGAGACAGGGACAGAGACAGAGACAGAGACACAGACACAGACACAGACAGAGACAGGGAGAGAGACACAGACAGGGACACAGACAGAGACAGAGACACAGACAGAGACACAGACAGAGACAGGGAGAGAGAAACAGACAGGGACACAGACAGAGACAGGGACAGAGACAGATATAGGGACACAGACAGAGACACAGACACAGACAGAGACACAAACACAGACAGGGACAGAGACAGAGACACAGACACAGACAGAGACAGGGACAGAGACACAGACAGAGACACAAACAGAGACGGAGGCACAGACCGATATACATACAGAGAAACAGACAGAGACAGGGACAGAGATAGAGACAGAGACACAGACAGAGACAGAGTCACAGACCGAGACACAGACAGGGACAGAGACAGAGACAGAGACAGAGAAACAGACAGAGACAGAGACAGAGACAGAGACAGTGACACAGACAGAGACAATGACACAGACAGAGACACAGACAGGGACAGAGACAGAGACAGGGACACAGACAGACAGAGACACAGACACAGACACAGACAGAGACAGGAACAGAGACAGAGACAGAGACACAGACAGAGACAGGGGCAGAGACAGAGACACAGACAGAGACAGAGACACAGACAGAGACAGAGACACAGACAGTGACAGGGACAGAGACTGAGACACAGACAGAGATAGAGACAGGGACATAGACAGAGACACAAACACAGACAGAGAAACAGAAAGAGGCAGTGACACAGACAGAGACAGGGACACAGACAGAGACACAGACAGAGACAGGGACAGAGACAGAGACAGGGACACAGACAGAGACACAGACTGAGACAGGGACAGAGACAGAGACAGGAACAGAGACACAGACAGAGACAGGGACAGAGACACAGACACAGAGACAGACAGGGACAGAGACACAGACAGAGACAGGGACACATACACAGACAGAGGCAGAGACAGGGGCAGAGACAGAGACACAGACAGAGACTCAGACAGAGACAGGGACACAGACAGAGAGAGGGACACAGACAGAGACACAGACAGAGACACGGACAGGGACACAGACAGAGACAGGGACAGAGACAGAGAAACAGACAGAGACACAGACAGAGACAGGGACACAGACAGAGACAGGGACACAGGCAGAGACACAGACAGAGACAGATTCACACAGACAGGGACACAGACAGAGACAGGGACAGAGACAGAGACACAGAGAGAGACAGAGACAGACACAGACACACAGACAGAGATACACACAGAGACTGGGACACAGACAGAGACAGGGATACAGACAGAGATACAGACACAGATTGAGGCAGAGACAGAGACACAGACAGAGACAGAGACACAGACAGAGGCAGGGACAGAGACAGAGACACAGACAGAGACACAGACAGAGACAGGTACACAGACAGAGACAGAGACACAGACGGAGATAGGGACACAGACAGAGACAGGGACACAGACAGAGACACAGACAGAGACAGGGACAGAGACAGCGACAGAGACAGAGACAGAGACAGAGACAGAGACACAGACAGAGACAGGGACACAGACAGAGACAGGGACACAGAGAGGGACATAGACAGAGGCACAGACAGAGACACAGACACAGACAGAGACACAGGCAGAGACACAAACAGAGGCAGGGACAGAGACAGAGACACAGACAGAGACAGAGACACAGACAGAGACACAGACACAGACAGAGACACAGACAGAGACACAGGCAGAGACAGGGACAGGGACAGAGGCAGAGACACAGACAGAGACACAGACAGAGACAGGGACGGAGACACAGACTGAGACACAGAAAGAGACAGAGACACAGACAGAGATGCAGACAGAGACAGAGACAGGGACAGAGACACAGACACAGACAGAGACAGGGACACAGACAGAGACAGGGACACAGACAGAGACACAGACACAGACAGAGACAGAGACACAGACAGAGCCAGGGACAGAGACAGAGACAGAGACACAGACAGAGACACAGACTGAGACAGAGACACAGACATAGACAGAGGCAGAGACAGGGACAGAGACAGAGGCAGAGACACAGACAGAGACACAGACAGAGACAGGGACAGAGACAGAGACAGAGACACAGACAGAGACAGAGACACAGACAGAGATGCAGACAGAGACAGGGACAGAGACACAGACACAGACAGAGACAGAGACACAGACAGAGACAGGGACAGAGACACAGACAGGGACACAGACAGAGACAGGGACAGAGACAGAGATAGGGACAGAGACACAGACAGAGACACAAACAGAGACAGAGACACAGACAGAGACACAGACAGGGAAACAGACAGAGACAGGGACAGAGACAGAGACACAGACACAGACAGAGACAGAGACACAGACAGAGACACAGACAGAGACAGGGACAGAGACAGAGACAGAGACACAGACACAGACAGAGACACAGACAGAGACAAATACAGAGACAGGGACAGAGACAGAGACAGAGACACAGGCAGAGACACAGACAGTGACAGGGACAGAGACAGAGACACAGACAGAGACACAGACAGACACAGAGACAGAGATAGTGACACAGACAGAGACAAAGACACAGACAGAAACACAGACAGAGACAGGGACAGGGACAGAGAAAGAGACACAGACAGAGACACAGACAGAGACAGGGACAGAGACAGAGACAGGGACACAGACAGAGACAGAAACACAGACAGAGACACAGACAGAGACAGGGACAGAGACAGACTCAGAGACACAGACAGAGACAGGGGCAGAGACAGAGACACAGACACAGACAGGGACAGAGACACAGACAGATACACGTACAGAGACAGGGACAGATACTGAGACACAGACAGAGACAGAGACAGGGACATAGACAGAGATAGAAACACAGATAGAGAAACAGACAGAGGCAGTGACACAGACAGAGACAGGGACACAGACAGAGACACAGACAGAGACAGAGACACAGACAGAGACACAGGCAGAGACAGGGACAGAGACAGAGGCAGGGACACAGACAGAGACGAAGACAGAGACAGGGACAGAGACAGAGACAGAGACACAGACAGAGACACAGACAGAGATGCAGACAGAGACAGGGACAGAGACAGAGACACAGACAGAGACAGGGACACAGACAGAGACAGGGACACAGACAGAGACACAGACAGAGAAAACAGACAGAGACAGGGACAGAGACAGAGACACAGACAGAGACACAGACCGAGACAGGGAGAGAGACACAGACAGGGACACAGACAGAGACAGAGACACAGACAGAGACACAGACAGAGACAGGGACAGAGACAGAGGCACAGACACAGACAGAGACACAGACAGAGACAGGGAGAGAGAAACAGACAGGGACACAGACAGAGACAGGGACAGAGACAGAGATAGGGGCACAGACAGAGACACAGACACAGACAGAGACACAGACAGAGACAGGGACAGAGACAGAGACACAGACACAGACAGAGACAGGGACAGAGACACAGACAGAGACACAAACAGAGACAGAGGCACAGACAGATATACATACAGAGAAACAGACAGAGACACAAACAGAGACAGAGGCACAGACAGATATACATACAGAGAAACAGACAGAGACAGGGACAGAGATAGAGACAGAGACACAGACAGAGACAGAGTCACATACCGAGACACAGACAGGGACAGAGACAGAGACAGAGACAGAGAAACAGACAGAGACAGAGACAGAGACAGAGACAGTGACACAGACAGAGACAATGACACAGACAGAGACACAGACAGGGACAGAGACAGAGACAGGGACACAGACAGACAGAGACACAGACAGAGACACAGACAGAGACAGGGACAGAGACAGAGACACAGACAGAGACAGGGGCAGAGACAGAGACACAGACAGAGACAGAGACACAGACAGAGACAGAGACACAGACAGTGACAGGGACAGAGACTGAGACACAGACAGAGATAGAGACAGGGACATAGACAGAGACACAAACACAGACAGAGAAACAGAAAGAGGCAATGACACAGACAGAGACAGGGACACAGACAGAGACAGAGACACAGACAGAGACAGGGACAGAGACAGAGACACAGACAGAGACACAGTCAGAGACAGGTACACAGACAGAGACAGCGACACAGACACAGACAGAGACATAGACAGAGACAGGGACAGAGACAGAGACAGGGACACAGACAGAGACAGAGACAGAGACACAGACAGAGACAGGGACAGAGACAGAGACAGGGACACAGACAGAGACACAGACAGAGACAGAGACACAGACAGAGACACAGACAGAGACACAGACAACAAAGAACAAAGAACAAAGAAATGTACAGCACAGGAACAGGCCCTTCGGCCCTCCAAGCCCGTGCCGACCATGCTGCCCGACTAAACTACAATCTTCTACACTTCCTGGGTCCGTATCCTTCTATTCCCATCCTATTCATATATTTGTCAAGATGCCCCTTAAATGTCCCTATCGTCCCTGCCTCCACTACCTCCTCCGGTAGTGAGTTCCAGGCACCCACTACCCTCTGCGTAAAAAAACTTGCCTCGTACATCTACTCTAAACTTTGCCCCTCTCACCTTAAACCTATGCCCCCTAGTAATTGACCCCTCTATCCTGGGGAAAAGCCTCTGACTATCCACTCTGTCTATGCCCCTCATAATTTTGTATACCTCTATCAGGTCGCCCCTCAACCTCCTTCGTTCCAGTGAGAACAAACCGAGTTTATTCAATCGCTCCTCATAGCTTATGCCCTCCATACCAGGCAACATTCTGGTAAATCTCTTCTGCACCCTCTCTAAAGCCTCCACATCCTTCTGGTAGTGTGGCGACCAGAATTGAACACTATACTCCAAGTGTGGCCTAACTAAGGTTCTCTACAGCTGCAACATGACTTGCCAATTCTTATACTCAATGCCCCGGCCAATGAAGGCAAGCATGCCGTATGCCTTCTTGACTACCTTCTCCACCTGTGTAGCCCCTTTCAGTGATCTGTGGACCTGTACTCCTAGATCTCTTTGACTTTCAATACTCTTGAGGGTTCTACCATTCACTGTATATTCCCTACCTGCATTAGCCCTTCCAAAATGCATTACCTCACATTTGTCCAGGTTAAACTCCATCTGCCATCTCTCAGAGACAGGGACAGAGACAGAGACACAGACACAGACACAGACAGAGACACAGACAGAGACAGGGACAGAGACAGAGACAGGGAGAAAGACAGGGACACAGACAGAGACTGAGACACAGACAGAGACACAGACAGAGACAAGGACAGAGACAGAGACAGGGACAGAGACAGAGACAGGGACACAGACAGAGACACAGACAGAGACAGAGACACAGACACAGACAGAGACACAGACAGGGACAGGGACAGAGACACAGACAGAGACACAGACAGAGACACAGACAGAGACACAGACAGAGACAGGGACAGTGACAGGGACAGGGACACAGGCAGGGACACAGACAGAGACAGAGACACAGACAGAGACACAGACAGAGACAGAGACAGAGACAGGGACAGAGACAGAGACAGGGACACAGACACAGACACAGACACAGACAGAGACACAGACAGAGACAGAGACACAGACTGAGACAGGGACAGAGACACAGACACAGGCAGAGACATAGACAGAGACAGAGACAGAGACACAGACACAGACAGAGACAGTGACAGAGACAGAGACAGAGACGCAGACAGAGACACAGACAGAGACAGGGACAGAGACAGAGACAGGGACACAGACAGAGACACAGACAGAGACAGGGGCAGAGACAGAGACAGGGGCACAGACAGAGACAGAGACACAGACAGAGACACAGACAGAGACAGGGACAGAGACTGAGACACAGACAGAGATAGAGACAGGGACATAGACAGAGACACAAACACAGACAGAGAAACAGACAGAGACAGAGACACAGACAGAGACAGAGACACAGACAGGGACAGGGACAGAGACACAGACAGAGACAGGGACACAGACAGAGACAGAGACACAGACAGAGATAGGGACAGAGACAGAGACACAGACAGAGACACAGGCAGAGGCAGGTACACAGACAGAGACAGCGACACAGGCACAGGCAGAGAAATAGACAGAGACAGGGACAGAGACAGAGACAGAGACAGGGACACATACAGAGACAGAGACAGAGACACAGACAGAGACAGGGACAGAGACAGAGACAGGGACACAGGCAGGGACACAGACAGAGACAGCGACAGAGACACAGACAGAGACACAGACAGAGACACAGACAGAGACAGGGACAGAGACAGAGACACAGACAGAGACAGAGACAGAGACACAGACAGGGACAGGGACAGAGACACAGACAGAGACACAGACAGAGACACAGACAGAGACAGGGACAGTGACAGAGACAGGGATACAGGCAGGGACACAGACAGAGACAGAGACACAGACAGAGACAGAGACAGGGACAGAGACAGAGACAGGGACACAGACAGAGACACAGACAGAGACAGAGACACAGACAGAGACAGAGACAGAGGCACAGACTGAGACAGGGATAGAGACAGAGACACAGACAGAGACATAGACAGAGACAGAGACACAGACAGGGACAGAGACAGAGACAGAGACACAGACAGAGACAGAGACAGAGACAGGTACACAGACAGAGACACAGACAGAGACTGGGACAGAGACAGAGACAGGGACACAGACAGAGACACAGACTGAGACAGGGACAGAGACAGAGACAGGGACAGAGACATAGACAGGGAGACAGACAGAGACACAGACAGAGACAGGGACACAGACAGAGACACAGACACAGACAGAGACAGGGACAGAGACACAGACAGAGACAGGGACACAGACACATACAGAGACAGAGACAGGGACAGAGACAGATACACAGACAGAGACTCAGAAAGAGACAGGGACACAGACAGAGACAGGGACACAGACAGAGACACAGACAGAGACACAGACAGGGACACAGACAGAGACAGGGACAGAGACAGAGACAGAGACACAGACAGCGACAGGGACAGAGACAGAGACACAGACAGGGACACAGACAGAGACAGAGAAACAGACAGAGACACAGACAGAGACAGGGACACAGACAGAGACAGGGACACAGGCAGAGACACAGACAGAGGCAGGGACACAGACAGGGACACAGACAGTGACAGCGACAGAGACAGAGACACAGAGAGAGACTGGGACACATACACAGACAGTGACAGGCAGAGACAGGGACACAGACAGACACAGAGAGAGATACAACGAAAGAGACACAGACAGAGACAGGGACACAGACAGAGACACAGACAGAGACACAGACAGGGACACACACAGAGACAGGGACAGAGACAGAGGCACAGACAGAGACAGGGACAGAGACAGAGACACAGACACAGACAGGGACTGTGACACAGACAGAGACACAGACAGAGACCAGGACAGAGACAGAGACAGAGTCAGGGACAGAGACAGAGACAGGGACACAGACAGAGACACAGACAGAGACACAGACAGAGACACAGACAGAGACAGGGACAGAGACACGGACAGAGACACAGACAGAGACAGGGACAGTGACAAAGACAGGGACACAGGCAGGGACACAGACAGAGACAGAGACACAGACACAGACAGGGACAAAGACAGAGACAGGGACAGAGGCAGAGACATGGACACCGACATAGACACAGACAGAGACAGAGACACAGACAGAGACAGAGACACAGACAGAGACACAGACAGAGACAGGGACAGAGACAGAGACACAGACACAGACACAGACAGAGACATAGACAGATACAGAGACACAGACAGAGACAGGGACATAGACAGAGACAGAGACACAGACAGAGACACAGACAGAGACAGGTACACAGACAGAGACACACACAGAGACAGGGACAGAGACAGAGACAGGGACACAGACAGAGACACAGACTGAGACAGGGACAGAGACAGAGACAGGAACAGAGACACAGCCAGAGAGAGGGACAGAGACACAGACACAGACACAGACAGGGACAGAGACACAGACAGAGACAGGGACACATACACAGACAGAGACAGAGACAGGGGCAGAGACAGAGACACAGACAGAGACTCAGACAGAGACAGGGACACAGACAGAGACAGGGACACAGACAGAGACACAGACTGAGACACAGACAGGGACACAGACAGAGACAGGGACAGAGAAACAGACAGAGACACAGACAGAGACAGGGACACAGACAGAGACAGGGACACAGGCAGAGACACAGACAGAGACAGATTCACACAGACAGGGACACAGACAGAGACAGCGACAGAGACAGAGACACAGAGAGAGACAGAGACAGACACAGACACACAGACAGAGATACACACAGAGACTGGGACACAGACAGAGACAGGGATACAGACAGAGATACAGACACACATTGAGGCAGAGACAGAGACACAGACAGAGACAGAGACACAGACAGAGGCAGGGACAGAGACAGAGACACAGACAGAGACACAGACAGAGACAGGTACACAGACAGAGACAGATACACAGACGGAGATAGGGACACAGACAGAGACAGGGACACAGACAGAGACACAGACAGAGACAGGGACAGAGACAGCGACAGAGACAGAGACAGAGACACAGACAGAGACAGGGACACAGACAGAGACAGGGACACAGAGAGGGACATAGACAGAGACACAGACAGAGACACAGACACAGACAGATACACAGGCAGAGACACAGACAGAGGCAGAGACAGAGACACAGACAGAGACAGAGACACAGACAGAGACACAGACACAGACAGAGACACAGACAGAGACACAGGCAGAGACAGGGACAGGGACAGAGGCAGAGACACAGACAGAGACACAGACAGAGACAGGGACGGAGACACAGACTGAGACACAGAAAGAGACAGAGACACAGACAGAGATGCAGACAGAGACAGAGACAGGGACAGAGACACAGACACAGACAGAGACAGGGACACAGACAGAGACAGGGACACAGACAGAGACACAGACACAGACAGAGACAGAGACACAGACAGAGCCAGGGACAGAGACAGAGACAGAGACACAGACAGAGACACAGACTGAGACAGAGACACAGACATAGACACAGGCAGAGACAGGGACAGAGACAGAGGCAGAGACACAGACAGAGACACAGACAGAGACAGGGACAGAGACAGAGACAGAGACACAGACAGAGACAGAGACACAGACAGAGATGCAGACAGAGACAGGGACAGAGACACAGACAGAGACAGAGACACAGACAGAGACAGGGACAGAGACACAGACAGGGACACAGACAGAGACAGGGACAGAGACAGAGATAGGGACAGAGACACAGACAGAGACACAAACAGAGACAGAGACACAGACAGAGACACAGGCAGGGAAACAGACAGAGACAGGGACAGAGACAGAGACACAGACACAGACAGAGACACAGACAGAGACACAGACAGAGACAGGGACAGAGACAGAGACAGAGACACAGACACAGACAGAGACACAGACAGAGAGAAAGACAGAGACAGGGACAGAGACAGAGACAGAGACACAGGCAGAGACACAGGCAGTGAAAAGGAAAGAGACAGAGACACAGACAGAGACACAGACAGACACAGAGACAGAGACAGTGACACAGACAGAGACAAAGACACAGACAGAGACACAGACAGAGACAGGGACAGGGACAGAGACAGAGACACAGACAGAGACACAGACAGAGACAGGGACAGAGACAGAGACAGGGACACAGACAGAGACAGAAACACAGACAGAGACACAGACAGAGACAGGGACAGAGACAGACACAGAGACACAGACAGAGACAGGGGCAGAGACAGAGACACAGACACAGACAGGGACAGAGACACAGACAGATACACGTACAGAGACAGGGACAGAGACTGAGACACAGACAGAGACAGAGACAGGGACATAGACAGAGATAGAAACACAGATAGAGAAACAGACAGAGGCAGTGACACAGACAGAGACAGGGACACAGACAGAGACACAGACAGAGACAGAGACACAGACAGAGACACAGGCAGAGACAGGGACAGAGACAGAGGCAGGGACACAGACAGAGACGAAGACAGAGACAGGGACAGAGACAGAGACACAGACAGAGACAGAGACACAGACAGAGATGCAGACAGAGACAGGGACAGAGACAGAGACACAGACAGAGACAGGGACACAGACAGAGACAGGGACACAGACAGAGACACAGACAGAGAAAACAGACAGAGACAGGGACAGAGACAGAGACACAGACACAGACAGAGACACAGACAGAGACAGGGAGAGAGACACAGACAGGGACACAGACAGAGACAGAGACACAGACAGAGACACAGACAGAGACAGGGACAGAGACAGAGACACAGACACAGACAGAGACACAGACAGAGACAGGGAGAGAGAAACAGACAGGGACACAGACAGAGACAGGGACAGAGACAGAGATAGGGACACAGACAGAGACACAGAAACAGACAGAGACACAGACAGAGACAGGGAAAGAGACAGAGACACAGACACAGACAGAGACAGGGACAGAGACACAGACAGAGACACAAACAGAGACAGAGGCACAGACAGATATACATACAGAGAAACAGACAGAGACAGGGACAGAGATAGAGACAGAGACACAGACAGAGACAGAGTCACAGACCGAGACACAGACAGGGACAGAGACAGAGACAGAGACAGAGAAACAGACAGAGACAGAGACAGAGACAGAGACAGAGACAGAGACAGTGACACAGCCAGAGACAGAGACAGAGACAGGGACACAGACAGACAGAGACACAGACAGAGACACAGACAGAGACAGGGACAGAGACAGAGACAGAGACAGAGACACAGGCAGAGACAGGGGCAGAGACAGAGACACAGACAGAGACAGAGACACAGACAGAGACAGAGACACAGACAGTGACAGGGACAGAGACTGAGACACAGACAGAGATAGAGACAGGGACATAGACAGAGACACAAACACAGACAGAGAAACAGAAAGAGGCAGTGACACAGACAGAGACAGGGACACAGACAGAGACAGAGACACAGACAGAGACAGGGACAGAGACAGAGACACAGACAGAGAGACAGTCAGAGACAGGCACACAGACAGAGACAGCGACACAGACACAGACAGAGACATAGACAGAGACAGGGACAGAGACAGAGACAGAGACAGGGACACAGACAGAGACAGAGACAGAGACACAGACAGAGACAGGGACAGAGACAGAGACAGGGACACAGACAGAGACACAGACAGAGACAGAGACACAGACAGAGACACAGACAGAGACACAGACAACAAAGAACAAAGAACAAAGAAATGTACAGCACAGGAACAGGCCCTTCGGCCCTCCAAGCCCGTGCCGACCATACTGCCCGACTAAACTACAATCTTCTACACTTCCTGGGTCCGTATCCTTCTATTCCCATCCTATTCATATATTTGTCAAGATGCCCCTTAAATGTCCCTATCGTCCCTGCCTCCACTACCTCCTCCGGTAGTGAGTTCCAGGCACCCACTACCCTCTGCGTAAAAAACTTGCCTCGTACATCTACTCTAAACTTTGCCCCTCTCACCTTAAACCTATGCCCCCTAGTAATTGACCCCTCTATCCTGGGGAAAAGCCTCTGACTATCCACTCTGTCTATGCCCCTCATAATTTTGTATACCTCTATCAGGTCGCCCCTCAACCTCCTTCGTTCCAGTGAGAACAAACCGAGTTTATTCAATCGCTCCTCATAGCTTATGCCCTCCATACCAGGCAACATTCTGGTAAATCTCTTCTGCACCCTCTCTAAAGCCTCCACATCCTTCTGGTAGTGTGGCGACCAGAATTGAACACTATACTCCAAGTGTGGCCTAACTAAGGTTCTCTACAGCTGCAACATGACTTGCCAATTCTTATACTCAATGCCCCGGCCAATGAAGGCAAGCATGCCGTATGCCTTCTTGACTACCTTCTCCACCTGTGTAGCCCCTTTCAGTGATCTGTGGACCTGTACTCCTAGATCTCTTTGACTTTCAATACTCTTGAGGGTTCTACCATTCACTGTATATTCCCTACCTGCATTAGCCCTTCCAAAATGCATTACCTCACATTTGTCCAGGTTAAACTCCATCTGCCATCTCTCAGAGACAGGGACAGAGACAGAGACACAGACACAGACACAGACAGAGACACAGACAGAGACAGGGACAGAGACAGAGACAGGGAGAAAGACAGGGACACAGACAGAGACTGAGACACAGACAGAGACACAGACAGAGACAAGGACAGAGACAGAGACAGGGACAGAGACAGAGACAGGGACACAGACAGAGACACAGACAGAGACAGAGACACAGACAGAGACAGAGACACAGACAGGGACAGGGACAGAGACACAGACAGAGACACAGACAGAGACACAGACAGAGACACAGACAGAGACAGGGACAGTGACAGGGACAGGGACACAGGCAGGGACACAGACAGATACAGAGACACAGACAGAGACACAGACAGAGACAGAGACAGAGACAGGGACAGAGACAGAGACAGAGACAGGGACACAGACACAGACACAGACACAGACACAGACAGAGACACAGACAGAGACAGAGACACAGACTGAGACAGGGACAGAGACACAGACACAGGCAGAGACATAGACAGAGACAGAGACACAGACAGAGACAGGGACAGAGACAGAGACACAGACAGAGACACAGACAGAGACAGGGACAGAGACAGAGACAGGGACACAGACAGAGACACAGACAGAGTCAGGGGCAGAGACAGAGACAGGGGCACAGACAGAGACAGAGACACAGACAGAGACACAGACAGAGACAGGGACAGAGACTGAGACACAGACAGAGATAGAGACAGGGACATAGACAGAGACACAAACACAGACAGAGAAACAGACAGAGACAGAGACACAGACAGAGACACAGACACAGACAGGGACAGGGACAGAGACACAGACAGAGACACAGACAGAGACAGGGACACAGACAGAGACAGAGACACAGACAGAGATAGGGACAGAGACAGAGACACAGACAGAGACACAGGCAGAGGCAGGTACACAGACAGAGACAGCGACACAGGCACAGGCAGAGAAATAGACAGAGACAGGGACAGAGACAGAGACAGAGACAGGGACACAGACAGAGACAGAGACAGAGACACAGACAGAGACAGGGACAGAGACAGAGACAGGGACACAGGCAGGGACACAGACAGAGACAGCGACAGAGACACAGACAGAGACACAGACAGAGACACAGACAGAGACAGGGACAGAGACAGAGACACAGACAGAGACAGAGACAGAGACACAGACAGGGACAGGGACAGAGACACAGACAGAGACACAGACAGAGACAGGGACAGTGACAGAGACAGGGACACAGGCAGGGACACAGACAGAGACAGAGACACAGACAGAGACACAGACAGGGACAGAGACAGAGACAGGGACACAGACAGAGACACAGACAGAGACAGAGACACAGACAGAGACAGAGACAGAGGCACAGACTGAGACAGGGATAGAGACAGAGACACAGACAGAGACATAGACAGAGACAGAGACACAGACAGGGACAGAGACAGAGACAGAGACAGAGACAGAGACAGGTACACAGACAGAGACACAGACAGAGACAGGGACAGAGACAGAGACAGGGACACAGACAGAGACACAGACTGAGACAGGGACAGAGACAGAGACAGGGACAGAGACATAGACAGGGAGACAGACAGAGACACAGACAGAGACAGGGACACAGACAGAGACACAGACACAGACAGGGACAGAGACACAGACAGAGACAGGGACACAGACACATACAGAGACAGAGACAGGGATAGAGACAGAGACACAGACAGAGACATAGACAGAGACAGAGACACAGACAGGGACAGAGACAGAGACAGAGACAGAGACAGGGACACAGACAGAGACACAGACAGAGACACAGACAGGGACACAGACAGAGACAGGGACAGAGACAGAGACAGAGACACAGACAGCGACAGGGACAGAGACAGAGACACAGACAGGGACACAGACAGAGACAGAGAAACAGACAGAGACACAGACAGAGACAGGGACACAGACAGAGACAGGGACACAGGCAGAGACACAGACAGAGGCAGGGACACAGACAGTGACACAGACAGTGACAGGGACAGAGACAGAGACACAGAGAGAGACTGGGACACATACACAGACAGTGACAGGCAGAGACAGGGACACAGACAGACACAGAGAGAGACAGAGACACAGACTGAGACAGGGACAGAGACACAGACACAGGCAGAGACATAGACAGAGACAGAGACACAGACAGAGACAGGGACAGAGACAGAGACACAGACAGAGACACAGACAGAGACAGGGACAGAGACAGAGACAGGGACACAGACAGAGACACAGACAGAGTCAGGGGCAGAGACAGAGACAGGGGCACAGACAGAGACAGAGACACAGACAGAGACACAGACAGAGACAGGGACAGAGACTGAGACACAGACAGAGATAGAGACAGGGACATAGACAGAGACACAAACACAGACAGAGAAACAGACAGAGACAGAGACACAGACAGAGACACAGACACAGACAGGGACAGGGACAGAGACACAGACAGAGACACAGACAGAGACAGGGACACAGACAGAGACAGAGACACAGACAGAGATAGGGACAGAGACAGAGACACAGACAGAGACACAGGCAGAGGCAGGTACACAGACAGAGACAGCGACACAGGCACAGGCAGAGAAATAGACAGAGACAGGGACAGAGACAGAGACAGAGACAGGGACACAGACAGAGACAGAGACACAGACAGAGACAGGGACAGAGACAGAGACAGGGACACAGGCAGGGACACAGACAGAGACAGCGACAGAGACACAGACAGAGACACAGACAGAGACACAGACAGAGACAGGGACAGAGACAGAGACACAGACAGAGACAGAGACAGAGACACAGACAGGGACAGGGACAGAGACACAGACAGAGACACAGACAGAGACACAGACAGAGACAGGGACAGTGACAGAGACAGGGACACAGGCAGGGACACAGACAGAGACAGAGACACAGACAGAGACACAGACAGGGACAGAGACAGAGACAGGGACACAGACAGAGACACAGACAGAGACAGAGACACAGACAGAGACAGAGACAGAGACAGAGGCACAGACTGAGACAGGGATAGAGACAGAGACACAGACAGAGACATAGACAGAGACAGAGACACAGACAGGGACAGAGACAGAGACAGAGACAGAGACAGAGACAGGTACACAGACAGAGACACAGACAGAGACAGGGACAGAGACAGAGACAGGGACACAGACAGAGACACAGACTGAGACAGGGACAGAGACAGAGACAGGGACAGAGACATAGACAGGGAGACAGACAGAGACACAGACAGAGACAGGGACACAGACAGAGACACAGACACAGACAGGGACAGAGACACAGACAGAGACAGGGACACAGACACATACAGAGACAGAGACAGGGATAGAGACAGAGACACAGACAGAGACATAGACAGAGACAGAGACACAGACAGGGACAGAGACAGAGACAGAGACAGAGACAGGGACACAGACAGAGACACAGACAGAGACACAGACAGGGACACAGACAGAGACAGGGACAGAGACAGAGACACAGACAGCGACAGGGACAGAGACAGAGACACAGACAGGGACACAGACAGAGACAGAGAAACAGACAGAGACACAGACAGAGACAGGGACACAGACAGAGACAGGGACACAGGCAGAGACACAGACAGAGGCAGGGACACAGACAGTGACACAGACAGTGACAGGGACAGAGACAGAGACACAGAGAGAGACTGGGACACATACACAGACAGTGACAGGCAGAGACAGGGACACAGACAGACACAGAGAGAGATACAACGAAAGAGACACAGACAGAGACAGGGACACAGACAGAGACACAGACAGAGACACAGACAGGGACACACACAGAGACAGGGACAGAGACAGAGGCACAGACAGAGACAGGGACAGAGACAGAGACACAGACACAGACAGGGACTGTGACACAGACAGAGACACAGACAGAGACCAGGACAGAGACAGAGACAGAGACAGGGACAGAGACAGAGACAGGGACACAGACAGAGACATAGACAGAGACAGAGACACAGACAGAGACACAGACAGAGACAGGGACAGAGACACGGACAGAGACACAGACAGAGACAGGGACAGTGACAAAGACAGGGACACAGGCAGGGACACAGACAGAGACAGAGACACAGACACAGACAGGGACAAAGACAGAGACAGGGACAGGGGCAGAGACATGGACACCGACATAGACACAGACAGAGACAGAGACACAGACAGAGACAGAGACACAGACAGAGACACAGACAGAGACAGGGACAGAGACAGAGACACAGACACAGACACAGACACAGACATAGACAGAGACAGAGACACAGACAGAGACAGGGACATAGACAGAGACAGAGACACAGACAGAGACACAGACAGAGACAGGTACACAGACAGAGACACAGACAGAGACAGGGACAGAGACAGAGACAGGGACACAGACAGAGACACAGACTGAGACAGGGACAGAGACAGAGACAGAGACAGGAACAGAGACACAGACAGAGACAGGGACAGAGACACAGACACAGACACAGACAGGGACAGAGACACAGACAGAGACAGGGACACATACACAGACAGAGACAGAGACAGGGGCAGAGACAGAGACACAGACAGAGACTCAGACAGAGACAGGGACACAGACAGAGACAGGGACACAGACAGAGACACAGACAGAGACACAGACAGGGACACAGACAGAGACAGGGACAGAGACAGAGAAACAGACAGAGACACAGACAGAGACAGGGACACAGACAGAGACAGGGACACAGGCAGAGACACAGACAGCGACAGATTCACACAGACAGGGACACAGACAGAGACAGGAACAGAGACAGAGACACAGAGAGAGACACGGACACACACACAGACAGTGAAAGGCAGTGACAGGGACACAGACAGACACAGAGTCAGATACACAGACAGAGACACAGACAGAGACAGGGACACATACAGAGATACAGACAGAGGCACAGACAGGGACACAGACAGAGACAGGGACAGAGACAGAGACACAGACAGAGACAGGGACAGAGACAGAGACACAGACACAGACAGGGACAGAGACACAGACAGGGACACAGACAGAGACTGGGACACAGACAGAGACAGAGACACAGACAGAGACACAGACACAGACACGGACAGGGACACAGACAGGGACACAGACAGGGACAGAGACAAAGACAGGGACAGGGACAGAGACACAGACAGGGACACAGACAGAGACAGAGACACAGACAGAGACACATAATCAGACAGGGACACAGACAGAGACAGAGACACTGACAGAGATACAGACAGGGACAGAGACAGGGCCAGAGACAGAGACACAGACACAGACAGAGACAGGGACAGAGACAGAGACAGGGACAGAGACAGGGACAGAGACAGAGACACAGACAGTGGCACAGACAGAAACTGGGACACAGACTGAGACAGGGACACAGACAGAGACACAGACAGAGACAGGGACAGAGACAGAGACACAGACACAGACAGAGACACAGACAGAGACAGGGAGAGAGACACAGACAGGGACACAGACACAGACAGAGACACAGACAGAGACAGAGACACAGACAGAGACACAGACACAGACACAGACAGAGACAGGGACACAGACAGGGACACAGACAGGGACACAGACAGAGACACAGGCACAGACAGAGACACAGACAGAGACAGAGACAGAGACACAGACAGAGACACAGACAGAGACACAGACAGAGACAGGGACAGAGACAGAGACACAGACACAGACACAGACACAGACACAGACACAGACACAGACACAGACACAGACACAGACAGAGACAGGGACACAGACAGGGACACAGACAGGGACACAGACAGAGACAAGAAAGAGACACAGACAGAGACACAGACAGAGACAGTATCACAATTTACAGTGGTCTCTGGGCAGTACATCATTACTTACATTGGCCCCGGGGCAGTATGTCATTATTTACAGTGGTCCCTGGGTAGTATGTCATTATTTACAGAGGTCCCTGAGTAGTGTATCATTATTTACAGAGGTCGCTGAGTAGTGTATCATTATTTACAGTGGTCCCAGGGCAGTATAAAATTATTTACAGTGGTGTCTGTGTTGCATATCATTATTTACTGTGGTCCCCTGTGCAGTTCAGCATTATTCACAGCAGTCCCTGGGGGGAAATTTTATTATTTGCTGTGGTCCCTGGATAGTATTTCATTATTTACAATGATCCCTGGGTAGCACCTTATTATTTGCAGTGGTCCCTGTGTGGTACATCATGATTTACAACCGTCCCAGGGTGGACTTTCATTATTTACTGAAGTCCCTGGGTAGTATCTCATTATTTACCGTCTTCCCTGGGTAGTATTGTCATTATTTACAGTGGTCCCTGTGTCCTATATCAATATTGCCAGTGGTCACTGGATGGTATTTCATTGTTTACAGTGGTTTCTGTGTAATTTATCTTTTTTTGCAGCGGTCCCTGTGCAGAATATCTGTATTTACAGTTATCCCTGCGTAGTGTATCATTACTTAGAACGGTCCCAGGGTGGATCCTCATTATTTGCTGTGGTCCCTGGAAAGTATACCATTATTTACAGTGGTTGCTGTGTAATATATCATTATTTACAGTGGTGTCTGGCTCGTATATCATTTTTTACTGTGGTCTCTGGGTAGCATATCAGTATTTGCAGCGGTCCCTTGGCAGTATTGCATTATGTACAGTGATCTCTGTGTAGTACATTATTGGTTACAACGGACCTAGTGAGGAATATAATTGTTTAGAGTTGTCCCTGGATAGTACATTAGTATTCACAGTGGTCCCTGTGTAGTATATAATTATTTACAGTGGTCCCTGTGTGGTACATCATTATTTACAGTGTTTCTTTTTGTATGTCATTATTTCGAGTGTCCCTCTGTGGTACATCATCATTTACAACGCTCCCAGTGTGAAATGTCATTATTTACTGTGGTCCCTTGGGTAGTCTATCATTATTTACAGCGGTCCCTGTGTAGTTCAGCATTATTTACAACGGTCCCAGTGTGAAATGTCATTATTTACTGTGGTCCCTGGGTTGTATATCATTATTTACAGTGGTCCCAAGGCACTATAATATTATTTACAGTGGTGTCTGTGTTGTATATCATTATGTACAGTGGTCCCTATGTAGTATATCATGCTTTACAGTGGTCCCTTGGGTAGTCTATCATTATTTGCAGTGGTCCCTGTGTAGTTCAGCATTATTTACAGCGGTCCCTGGGGGGAATTTCATTATTTGCTGTGGTCCCTGGATAGTATTTCATTATTTACAATTGTCCCTGGGTAGAATATTATTATTTACAGTGGCCCCTGCGTAGTATATAATTATTTACAGTTGTCCCTGGAGAGTATTTAATTTTTTTACAGTGTGCCCTGCGTAGTATAAGATTATTTACAGTGGACACTGGGTACTATATCATTACTTGCAGTGGTCCCTGGGCTGTACATCGTTATTTACAGTGGTCCATGTGTAGTACATCATTATGTACAACGGTCCCAGGGTGCAATTACATGATTTACGGTGGTGCCTGGGTAGTATATCATTATTTACAGTGATCACTGGGCAGTATCTCATTATTTACAGTGGTCACTGGGCAGTATCTCATAATTGACAGTGATCCTTGTCTCATACATAATTATTTACAACGGTCCCCGTGTTGAACTTCATTATTTACAGCGGTCCCTGTGTTGTATATCATTAGATACTGTGGTCCCTTGGGTACTCTAGCATTATTTACAGTGGTCCCTGTGTATTTCAGCATTGTTTACAACGGTCCCAGTGTGAAATGTCATTATTTACTGTGGTCCCTGTGTTGTATATCATTATTTACAGTGGCCCCTAGGTAGTATATCATTATTTACAGTGGTCCCTGGGTAGTATATCATTATATACAGTGGTCCCTAGGTAGTATATCATTATGTACAGTGGTCCCTAGGTAGTATACCATTATTTACAGTGGACCCTGGGTAGTATATCATTATATACAGTGGTCACTGGGAAGTATATCATTATTTCTAGTGGTCCCTAGGTAGTATATCATTATTTACAGTGGATCCTGGGTAGTATATCATTTTTAACAGTGGTCCCTGGGTAAAATATCATTATTTGCAGTGGTCCCTGGGTAGTATATCATTAATTACAGTGGTTCCTGCCTAGCTTATCATTATTTCCAGAGGTCACTGTGTAGTATATCATTGTTTTCGGTTGCCCCTGGTAGAATATCATTATTTACAGTGGTCCCGGGGTAGTATATCATTATTTACAGTGGTTCCTGGGCAGTAAATCATTATTTACAGTGGTCCCTGGGTTGTATATCATTATTTACAGTGGTTCCTGGGTAGTATTTCATTATTTACAGTGGTCCCTGGGCAGTATCTCATTAGTTACAGTGATCCCTGGGTAGTGTATCATTGTTTACAGTGGTCCCTGGGTAGTATATCATTATTTACAGTGGTTCCTGATTTGGGAATCATTATTTCAGGAGGTCACTTGGTAGTATATCATTATTTCCAGAGGTCACAGTGTAGTATATCATTATTAACGTGGTCCCTGGGTAGTATATTATTATTGACAGTGATCACTGCGTGGAATATCATAATTTACAATGTCCCTGGGCAGCATATCATTAGTCAAAGTGGTCCCTGGATAATTTGTCATTAGTAACAGTGGTCCCTGTGTTGTACATCATTATTTACAACGGTCCCAGGGTGGAATTTCATTATTCACAGTTCTACTTGTGTTGTATAACATTATTGACACTGGTCCAAGGGCAGTACATCATTATTTACTGTGTTCCCTTCATAGTACATCATCATTTACTGTGGTCCATGGGGCGTATTTTATTGTTTACAGTGGTCCCTGGGTAGTATATCATTATTTACTGTGGTCGCTGGCTAGAATATCATTATTTACAGTGGTTTCTGTGTAGTATATCACTATTTACAGTGGTCCCTGGGTAGTATATCAGAGTTTACAGTTGTTCCTGGGTAGTATATCATTATTTGCTGTGGTCCCTGGGTAGCATATCATTATTGACAGTTGATACTGGTATGTACGTCATTACTTACAGCTGTCCCTGTGTAGGACATTATTATTGGCTGTGGCCCTGGGCAGTATATCATTATTTACAACGGTCCCAGGGTGCAATTTCATTATTTACAGTGGTCCCTGGGTAGTATATCAGTACTTACAGTGGTCTCTGGGCAGTATGTCATTATTTACAGTGGTTTCTGTGTAGTGCATCATTATTTACTCCGGTCCCAGGGTGAAACATCATTATTTACAGTTGTGCCTGGATATCATATCAATATTTACAGTGGACCCTGGGTGGTATATCATTATTTACACCGGTCCCAGGGTGGAATTTCTTTATTTACAATCGTCCCTGGGTATTTTATCAGTATTTATCTTGGTCCCTGTGTAGTATGTAATTATTTACAGTGATCCCTGGCAGAATGACATTATTTACCGTGTTCCTTGGTGGTAGATTATTATTTAATATGGTCCGTGGTTTGTGTATCATAATTTACAGTGATTCCTGTGTAGTACATCATCATTTCCAACTATCCTAGGGTGGAATTTCATTGTTTACAGAGGTCCCTGGATAGTATATCATTATTTACTGTGGCCATAGATAGTATATCATTATTTAATTGGGTCCTTGTCTAGTATATAATCACTTACAGTGATCCCTGGGCAGAATATCATTATTTACCATGATCCTTGATGGTAGATCATTATTTACTGCGGTATCTGTTTAGTGTATCATTATTCACAGTGATCTCTGTGCAGTATATCATTATGTGCAGTGGTCCCAGTGTAGTACGTCATTATTTATTACGGTCCCTGGGTGGTATATCATTATTTACACTGGTCGCTAGGTAATATAGTATTATTTACAGTGGTCCCTGGGCAGTATGTCTTTTACAGTATGTCTTTCACAGTGTGTTTTTTACAGTGGTGCCTGGGCAGTAAGTCTTTTACAGTATGCATTTTACAGTGTGTCTTTTACAGTGGTCCCTGTGTAGTACCTCATTCTTTCCAACGGTCCCAGTGTGGAATGTCATTATTTTCAGTGGTCCCTTGGTAATATATAATTATTTACAGAGTTCCTTGGATAGTATGTCATTATTTCCAGTGGTCCCTTTGCAGTATGTCATTAATTACAGTGGTCCCTGTGTACTACGTCATTATTTACAACAATCCTAGAATGGAATTTCATCATTTACAGTGACCTCGAGATAGTATATCATTATTTACAGTTGTCCCTTTGTAGTAGATCATTATTTACAGTGGTCCCTTTGAAGTATATCATTGTTTACAATGGTCCCTGGGTAGTGTGTCATTATTTACAACAGTCCCAAGGTGTAATTTCATTATTTTCAGTGGTCTCTGGATTGTATGTCATTATTTACAATGGTTCCTGGGTAGTTTATCATTATTTTCAGTGGTCCCTGGGCAGTATGTCATTAATTACAGTGGTCCCTGTGTAGTACATCATTATTTAGAATGGTCCCAGGGTACAATTTCAATATTTGCTGTGGTCCCTGGATAGTATCACTGTTTAAAATGATCTCTGGGTAGTACCTTATTATTTGCAGTGGTCCCTGTGTGGTACATCATGATTTACAACCGTCCCAGGGTGGACATTCATTATTTACTGAGGTCCCTGGGTTGTATATCATTATTTACCGTCTTCCCTGGGTAGTATTGTCATTATTTACAGTTTTCCCTGTGTCCTATATCAATATCTCCTGTGGTCACTGGATGGTATTTCATTGTTTACAGTGGTTTCTGTGTAGTATATCATTTTTTAACAGCGGTCCCTGTGCAGAATATCTGTATTTACAGTTATCCCTGCGTAGTGTATCATTACTTACAACGGGTCCAGAGTGGATTCTCATTACTTGCTGTGGTCCCTGGAAAGTATACCATTATGTAGTCCCAGTGTGAAATGTCATTATTTACTGTGGTCGCTTGGGGAGTCTATCATTATTTACAGTGGTCCCTGTGTAGTTCAGCATTATTTACAGCGGTCCCAGTGTGAAATGTCATTATTTACTGTGGTCGCTTGGGTACTCTAGCATTATTTACAGTGGTCCCTGTGTAGTTCAGCATTATTTACAGCGGTCCCAATGTGAAATGTCATTATTTACTGTGGTCCCTGGGTAGTCCATCTTTATTTATAACTGACCCTGAGTGGAATTTCATTATTTACCGCGGCCCCAAGATAGCACATCATTATTTAAAGTATTTTCTGTGTGGTATATCATTATTTGCAGTGGTCCCTGCGTAGGAGATAATTATTTACAGTGATCCATGTGTAGTACATCATTATTTGCAGTGGACCGTGGGCAGTATGTCATTATTTTCAGCGGTCCATGTGTAGTACATCATTCTTTATTACGGACCAAGGGTACGATTTCAATATTTGCAGTGATCCCTTGACAGTATATCACAATTTACAGTGGTCTCTGGGCAGTACATCATTACTTACAGTGCTCCCAGGGCACTATAATATTATTTACAGGGTTGTCTGTGTTGTATATCATTATGTACTTTGGTCCCTATGTAGTATATCATGCTTTACAGTGGTCCCTTGGGTCGTCTATCATTATTTACAGTGGTCCCTGTGCAGTTCAACATTATTTACAGCGGTCCCGGGGGGGGGGGGGGGGTAATTTCATTATTTGCTGTGGTCCCTGGATAGTATTTCATTATTTACAATTGTCCCTGGGTAGAATATTATTATTTTCAGTGGTCCCTGCGTAGTATATAATTATTTACAGTTGTCCCTGGAGAGTATTTAATTTTTTTACAGTGTGCCCTGCGTAGTATAAGATTATTTACAGTGGACACTGGGTACTATATCATTACTTGCAGTGGTCCCTGGGCTGTACATCGTTATTTACAGTGGTCCCTATCTAGTATATCATTATTTACAGTGGTCCCTATCTAGTATATCATTATTTACAGTGGTCCCTGTGTAGTACATCATTATGTACAACGGTCCCAGGGTGGAATTACATGATTTACGGTGGTGCCTGGGTAGTATATCATTAGTTACTGTGGTCCCTGGGTAGTCTATCATTAGTTACTGTGGTCCCTGGGTAGTTTATCATTAGTTACTGTGGTCCCTGGGTAGTTTATCATTAGTTACTGTGGTCACTGGGTAGTCTATCTTAATTTATAACTGACCCTGAGTGGAATGTCATTAGTTACCGCGGTCCCTAGATAGTATATCATTATATACAGTGGTCCCTGGGCAGTATATCATTATTTCTAGTGTTCTCTGTGTAGTGTATCATTATTTGCAGTGGCCCGTGGGCAGTATATCATTATTTTCAGTAGTCCATGTGCAGTACATCATTCTTTATTGTGGTCCATGGGTACTATTTCAATATTTGCAGTGGCCCTTGACAGTATATCATAATTTACAGTCATCCCTGGGCAGTATATCATTATTTATATTGTCCCTGGGCAGTATATCAATATTTACAGAGGTCCCTGGGCAATATATCATAATTTAGCGTGGTCCCTGACAGTATATCATTATTTACAGTGGTCACTATGTAGTATACCATTATTTACAGTGCTCCCTGGGGAGTACATCAATATTTACAACGGTCGCTGGGTAGTATATCATTATTTACATTGTTCCGTGTGGAGTATGTCATTCTTTACAATGGTACCTGGACAGTATATCATTATTTACATTGTTCCGTGTGGAGTATGTCATTATTTACAACGGTCCCAGGTTGGAATATCATTATTTACAGTGGTCCCTGGAAAGCATATCATTATTTACAGTAGTCCCTGCGCAGTATGACTTTATTTACAGTGGTCCCTGTGACGTCAACCATTCCCAGGACTGACTGACTGACTGACTGACTGGATGGATGGATGGGTGGGGGGCTGGGGGGGGGGAGTGGAGGGGTGGAGGGGTGGAGGGAGGGAGGGAGGGAGGGAAGGATCCCACCAACCATTTCCAGGACTGACTGACTGACTGACTGGATGGATGGATGGAGGATGGATGGAGGGATGGAGGGTTGGAGGGATGTAGGGAGGGAGGGAGGGAGGGATGGAGGGATGGAGGGATGGAGGGATGGATGGATGGATTGATGGATGGATGGATGGATGGATCCCATCAACCATTCCCAGGACTGACTGACTGGATGAATGGATGGATGGATGAATGGATGGATGGATCCCATCAACCATTCCCAGGACTGACTGACTGACTGGATGGATGGATGGATGGATGGGTGGATGAATGGATCCCGTCAACCATTCCCAGGACTGACTGACTGACTGACTGACTGGATGGATGGATGGATGGATGTAGGGATGGAGGGTTGGAGGGATGGAGGGATGGAGGGAGGGAGGGAGGGAGGAATGGAGGGATGGAGGGATGGAAGGATGGAGGGATGGATGGATGGATGGATGGATGGATGGATCCCATCAACTATTCTCAGGACTGACTGATTGGGTGAATGGATGGATGGATGGATGGATCCCAACTAACATTCCCAGGACTGACTGACTGACTGACTGGATGGATGGATGGATGGATCCCATCAACCATTCCCAGGACTGGATGAATGGATGGATGGATGGATGGATACCATCAACCATTCCCAGGACTGGATGAATGGATGGATGGATGGATGGATGGATGGATCACATCAACCATTCCCAGGACTGGATGGATGGATCCCATCAACCATTCCCAGGACTGGATGAATGGATGGATGGATGGATGGATTGATGGATGGATGGATGGATGGATCCCATCAACCATTCCCAGGACTGGATGGATGGATGGATCCCATCAACCATTCCCAGGATTGGCTGAATGGATGAATGGATGGATGGATGGATGGATGGATGGATCCTATCAACCATTCCCAGGACTGACTGACTGGATGAATGGATGGATGGACGGATGGATGGATGGATGGATGGATCCCATCAACCATTCCCAGGACTGACTGAATGGATGAATGGATGGATGGATGGATGGATGGATGGATCCTATCAACCATTCCCAGGACTGACTGACTGGATGAATGGATGGATGGATGGATGGATGGATGGATCCCATCAACCATTCCCAGGACTGACTGACTGGATGAATGGATGGGTGGATGGATGGATGGATGGATGGATGGATGGATGGATGGATGGGTGGATGGATGGATGGATGGATGGATCCCATCAACCATTCCCACGACTGACTGACTGGATGAATGGATGTATGGATGGATGGATGGATGGATGGATCCCATCAAACATTCCCAGGACTGACTGACTGGATGAATGGATGAATGGATGGATGGATGGATGGATACCATCAAACATTCCCAGGACTGGATGAATGGATGGATGGATGGATGGATGGATCACATCAAGCATTCCCAGGACTGGATGGATGGATCCCATCAACCATTCCCAGGACTGGATGAATGGATGGATGGATGGATGGATTGATGGATGGATGGATGGATGGATCCCATCAACCATTCCCAGGACTGGATGGATGGATGGATCCCATCAACCATTCCCAGGATTGGCTGAATGGATGAATGGATGGATGGATGGATCCTATCAACCATTCCCAGGACTGACTGACTGGATGAATGGATGGATGGACGGATGGATGGATGGATGGATGGATCCCATCAACCATTCCCACGACTGACTGACTGGATGAATGGATGTATGGATGGATGGATGGATGGATGGATCCCATCAAACATTCCCAGGACTGACTGACTGGATGAATGGAAGGATGGATGGATGGATGGATGGATCCCATCAACCATTCCCAGGACTGACTGAATGGATTGATGGATGGATGGATGGATGGATAGATGGATCC